>NC_089496.1:65258376-65626709 GCF_036850765.1 Saccopteryx bilineata
GAGCACATCAGCCTCAGGCACTAAAAATAGCTTGGTACTAGAGCATCAGCCCCAGATGGTGTTGCTGGGTGGAACCTAGTCAGGTGCTGCTTCACTATCTTCCCTCCTGAAAGAAAGAAAGAAAGAAAGAAAAAGAAAGAAAGAAAGAAAGAAAGAAAGAAAGAAAGAAAGGAGGGAGGAAGGGAGGGAGGGAGGGAGGGAGGGAGGGAGGGAGGGAGGAAGGAAGGAAGGAAGGAAGGAAGGAAGGAAGGAAGGAAGGAAGGAAGGAAGGAAGGAAGGAAGGGCAGATGATATTGAGTGGTTACAATGCACCAGGAACAATCTAAGCATTGTCCATATATCATTTAATCCTCATAATTTTGTGAGGTAAGTACTGTTTAACATATCCATTTCTCAGCTGGGAAAACTGAGCAAAGAGTATTTAAGTCTATTAGTCAGGGTTCCCCATATATGTAGCAAGTGGTAAATGCGGGTTACAAACCCAAGCAGAATGGTCCCAACGGTGGGGCTCTTAAGCACTACACTACATCACCTCTCCTCTTAAGTAGGACTTTAAAGATAAACCCTATATGGTTTTTCTGGGGGAGAATCATGCGTTCGGGTGCTAAGTTGGGAGGGACTTGGCGGAGGGGTGCACTGCCACGTGTCCTAGAGTCGGGGAGACCTGGGTTCTGATCCTGCCGCTTCTTAGCTGGACAAGCTCGGCTCCTTACTTGGCTGTCCTCTGCCCCTTTTCTTTGTAGAAACCAGAAAATGACACCCATTGGATAGGGATTGGGGGCAGATCCCTGCTATCACAGGGTAAAACCCTCGCTCAGAGCAGCCACCCTCGCTGAGGTCTGTGCCTCTCCCTGTCCCCTTCCTAACAGCCGAAGAAAGGCCCTGAGTGGGGAAGGCACTGCCAAAGGCCGGGTGACATGGGGGCATGCGTGGCACTCTCCTGAAGAAAGAAGCTACGAACTGTGACAAGGTAACAACACCTCGGGAGGTTCCCCAGGCAGAAGTGAAAGCCTCCTGTCCACTGGCCAGGGCTCTGCAGGGGACACCAGGGCCATGGAACCCGCAGGCCTGGGCAGCTGGACCCACCGCGGTGGGCCAGCTCCGCTTCCGAAGTCAGCCTGCCAGGGGGAGAGGAGAAAAAGGAGCGTGTGCACGACTCGGAGGAATAATTAATCATTCTGGCAATTACTCTAGTCTTAAATCAGCTTCACGCTGGGCTCCCTGACACCACCCCTCTTCATTTCCGGGGACCAGCGGTTCCACGTCCCCACTTCAGGCGGCCACCAACCAGGGCAGCAAATTAAGACCATCTTCCCATCTAGCCCATTTGAGCAGATTTTTACTCCAAAAAAAAAATGACAACATTAATAGATAACTGATTTTTCACTAATGACAAAGGACTCCTACTAAGAACCTGGTTTGTGCCCAATAACGTCATTGGATTTATATATATATAAAACATGAGTGAGTTATATATATATATAAATACTTTTCTCCTAGAAGATTCCAAGGGTGGATTTCTGTCCTTGTGCCACTTGTGTAGCAATTGGATGTGAGCCTAAAAGGCAACTAGCATCTTCAATTCATAGTGATCTTCATATAGGGATCATGGAAGATTCCTGAAGCTTTCATGAGTTTCTGAGGAGTGAGTGAAGGAAGCACGGGGAATTTGTGAACCACCCTCTAATTCTGAATGCGGCCATCTCTGCCCCGGGGCCACCTGCCCTGCATGCAGGAAAAGGAGTGGTGAGCCTGTTACTATTCCCAGATGGAACCACCCTCCACCCTGACTGAACTTTTCCCATGGGGCCGATAGTTGTCATGGTAATCCCTGGACATGAGGACAGAATTGGTTCCTTCTGTCTATACTCACATCCTTACTTCTCAGACACTGCTTCGTCCTCCTACTTTAACTCCTTGTTCCTTCGTCTATATGACTCAGGTCAGCCCCAGTCTCTGTATGCTCATCCTGGCCTTGCCCATGCCTAGGAGATCCCCTGGGTCTCCCTGGAGCGCCTCCTGCTGGTGGCTGCCTGCCATTATTTATTGTTGCTTTGTTTGTTTTGCATTATTTATAGGAAATGTTACTGCTGTTATTCCCTTAGATCAAGGGTCCCCAAACTACAGCCCCACGGGCCACATGCGGCCCCCTTAGGCCATTTATCCGGCCCCCGCTGCATTTCTGGAAGGGGCACCTCTTTCATTGGTGGTCAGTGAGAGGAGCATAGTTCCCATTGAAATATTGGTCAGTTTGTTGATTTATATCTACTTGTTCTTTATTTTAAATATTGTATTTGTTCTCGTTTTGTTTTTTTATTTTAAAATAAGATATGTGCAATGTGCATAGGAATTTGTTCATAGTTTTTTTTATAGTCCGGCCCTCCAACGGTCTGAGGGACAGTGAACTGGCCCCTGTGTAAAAAGTTTGGGGACCCCTGCCTTAGATTAACAGATATACTGAAAGAAAGAATCTTTGTATCAATCTGTGCTTTGATGTGAATTTTACTCCCATCTCTGGTGTCTCTCTCTTTCATTTATATTATAACAGTAGGAAGGAAAAGCGGTCGATGTCAGCAAGTTTCACCCCTCTGTGCCGCCTTAGTGCCATTAAAGAAGTTTTCTACATTGTATTTTGGGATTATGGTAAGAATTTCGTTATTCTGGCAGATTTCACCAAAATGTGAATAGACGTTTACCCTGTGCTGAAGTTGTTGTTTTATTGGTGTTGTTTACATATGCAGCAAACACGGTGCTTATGTGTTTAGTATTCAACATTTTTTTCAAAGTACCTTCACAAATATAATATTTGCATTATCTTATTTTTATGGTCTAAAATCACTATATACACTGCTCACAAAAATTAGGGGATCAGGGAACGTACAGACACCCCGGTACTTTCAGCCTTTTGTACAGTGCATTTTCACCGATGAAACAAAAGTGGGTTTTGTCCTTCATTTGCATAATTGAACAACTTTCTTTGACTTGTCATTTGCTATTCTGATGTTCTTATTTAATAAAAATATCAAATGCTTTTTTTTTATGGCTTCATATTTGTTTTTGAAATATCCCCTCATTTTTGTGAGCAGAAATTAGCTCAATAAGTAAGGATGTGACAGATGAGACAGAAAGAATCACTGACCTAAAACTAGAAGTCTAGAGTTCCAACCATGGTTGTGTGACACTGGGCGACACTTGACCTCCTGGAGCTTTGGTTGCGTGCACAACATGAGTGAGTTCACGTTCTCTCAAGTTGCATTCAGCCCTAATAGTCTACTTCTGCTTGAAGTCATGTGACCAAGAACTGACAGGCCCCAAGGACTTGGGGGTCCTCATTCCTAGTCCCACCCATGCTACTCCAGACCATACTGTTAAAATGGAGGTGGAACATGTCTGCATCACAGGCGGCATTGGAGATGTCTGAGATGAAAGGCAGCAGAGATGTCGGAACAGAGAGAAGAGGAAGGCAAGGAAGTGGGTTGGAGCACAGCAACTAAGAAACAAGATTATAAATGCCTGTGTGGTTTAGGGGGACACACGGAAGGAAAACAGACCACTACCTCGGCATGAAGAGGAAAACCAAACATGCTACTGAGGGGAGAGCGGGACCATGCTGCTAGACAGGAGGGGAGTAAGTTGAAATAAAATAAAATAAAATAAAATAAAATAAAATAAAATAAAATAAAATAAAATAAAGGGTGATCAAGACAAAACCAACAGCCACCTCTGAACTTTCCCTTTATTCTTTGATTCACATTAATGAGAAAAGTTACCTCCAATAGGGGAGGTGGGGGGGAATACGATAGATTTATGCACATAGAGGAGAAGTCATAAGAATCATCTCCCTGTTCCTGATCTCCCACATAATCTACGTTGACAGTAATAAATACCGTAATTCATAGTCATGTGATGGAGCCTGGAGACCTGTAAGAATCTAAGCAAAGAATCAGACAAAGCCTTGGCCAGTTGGCTCAGCGGTAGAGTGTCAGCCCGGCATATGGGAGTCCCAGGTTTGATTCCCGATCAGGGCACACAGGAGAAGCTTCCTTCTGCTTTTCCACCCCTCCCCCTCTCCTCCCTCTCTCTCTCTCTCTCCCCTTTCCACAGCCATGGCTCAAACGGTTCAAGTGAGTTGGCCCCAGGCACTGAGGATGGCTCCATGGGCTGACCTCAGGTGCTAAACTAGATCAGTTGCCAAGCAACGAAGCAGCAGCCCCAGATGGACAGAGCATTGCCGGGGTTTGCCGGGTGGATCCTGGTCAGGGTGCATGCAGGAGTCTGTCTCTCTGCCTCCCTGCCTCTCACTTAATAAATAAATAAATAAATATTAAAAAGAAAGGAATTGGACATTTTCAGTTTACTATGAACGCTGAGGCAAGAAAGCGACTTTATCTATTTAATTTAAGAGAATAATTCTGATAATAATGACAACGAAAACAAAAGGGTTGCCCTCTTCTTGATCATCAGAGAACAAGAAGAAAAACATCCCGAATTTCCTGGAGAACCTCTTATCCTAAACATTCTGGTTAACAGACACTTGAAGGGGGCAAAAAGATTTCTAGTAACGAGATGCAGGGAGTTGTAAAAAATTACATCCATCCACTTAATCACATATGAATTTTATGGGTGGATTTTATTACTGTTTTCTACCTCAGTGTGAGAGACTCATGTTCTAAATGACTTTGATAGGAAATTTTCCTGGTAGTTACAGGGATATGCTCTTCAGTGAAAGAAATACAAAATGAAGGTGTTGTGGACAATCAGGCTGGGGTTCTGGCCAGGCCAGGCCAGAGGGTACTGAGTTCCGATTGAGGGGCTACAAACAAGAGCAGAGGATGGAGCAAACTGCGGGGTGAAGGCTAAGAACGGAGTCCATGAGGATGACAGAGGACAAGCATCAGGAACACCGTTCAATGACTGAGCCCAGCTGTGACAATGAGCAAAGAAATGGACAAGAACGGACTGCGGGGAGCACTCCAGCTCTGACATTGCATTCGCCTGGAGTCAAATCGCAGGTCAGCTCATACTTGCGGCACAACTTTGTACAAATCTTAGTGTTTATTTGTTTTGTTTTTTCTTTTTTTTCTTTTGCTGGAAACGGGGAGAGACAGTCAGACAGACTCCTGCATGCGCCCGACCGGGATCCACCTGGCATGCCCACCAGGGGCGACGCTCTGCCCACCAGGGGGCGTTGCTCTGCCACGACCAGAGCCACTCTAGTGCCTGGGGCAGAGGCCAAGGAGCCATCCCCAGCACCCGGGCCATCTTTGCTCCAATGGAGCCTTGGAGGGGAAGAGAGAGACAGAGAGGAAGGAGGGGGTGGGGGTGGAGAAGCAAATGGGTGCTTCTCCCATGTGCCCTAGCCGGGAATCGAACCCGGGTCCCCCGCACGCCAGGCCGATGCTCTACCGCTGAGCCAACCGGCCAGGGCCAAAATCTTAGTGTTTATAGGGCTCCGTTTCCTCATCTGTGAAATGGGAGAAAGAAGAGCGGGTCCCTCACAAGTTCTGAGGAAGAGATCATGTGAGAGGGTGCCTGTAAAATACCTAGCGTCACATCCAACCAACACACAGTGGGCACTTAATAAATGGTAATGGTTACCGTTCACAAATGGGACAAGAAGTCAAGGAGATCAAGGAAGGCCTGGAAGCAAACAAACGCAATGGGAATAAAAATGGGATAAAGCAAGGGAAACTGAAGAAAGTGCATCAAACAGAGTGAACGCGCACACTAACACCCACGTGGCCCATTCGCCACATAACAGCAGCAGCTATTGTCTGTACTCTTTCCTACTCGCCACACACTGTTCTGGGCACTTTGCATGTATTCACCCACGTAATCCTCACAACCACGTTGTGAAGTAGGCAAGAACTAGCAGGACCGCCATTCACTAGACTCCAACTCAAGTCCAGTCATATAGCAGACAGGCTTCTGCGAGGGTACTCTTCAACTATTATCCTCATTTTGACATGTAACTTGAAACCAGTACCTTAAAGGAAATAATCATATTGGGATAGAGACTGAAGAGATTGACATCAAGTTCATGTAAACCACTGGGTCTTTTTTTTTTATAAGGTGGAGAAGGGGGGATAGAGAGACAGACTCCTGCGTGCACCCTGACCAGGATCTACCTGGCACCCCCCCAAAAAAAAAACAATGGGCTGGGGCCAATGCTTGGATCAGCCAAGCTATCCTCAGTGCCTGGGTCTGACATTTGAACCAATCCAGCTACTAGCTGTGAAAGGGGAAGAGAGAGAACAGGGAGAGGGAGGATAAGAGAAGCAGATGGTCATATCTTGTGTGTGCCCTGACTGGGAATTGAGCCCAGGACGTCCATACACCAGGCTGATGCTTTCTCCACTGAGCCAACCAGCCAGTGACAAACCACTGGATATTAAAGAAAATATTAAAAAACTTTCCACAAGCAAACATCTCCCCAATTAATGTCCTTAGACAGGGAGGTAATGAGCCCCCTGCCAGTAGATGACCTGGCTAAAAGATAGGACCACAGTGGAGTTTAGAGTTCAGATCAGATCAAGTTCTATTCTGCAGACCCTGTAACGCTTGCCAGTCTGGGCACTTTATTTCATCTGCTGCCAGAGTTGCCCAGGACTCAGTGCCAAGGCAAAGAGAAAGCTTTTAAAAAAGATTGGTTGCCATTCTGTCACAAGGTCCTATAAACAATTCCTGTCTCCTTCCTGTATCCTGTTATAAATTGTAATCTATATTTTACCGACTGTACAAATGTTGTTAGTGTTTTGTGCAATATTCTCCACATCTTCCCTTGATTGCTTTTGAATACTTTTCAGCTTATTAAGTCTTATTGTTTCCACTTGTTTGGGTTGGTGGCACTGTCCCCTTTCAGGAATCGGATGACCTCTTTAGCCTTCGAATCACCTCCTTTCTTATTACCCAATGACTCAAATCTCAGCAAGGATACATCCTCCTTTAATGAGAAGAATGTAAATTGGTTGCAGGTTGGTTTTTTTTTTAAGGTTTTAATGAAACCCAAGAAAACAATAATATAACAAAAGTTATCTCTTTCACAATGTGGACATCAATGACTTAATGATTGAGTGGTCTTTTATCAATTTCTAAAATGACCCCATTGTTTGAGAAGGAAAATCACAATTGTGTGACGTTCCACTCTCTTAGAATATTGAGACTAATAATTGTACTTTTTTTTTTTTTGTATTTTTCTGAAGCTGGAAACAGGGATAGACAGTCAGACAGACTCCCGCATGCGCCTGACCGGGATCCACCTGGCACGCCCACCAGGGGGCGATGCTCTGCCCCCCGGGGCGTCGCTCTGTTGCGACCAGAGCCACTACAGCACCTGAGGCAGAGGCCAAGGAGCCATCCCCAGTGCCCGGGCCAACTTTGCTCCAATGGAGCCTTGGCTGCGGGAGGGGAAGAGAGAGACAGAGAGGAAGGAGAGGGGAAGGGGTGGAGAAGCAGATGGGCGCCTCTCCTGTGTGCCCTGGCCAGGAACCTGGGACTTCTGCACGCCAGGCCGACGCTCTACCACTGAGCCAACTGGCCAGGGCCTAATAATTGTACTTTGCAGGTATGAAAAGAGCTAAATATATGGCAGGAAAAAGTTGTTCTTGTCTTCCAGACTTTACACTCTTTCCCATGTGTTGCCAATACACTATCGATACTTGCAAAAAAATCCCTATTATACTAATGTGTTGGCTTCAAATTAAATGACAATTAGGCTATATCTTTCAGGATATTAAGATCTGGATGAAAAGTGAATCACATCAGTATATTATCTAAGTGGTGCCAAACGCGGAAATGGCTGGAAACAGCCTTGATGTTCGTTGTCATAGAAACAAAACAACCAGTGAACACTTGAATAGTTCACTCTTTAATGGGATAGTTGGCCATCCAAGGACCCTCTTCACACCACCTTTTCTTTTAATGCGACTTGAGCTGTGATTTCAGTTGGCAAATTGTTTTTCAAGTCTCCCCCCAGAAAGTTTGCAAAGCCAGAGTTCTCTTTGAATGACTAGGGTAAGCACGACCTAACTCATGACCTAACTGAATGCTCCCTTTCCCCAAGCAGACACACCTCCTTCATGGGTCAGTATCGGCAACTGACGACAAACCGTGCCTTTGTGTGTTTCTGCATAGTAGACCCACTCCAGCCCGGGCCCAGGTTCCGCAAGGAGCGCCTCACTTCTAAGAGGGAAGAATTCACCTGGAACAGATGGACGAGTGGGGAAGGAGGGGTCCGTCAGTTCCGTAACTGGTGGACACAGCTGGAAAGCTCTCATGGAATTACAGACCGACAAGTCCTTTCCAGCATCCCCAAGGATGAGTTCTAACAATGTCCTTTATCCACTCCTTTAGCACATGACTTGGGGGCCTACAGCAGGGGTCCCCAAACTACGGCCCGCGGGCCACATGCAGCCCCCTGAGGCCATTTATCCAGCCCCTGCCGCACTTCTGGAAGGGGCACCTCTTTCATTGGTGGTCAGTGAGAGGAGCATAGTTCCCATTGAAATACTGGTCAGTTTGTTGATTTAAATTTACTTGTTCTTTATTTTAAATATTGTATTTGTTCCCGTTTTATTTTTTTACTTTAAAATAAGATATGTGCAGTGTGCATAGGAATTTGTTCATAGTTTTTTTTTTTATAGTCCGGCCCTCCAATGGTCTGAGGAACAGTGAACTGGCCCCCTGTGTAAAAAGTTTGGGGACCCCTGGCCTACAGTGTGCTAAAACAACAACAGTGAGCAAAACAAAAAAGGACATTATGGTCTTAGGATGGGATATGCAATAAACCATAAAAATAAATATCGTGAGCAACTGTGGCGTGCCCGCCGCAGAGGTGAGGGGACAGTGCAGGTGACAGGAGGTGGCATCATCTGAGCCGCCCCGAGGCAATGGGGCTGGAGGGGAGGACGGCAGAGGGGGCGGAGCCTGCTGGGAGAAGGAGTGACTGTGCTCTATGGTCACAGCGAGGAAAGGAGGACTAGCTGGGAAGGGTCAGGGGTGAAGGTGACGGGGGGCAGGAGGGAGGAGAATTGTGAGAACTCAGCTGTTAGAACCAGAGTCACCACTTTGCAGCTCCGTCCTTCAGCAGGTGGACGTACACAGTCAGGGAGGCTGGGTCTAAAACACCTCCGGACGAAACTGGCCACGCTGGGTACCGCCAAGAAGTCCTGACTGCAGCTGGCCTATTAGCAAAACTTTTCCCAGCAACCGTTTCCGCCCCAGTTTCTATGAACGGCTGGCGTCAAGCTGAGCTCTCGGTGAGTGAGGCCCACCGAGGCGTTTGCTGGGAACTAACAGTACTGTGTCTTTGACTTCAATACTTGAACTTGGGTAAGAAAAAAAAAATAGGAAAGGGGCTTTCGGGGTGAAGTTCAAAGCCTGGCTGGCTTGGAAGGTAGCCGGAAACAAGTAGCTGACTTTATGAGACTCTGAAAGAACACGATCTGCAAAGAAAGCGTGAGGTGGCTTCTGTCAGCGCGGCTGGGCTCCCGTTAGGACCCAGTTGTCCCCATGCTGCACGGGACCCTGTCTGCTCACACACACACAGCCAGGATGGTGCTGACTACAAGTGGCCTTTCCTGTCCCTCTTTCTCGACAGAGATGCGAGTTCACAGCGGCACATTCCAATCTTATTAAACACCGAGGGCCCCCCGCAAAAATTTCAGGAAATGAGGGACATGGGATCCAACAGAAAACAAATTCTTTTGTGTTGCTCCTTCTGCGCAGAGGTGACGAAGGCCTTCGGCAAGGGGATGAGGCAGCTTTCATATTGGGGGGGGAGGGGGTGGGAGTGAAAGGGGAAGGGAAGAAAGGTACCCCAATTGTCTCGGCAGCTGATCAACAAAGGAGCAGTCGTGAGCTGTAACCTCTTGGAGCCGCAGTCTGGAACATGACACATGTCAGCCTATGATAAATGGTGCAGAGTGTGTGCAATTTCAAGCGCAATGCCCTTGAGATGCGCAGGACCCCGATCGAAAATGTTATTGTTAAATTAAACCTTAAAGGAAGGATCGGGAAGAGGGGTGGGGGTGGGGTGCGGTCCACACACATATCATACATATATATATATATATATATATATATATATATGAAATGCACAATAGAAGGAAATCATAAGCAAGGTGAAGAAATAGAACTTTCTCTTTTTAACCTAACTGGGTCAAAAAAAGAGAGAGAGAGAGAGAGAGAGAGAGAGAGAGAAAGAAAGAAAAAGCATACCTTGAAACCTATCCAAGCCAGGAGACTTCCGTTCTCCACCCCCTTATTTGGTATTCCAAATTACTTTGATTGGCACGGTAGCTAACTTATGCCCTCTGGTTTGATCATTTGCTCTGTTCTTTTCTGTCATCTTTGGCCATTCTGACAGGACTGGCTAGCCATTCTGTTTTTGCAATCTGTCTGTGCATGCACGTGTGATGTGTGTGAGTGTGAGAGTGTGTGTGTGTGTGTGTGTTGTGTTTTTCTAGCACTATAGGCTGCAAATCTCTCTCCCACTCATCCCCTATGGACATACTCCAAACCCTAAGCTAATGAATTTGACACAGGAAATATGGGAGGGGGTGGTTTTAGGCAAAAGAGGACAGGGCGTTGGAGGAAAGGGACGCGAGTCTGAAGACGGTTTAGCTGTGAAGGCTCGAAGTCATCCGCGACGTGAATGACAGGAAAAGAAATACCTGAAAAAGCAACAATGGAAAATTCAAAGAAATAAACTAAAACTGAGATAGCAAAACACGGATTTAACTTGTTTCATGTAGAGAGTAAAAAAATAAATTGTACGGTAATTACCTGGGCATCTTGATCATGTGACGCCAACCACCAATCACAACCCAGAATTAGTCATGGGCTACCTCATTATTGGTCTAGAAACGACTGAAGCAAAGGGATTAGCTAATGATGAGAGGCACGTCCCTGTGCTCCGGGTGGAAGCCACCACGCCAGGATTTATTTACTTATCCCCTCCCCACAACACAGTTAGATGAAAGAATGTTTAATAGAAGGGGAAAAAATCCCCAATCTCTCTCTCTCTCTCTCTCTCTCTCTCTCTCACACACACATACACACACATACACACACACACATACACACACATACACACACACACATACACACACATACACACATACACACACATACACACACATACACACACACACACACACATACACATACACACATACACACACATACACACACATACACACACACACACATACACACACATACACACACACATACACACACACATACACACACATACACACACACATACACACACATACACACACACACATACACACACACATACACACATACACACACATACACACACATACACACATACACACACACATACACATACACACATACACACACATACACACACACATACACACACACATACACACACACATACACACACATACACACACACATACACACACATACACACACATACACACACACATACACACACACATACACACACACATACACACACATACACACACACACATACACACACATACACACACATACACACACATACACACACATACACACACACACACACATACACACACACATACACACACACATACACACACACATACACACACATACACACACATACACACACATACACACACATACACACATACACACACACATACACACACATACACACATACACACACACATACACACACATACACACATACACATACACACACACATACACACACATACACACATACACACACACATACACACACATACACACACACATACACACACACATACACACACACACATACACACACACATACACACACACACACACACACACACATACACACACACACACACACACACACACGGGCACCGAGGCTTGTTTTGTGCACTTTGGCCATGGCTGCCTGGCATCTTTGAAAACTAGATTCCTTTTTTAGTCATTTGGAACCTCACCCAGGTTCCTTGTTATTAAAGAAAATAAACATCAGGCAAAACAGGACTTTATCAAAACTATAAATAATTCAACGCAGATGGACTGAAAAAGCAAGTCGATTTTCAGAGTGTGGAGCACGGTAGGGATTGGGTGAAAACAGGGAGGGAAGATAAACATGAAAAAAGAAATGAAATGATGAACTTGTTGAAGAACACGGGCGCGGAAAGCTCACTGGGAAGAAAATAAAGAAGGTCCACTCTGAAACCAGACAGCTTCGTCCGGTTCGGTGAGGCAGGCTGCCCACGACCACTGATGGACGGAAGGGGTCCCCCCTCCCAGCTGCCGCGAGTGCAGGCTGCCGACCACCAGAGCAAAAAGGGACGGGTCCCTGGCTTCGAGCGGTTGAGAAGGAAGTCCAGTGACGTTGTCTCTGGCTCCAGTTAGTGTCAAAACTGGGTTAGAGCTCAGTGGTCCTGCCTGACCTGTGGTGGTGCAGTGGACAAAGCGTCGACCAAAATGCTGAGGTCGCCAGTTCAAGACCCCGAGCTTGCCTGATCAAGGCACATATGGGAGTTGATGCTTCCTGCTCTCTCTCTCTCTCTCTCTTTCTCTCTCTCTCTCCACTTTCTAAAATGAATAAATAAAAAAATCTTTTAAAAAAAGAGTCCAGTGGTCTAATGTCTTGTCCCTATCCTTTTCTACCTTTACATCAGAAGTGACATTGACCTCTACATAGCACCTCAACTCAATCGCCAATCTAGCTCACCCAGGACCCAGGACCGATTCATCAAGCGCTCAGACAGCTTCAACTCTGTGACCCCTCCGCGCCCCCCAAAACAACACTCCGGGAAATGGAGGGGGCCTCCACCTGCCGCCACGTTAGCCAGGGTCTCGAACGTACTTCGCTGGTAGCCCTTTGTGCCTCCCTGGCACTAGCCCCTGAAGAAATGGAGAGCTCACTGACAGTTCTTTATTGATTTATTATAGGTGGATTCATCAAGTCTCACTTTGAGTTTGGTTTGCCAGCTAACAGTAGTAGAAAAAAAAAAAAATGTTTGCTTTTTCCCCTGGGCAACGTTAGTATAAGTCTTCAGATAAAGTCATAAAGTGAATGCAAACTAGTTTGCAAGATAAGTAGGCCTAGTTTTTAATGAGTCAACCAATGCTCTTCACACGTAGACATTCTCTGGTGGCTCCCGGAGAAGGAGAAATGAAAAACTGCACTGTGAGCCTGCCCAGGGGCTCACAGGTCGGCCAGTGGTCCTGTGGTACGTGCGTGGCCACGAAGGCACCCTCTGTTCATTATGGCTGTTTTCCAAAGAAGAAGGGATCAGTTTGAGTCAGCAGCTGAGCCAAGAGACGTCTACTGCCACTGTCACCCCACCTTCTTCTCTCCTTGGAAAGTCACGGACTCAAACATTTCCTGTAAAGGACTGTGAGCTGTCACCAACAATGTTCGAGAGTTATACCGGCATTGTGGAGAACCACACCTGCCATGCATCAGGCTGATGACGTCACAGTCCCTTATTTCATACACCAGTCACTTCTTTTCCAGTGTCACAAGGGTAAACCGCTTAAATATTTATTGTTGACACAGAAACAGGAGCGTCCACGACACAGAACCTCCACATACGGCATGTGTGTCCCACTCTCTTCCCGGGAGCAACGCAGATCCTACGCCTGAGATCTCAGATTCCACCTTCCAGCAAAGCGAGTACCTTGGGATGGCATCCTTTCTTCAGGAAATCACTAGGGTCATTGTTACTCGAATGTTTTGAAATTACATATTTGCAATGAAACTGCAATTTCAAGTCGCCCCACCCGACAGCCCTACTTTACAACAACTTAGAAAGCCCGGTGCTGTTGACATGTGCACACACGGTCTGAAAGAGGAGGAGGAGGGGACCTCACCAAGTGCAGCTATTATTACATGCTCATGATGTGAACATCACCCACCCTGAGTGAAGAGCATCTGGGGGGGAAAAAAGGTTTTATTTCTGTCCTTTTCAAAAAAAAAATCTATTTCTTGGCTTCAGTCCCGCCTTGTGCACTGTTGACATTGCTGGCTGAATAAAAGGCTAACCCAAATCCTACCCACTTAAGTCTTGAACCCCATAAAACTTTCGGGTCTTAGTGTAATGGAAACTTAGCCCACCATGTCAAAGAATCAGCCCTGGTTGACAAGGAAGCTGTTCAGAATGGCTTTCACACTAGAGAAGTTCAACTCGTTCAAGTTCAACACTAGATTGTTATTTCCCATAAGGCTATATCCTAAATCTTAAACATAGCTCATAAGAACTTTCATTGTCTAATTTTTACAATTTTTTCTTCTAATAGACTGCGTTACTGCTCTCTCTCCTCCGGTCCTAGTGAACTTCTAACTTTGCCCTTGCTATATATAATCTGTCCAGTGGCTGTTTCTCAGCACAGGTTGTTCTTTCTGGAATGACCCTTCCCTTCTACTCCAAATGTACCAAGAGAAATTCAAGTTATCTCTAGAATGTTCAAGACGTCATAACCTTTGTGGTTATGAACACCTGCCCCCAGCCCCAAGGCCTCTCCCCTGTAGCGCTTACGAAACATCTCCTCGGGCCAGGCGCCGTGCAGGTTCTGGCTCGCGCTGTTAGCAGAAAGAATTAATTCACTTGGAAACTGTAGGCCCCTTTGCTTCCCTCTTCCTTCCAAACTACTATTGCATTGGGATCACAAAACATCACAGTCAAGTTCCTTATGCGCGTGTCTGTATGCACAGGACCCAGTGGGCACTGCATGGCCCACCTAGCGTCTGACCCAACACCGCAGCTTCTGTGACCGGAGCACTTCATAAAGGTTTAGTGGATAAATTTTTTCTTTCATCTATAAGTCAAGATAGAGAAGGGAAGCCTCATCTTGAATTAATAATAAAGGAGGTAATTCATAGGCAAGACGATGAACAATAAGGCTGAACGACTTGGCTGGGACGCTGATTATTCCAGACTCGCCTCCCAGGATCCAGCCGGGTATCTGGTGGAGAGGCCAAGCCCTGCACACAGAGAACGTTCCAGATGCTTTGGCTCATCTTTTCTAAACTCTGTTCACCCCTATCACTCTGCTCCGCTGATGATGGCCTTTACCTTATTAGTGCTGACTTTCAATTAGTGTCAGTGTTTCCAAGAATAATATTTTCCAGAGACTTCTATTCAGATTTCAAACGGACCTGCTGGCTGAGATGGTAATGTTCGGACCGAGTCCAGACACCCTCCGGGGGGAACACTTTGAGAAGAGTAAACAGGAGAATGATAGACAGCTTTCTCTCCTAGAATTAAAAATTAATTGTCATTTTTTTTCCTCCCTTTCTTATTGGAAATAGAAAGCCGAAGGTTGGTTTATTTGTTTGATTCTATATGCTAATTTTATGACGTCTGGATATTACGGTGTAAAGTGATAGTCCCATTTAGACAAAAGAAATTCCATCTAAATTAGATCAACAAAGAAACGTAAGCTTATTTTGATTAAAAGAACAACTGAGAAATTCTTTTTCAATTAGAGTATATAATGATTGTTAAAAAATTCAAGGGAAAAAAATTCAAGGGAAATTCAAGTGAGGATTCTAAATAAACAGAGAAGGAAAAGTATATGTGTTAAGTATACATATATATATATATATATATACACACCCAAAAACACATACATATACACTAGTGAATACATAAGCATTCATATATACTAATATATATATGTTCAAGCCACAACAGAATGAGAGCTTTTGTCAAATTGCATTTAAAAACGATTTAAGAGGATACAGTGAATTTAAAGCTTCTGTTAAGTCGTGACATACATTTCATTTTCCCCAAACTGGAATTTTACCTGCTCCATCACATGAGCAATTTTAGGTTCACCCAAAACCGAGGAAGGTGCAGAGGCCTCTCATACCTCCCCCCACACACACACACATGCACAGCTTCCCCAATGGTCAACACCTCCGGCAGAGTGGTGGTGCCTTTGCTCACCAATAGGTGAACCTATATTAATATGTCCTCATCACTGAAAGCTGTCTGTTTTTTAAGACCTCCCGAAGTCTTCATAGAAACAAAAGGAGAAAAAGTCAACGTGGTCTAGGGCCTGACACAGTGCCTGGTGCGGAGTAGGACCCTGACTGCTGTCTCACCAAAGGTCTTCTCTGCAAGCATGGAGTTTCAGGACTGCTGTTTCGCATTTCTGCACTGGGTCTGAGAGCTCATACCTGTGAATCCGCACGCTGTCCACTCACAACGTCCTCTCCTACGGCACCATGTCCACTATGTGTACGCTCTCCCGTTCAGCGCTCATTTGTCTTCACTGAGTAGATGGAGATTGAAGGGTGACATAAATCTTATCTATTGATACTTCCTTCTAAGAATTGTTTTTAATAGACTATTAAAGTGTTTTGGGTCCTGGCCAGTTGGGTCAGTGGTAGAGCATAGGCCTGACATGTGGACATCCTGGGTTTGATTCTCGGTCAGGACACACAGGAGAAGTGACCATCTGCTTCTCCACTCTTCCCTTTCCCCTTTTCTTCCTCTTCCCCATCCCACAGCCAGTGGCTCAACTGATTCGAGCATGGTCCCGGGCACTGAGGAGAGCTTGGTTCGTCCTAGTGCGTCAACCTCAGGGACTAAAAATAGCCTGGTACTCAAACATTGGCCCTAGATGGAGGTTGTCAGGTAGATCCAGGTTGGGGCACATGCAGGAGTCTGTCTCACTATCTCTCCCCTCCTCTCACCTAAAAAAAAAAAAAGTCTACACACTATTGTGACTGTCATGCAGTGTTATTGATAAGGTTGCTTTAGATGCAAGGAAAGGAACTAATTCTCTGTAACCTAAAGGAAGGGGGTTTATTGAAAGGCGATCGGGGATTCAAAAGAGGGTTGGAGAGCCCAGCAGACCTCAGATGCAGCTGCTCTCGTGAGAATATGGAGACCCTGTCATGACACGAGGCAGCCTCGGTGGCCAGGAAGCAGGAGCCTCAGTCAGAGTTGTGACCGATCAATAGTACGGTCAGGATGCAATGAAACTCAACTGTTTCCAGTATCCTCATTCCTTGAACAAGATGCACAAGCTAGGGTAAGAGCTTCCAGTCATTCTAATTACGTTCCTTGGCTAGGACAACACTATTTCCATAGAGGAAGAAGAGGACATCAAGGAGTTCTTAAGAAGTAGAAAAAATATTATGAAGATGGGAAAAAAAACAACAACCAAACAATGAATATTTACCACGCATAGCTAGGAAAAAATATACCAGTGAATTGAGGGACATGTGCCCACTGTCCTGCGACCTGGGCTTGTCTCTCCCCCGCCGAGCAGATGCGCTGGGTCAGTCCCTGGCTGGACCGCACCTCTTCCGGACCTCTGGCTCCATCCCTGTCATTTATTTCAAAAGCGGCTATTCTAGTGTCATCATCTACTTTCCTTCTCCTTCCTGTTGCAAACTGCCCGAGTGTTCATAACCGCTAGCCGTGTGGTCCCAGTGCCTAGAGCAGGGGTCCCCAAACTCTTTACACAGGGGGCCAGTTCACTGTCCCTCAGACCGTTGGAGGGCCGGACTATAAAAAAAACTATGAACAAATTCCTATGCACACTGCACATATCTTATTTTAAAGTAAAAAAGCAAAACGGGAACAAATGCAATATTTAAAATAAATAACAAGTAAATTTAAATCAACAAACTGACCAATATTTCAATGGGAACTATGCTCCTCTCACTGACCACCAATGAAAGAGGTGCCTTTCCAGAAGTGCGGCAGGGGCCGGATAAATGGCCTCAGGGGGTCGCATGTGGCCCACGGGCCGTAGTTTGGGGACCCCTGGCCTAGAGAAAGGGGGAAATACGGACTCCAGGCTCTTTGGAAGGATCACCCTGAACTAGATCTATGATCAGAAGAGAGTCTGCCATTATTATTTCTGTTTTGACTCAACCAAATAAAATTCTGCAACACAGGTGTTTCACTAAAACCAGGCCTCTTTATGAAATTAAAAAAAACAAAAACAAAAAACACCTCATTACAGAGCACTTTCTACTCACTGAAATTTATTCTAATTCATTATTCCATAGTGGAGGAGTCCTAGGAGTTTTGGAGCGTTGGTGTGTCAGTATGTCAAACCACGTATGCTGATTTTAAGCTCCATCATAATGCACATGTTTGTCTAAGAAAGAAATTGACTGGAGTACAAACTCTCCCATATTGCCCATAAAGTGGCTCAGTTCTTACCTTTAGGAGGAAAATCTCCTATGCTTTTAGGACAGTCTCTCTCAGGATCAGAGCATAATAAGAAGGACAAGTTCTAACAAACACTATTTCATCATACAAGGAAAATCAAAACGGACATGATGCAAAATTCTTAGGTAAATACCTAATTTTGTCATTTTGGAGATGAGGCTCAGATTCCACTTCTAAATCTCAACCTTCAACTCACACTTGGTCTAATTATTTGAAGATCATTCTGGGAAAGACTTGGACAAGGTCCTGGGGACTCAATCTCCAGAATTCTCTAGGAGAATCTTTAAAACTAAGGTTAGATGTTTACCGAAACCAATTAGGTCAAATATTAAAGCAAATAAAATTTCATCTATCATTTGTCTGCCTGCCCACCTCTCTACCCATCTGTATGATTTTCTTTTCTTTTCACCAACAATGAAAACTTTAGTTGCCCTCAATAATGTTACCAAAAAAAAAAAAAAATACCATCCTTGCTGTCAACACTTTCCTCTAAGTCAGAGAACCTCCACTGTCTTTCCTCTGGTAATAAATGATAATAATTAAAAGCAAATACACAATAATTAGTCACACCAGGTTTACCCATCTGGTGTGCCTGTGTCCCCTCTCCGTGTCTTTGAATCAGATGACAAGCAGCATATTGCTGCACACCCTGCTAATGGGTCTATGAGGAAAATGAGAAGGTAAAGAGGTCGCTGAATAAAAGGTCAATGGCAAAGAAGAAGAGGCATCACACTTTTATTTAAGGTGGTCAGTGACCGCTTCAGGCCTGTACCGTCCACAGGACGGCAGTAACCTGCAGAAGCTCACGGCCGGGAAGGTCTGTAGATCGTATCAGTTCCATGGTATAAATTACAATCACCGTGAACATCATCAGAACTCCCATTTATTGCTTGCTTGTATCAACCAACCCGGCACTTGTGTTCTGTTTATTTTGTTTTTATTTTATTAATTTTAATGGGGTGACATTAATCAATCAGGGTATATAGGTTCAGAGAAAACATCTCCAGGTTATTTGGACATTTGATTATGTTGCATTCCCATCACCCAAAGTTATATAGTCTTTCGTCACCTTCTATCTGGTTTTCTTTGTGCCCCTCCTCTTCCCCGACTCCCTCCCTTTCCCTCCCCACCACCCCCTCCTGGTAACCACCACACTCTTGTCTATGTCCCTGAGTCTCATTTTTATGTCCCACCTATGTATGGAATCATATAGTTCTTAGTTTTTTCTGATTTACTTATTTCACTCAGTATATGTTATCAAGGTCCATCCATGTTGTTGTAAATGATCCAATGTCATCATTTCTTATGGCTGAGTAGTATTCCATAGTGTATATGTGCCACATCTTCTTTATCCAGTCTTCTATTGAAGGGCTTTTTGATTGTTTCCATGTCCTGGCCACTGTGAACAATGCTGCAGTGAACATGGGGCTGCATGTGTCTTTACGTACCAGTGTTTTTGTGTTCTGTTTAAATAGTCGTTTTTGCTACTTCTGAAAATCCTGACAGGTAGATATTAAAATCATCCCAAGTTTATAGTTGAGAAATTGAGTTAAAGAGAAATCAAGGAATTTTTTTCTCCAAGACTAATTTATCAGTCACTGAACCAAAGTTAAAAAAAAAAAAAAAAAAAAGACATCTTTTAGGAAGCTTTAAAAAAAGGATTCAAGGAGCTGCTTGTCAATTATCCTAGTTGAAGGATGACTTTAAAATAGCTTAAAATATTTCCAGATGACTTTTTACCTGCAATATAGACTCCAGAGCTTACGTTAGAATGGCCCTGAAGCCCTTCTACAGGATACAGTGCCAAAAAGAAACATACAAAGTAAGTTTTATACACAAGAATGACACACCTTGAATAATACTATTAAACACGAATTACAAATGAATTCTTTCCCTGCAAATAAAAGCAATGGTCACGCCTGGGGGCTATCGTGTCTCGCGTGTCTTCTTCCAGGGAGAGCAGTGATACAACTCATGAGCTGCCCAGTGTTTCTCAGGAAGAATGTCCTTTCTCCATCATTGTTGGGAGATCTGTCCATTACCAGAGGCCCACAGACAGAAATACAAAGGTACGGTGGGAAATAAGAGTAGCAAAAAAAAAAAACCACCCCAAAACTGCAAGTGCATGTTTAAAAGAGGTGGAATGAGAAACGATACCTCCACTTGCTCAGTCTGAGCGGGAAACGTGAGGAAAACAAGATCAGGGTTTTGCAATCAGTGTAAATTGCTATTCGCGCAACATTTCGAAATCTCCGCTTGTCTTTGGAAGCACGAGGTCCCATGAACACAACAGCACCTGTTGCTGACTGGGCAGTCACAGCTTCACCGAGCAATCAAGGCTTTCCCATCTGTGGTGAAATTTCCCAACTTCTCTTGCGAAGATCACATCCTTCGTGGCTGATGAGCAAACAGGAGGCACGTAATGTCCTCTCTGATTCTATGGGACGCTCTAAAGCAGCCGGAATGGAAAATTAAAATCAACTGAAGTTTTCTCCGACACCCAAAGCTGATGTTCCCTGCTTTCCAATCTCCTTACACGGATTCTCAAGATTTTATTGAAATCGGGACACTCAGTGTATTAGCTTGATTATATTTCTTTCTGTGTCTATGTCATCATTCAAGAGCAGAAACCACCCCTGAGCTAACGGAATGTTATCCTGGTCTCTTGCTCCTCTTAATTCCACCGCCAATTTGGTGGCGGGACACTGACAACCCTGTGTGTGGCTCTCGTGACTGCTGAATCTATTTTCTCCTCGTCTATTTCATCCCTACCAAGTGTCTTAGGAAAGATGCTTGCTCTTTCTCACAGATTTTTTTCCAACAGCCTTTTTACCCAGCATGCTCAGCACCACCAGGAAGAGCTTTCCAAAATGTAAGGAACATCACAGCTCCACTCTGATGAAATGAGTCAGAACTCCCCACATGACATGCGAGACTCCTTTCGAGGCTCCTGTGACCTGACAGCAGCCCCACGTCCATCTTTCCCATCAGACCCCTCTCTGCTCTGAATTCCTCGCTCCTTCTTCCACGAAGCCTTCCGGTTCCTGCCAGCTCTGTGCACGCCCTTGCGTTCTCTCCTGCCCCTGCAGGGTGGCTGCCGTAGGAAAGCCTTGCTTCCTTGCAGGGGAAGCTCCCGCCATCCTTGAAGAGAGAAGTGGATGTCGGGGAAGCTCCACACGGTCCCTGCCGTGTTGTTGTGTGGTGTGGATTCCCGACCTCTGTGCCCAGCGGCTTTATGATGCCGTGCCTGGGGTTGGTGAGAGGGTGAAGGTGGAGACCAGCCGTGTCATGTGTACCAAAGGGGTGGAAAGGAGAAGGGCGGGTCTGGTTAAAATGTTCCTCCCGCAGCCCGGGCCGGGGGGCTCAGTTTGGTTAGAATCTCACCCAGACACATCAAGGTGTGGGTTTGATCCCCGATCAGGACACATACAAGAAGTAATGAATGCACAACTAAGCGGAACAACAAATAGATGTTTCTTTCTCTCTCTTTCTCTAAAATCAATAATTAGGGGGGAAAAAATGTTCCTCCCTCCATGAAAGCTTCTCCCAACTCCCCCAGCAGGATTCATCAGCTCTCTCCTCTGTGTTCCTGCAGCATCTTGGAATTCTCTGTTCTCACCGTGTAGAGTCATTATAATTAGCTTCTTCTCTATCTCGTCTCTACATTGCACTGTGGCCTTTCCTGGGGCCTAGATAAGACATTGGACACTTACGAAGTATTTGAGTGAACGGCTGCTTATTTGTTTCTCTCTGATCCCAACTTCCTGTGGTCTTAGAGCAGGCCTGACCATCTTTACAGCCATCCCGCCCACATGCGCAGTCCAGCTGACTGCCACCCGCGTCAGGATGGCTGAAACGGAGCCGGGCCCGGTCAGTTATGTAGAATCCATGGCTGCCTCCATGCTACAAGAGCCCACAGAGCTGAGTGGTCACGACGGAGACCCTGTAGCCTGCAAAACCTCAAATGTTCACTCTCTGGCCATTTACCATAAAGGTAGGTCTGCTGACCCCAGCTTCAGAGCTTAAGAACGAAGGCTGAGATGCAACACCATCCAGGGAACGTCTGGCGTAGAGAGTTTTCAGCCCAAGTGAGTGACCTCCCCCCCAAGGTCAAAGTTGCTTCCTGAATTTCACTGGGTTCTGTGGATTTGTCAATGATTTGTTTCGCTTCTAGAGATGTTGCCAAAAGGATACTTCACTGATCTTGAAAATAGATCATTAGTATGGAATTTTATGGCTCTTATGAAAATGTTCTGGGTTCTTTGGCTGTGTACCGCATCGATCTCTGAAATCATTCCAGCCCTTTGCCTTGTATCCATTTATTAATATAATTATGCTTAATGGAGATCAGGAACTATTTCTCTAATCCTCGTGTCCTTTGTTCTCTCCTCTTCTGTCCCTCAAAGTCTCAGCTCCTGACACAACTCAGTGAGCCCACAACCAAGTGACACAACTGTTCCCTACACATTAGATGGGGCTCTGCTCTTACAGCTCCGCTGTTGTGGAATCCGGTCATCTGTGTTCTAATCCTGGCACCCCAATAAACGACTGGCCGGTCATCTTGGGAGGATCATGCCTTTTTCTAATCCTCAGTATCTTCCTCAGTGAAAAAATAAAATAAAAAGAAAGAAAGAAAGAGAGAAAGAAAGAAATGAAATGGTACCAGCAACAATCTCTGTGCATTGTTGTGAAAAATCTATATAATTTTCCATGAAAATTACAAGGCAGAGTGGTCACCATTAGCATCCATCCCACGTGCATCTGGGCTGTTTGTTTTGCTTCCGTTGTTCATGGCAGTTCCTGTTACGGCTTCTCACAAGGAAGTAGGTCTTTCAACGCAAATGTATCAAACTCTAGGTGACAAGATCATACCTATGACTTCTTTGATTTCTGGTTTCAAGAAACCACAGTTGGCGGAAGCCTGGGTGTGGGGTGGGGGCGGGTCATTTCATTCTGGGAGCTCTAACCTGCATCAACGTGGGCCTGGAATGGTTCTCCCAAGCCAGACCAGCCTCAGAGCACACACACTTAAAAAGTAAAACGTTTGTCAAGATATCTGAACTGGCAGGTCTCTGAAATTTTTTTCTAGATCTCAGAATAGAAGAAAATTACCCCCTTTTTCTAACAGCCAAGCACATCCTAGCTTTTCAGCGCAGGGGCCAATCTAGTTGATGGACGTGACCCAAGGCCCCTGGGAGCTAAAGTGGCTGTGTCATCGTGCTCTAAAAATTTGGATTGTAAATTGATTGGCTCAGAATCAGGAAAATAAAAAAAATAAAATTTAAAAAAAAAAAAAAAAAAGGCCGGAAAAAGAACAAATGTATTCTTTTACACCCTTGAGCATTATTTTCCTGAATCGATACTAAAACCAAAGAATAACATGTTTTGATTATATTTACAAAAGTATCTAATCAGGCTGGAATGCTGGACTGCAGTCTATCTGTGGAAAGGGACATCAATAACGTGCCTCTAGCTAGCCTTCAGGGACCTTCTCTGTGGGATGGCAGGCACAAAGGGGCGGCCGGGGCAAGGATGTCTCACTTCTGCCCAGCACGTGGTACCCCTAACACACATAGCTCCTTCCTCAGGGGTCTCCCTGCACAGTGTGGTCTTGTGATATCCGTCTCTTTAACAACAAACATTACTGGAAGCCTGGACAATTGCAACCACCTCCTAACTGCTGTCACTGCGGTGCGTTTTCCCTGCCCTTACTCCATCCATCTTCCTCTGCGACCACCGCCATCTATCTAAAACACAAATCTGATCATGTCACTTCCCCTCTGAAAAACCATCAGTGCTTCCCCATTGCTCAGAGGATAACGTCTTAAACCCTTTAGTGAGACCCTCTAGTGTGCGTGGTCTCACCCACCAGGTTTCCCTGGTGAATCCATTTACTTCCTTGGAAAAACTCCAACTCAAGCATCAGCCCTCATTACTTCTCTGGAATGCTCTCACAACAGGTACACGCAGAGAGCACCAAGATACTTTAAATGTCGTAAAATAACGGCGAACGTAACTGCCTAGCTCTGCTCCTCCGTTGTACATACCGTGAAGACAGGGGCTACGCCGCCCCGTGTTCTGGATTGTGGTCTGCTACCGTGATCGGCACAATCTGAGCTCTGTTGAAACGCTGTATGAATGGAGACAACCCCCCCCCCCAGAAGCAGGACTGCATCTCGTCCTGGGACCTTCCTGCTCTCTTTTCCCATCAGTCTCTGCTAAGGGACTCCCTGGTCCTTGAAGGCAGCAAGCAGTGTCTGTGTCTCCTGCCGCTGCCTTCAACATCTACATGTGTCTGACACGTGGGGAGAGTTCACTACTGATTTACTGGCTGGAAAAAAAAAAAAGATGAAGTGTTTTCAATGTTTAAAAGGAAAGAGACATGGAGTCTACTTTGGGGCAACTCTCTCTCTCCACTTGAATGTACAAGATTAGACTCTTGATATCAGGAGACAAACAATCTAGTATCTGTTTCAAAAATGCTAAGATTTAGGAAGGAGGCACGAAAGCAAAGCGTGGCTATAGGACAGGAGGAAGAGATCACTTTAGTTTGCAAAGATTTATCTGTTCGGCAAGCATGCATTGAACAACTAGTGTATGCATAGCATGTGCTAGGCCCGGGGAGAGGAAGAGAAGTGAGCCCACTTCCCAGATGTCCATGCTCAGCACTCAGGCACAGACCATTGCTATTCCACAGGGGCCAGGTCAACGACAGGGGCAGCGCCGTGCACTGTGGGAGCAGAGACACAGCCCCTAATTCTCCTGGGCTCGGGAGAGCTGCTGCACAGGTGGAGGCGGGCTGGGAACAACACCAAACTGGGAAAGGCAGGCCGGCTCCTTGGCATTCCCTGAGAACCTGGGCAGGGGGTGGGGGGAGGATGACCAGCTTGGGAGTCCCTTCACGAGCCTTGATCGGCAATTCTAGGACAGTTACTGATCCTCCCACTCTCACCTCTGGGCCCGAGGCAGCCGCCCAAGCCATGGAGAGAGAGGGCTCCAAAGGGATCCAGAAAGGCCCCCCTCTGAAGGGAAGCACAAGAGAACAGGGGAGGTCAGGTCAGACCTCAAATCTTCTGAAGCTATTTCAGGTCGAGGACTGTTCGTATGAGCTTGGAGGAGATATAGGATAGCATCTTCCCCTTCCGGCAGGTTTCTCTGGGTATTGCCGTTTGCTCAGAACAGATGATATAGATTCATAGACTTTGACCTTTTTTCGTTTTTGAGAAATCGAAACCTAAATTACATAGGAATTGAGGAAACTCTCATTCTTATAAATGCCCCGTTTCTGAACACGTTTGTGTGGATCCTCAAACAGAGCCATTTGCTGCCACTATACCTGCACAAAGCTGAGCACATAGTAGGCTCTGGGCAACTTCTTAAAAACGAATTTAATTGGCCTTAGCTGGTGGCGCAGTGGACAGAGCATCACTGAGGTTGCCAGTACCATCATTAGGTCAGCGCACATATGAGAAGCAATCAGTGGCACATCTAAGTGGAACAACAAGCTGATGCTTCTCTCTCTCTCTCTCTCTCTCCATTCCTTTCTCTAAAAAAAAAATGAATTCAATTGAATAATTTTATATTTAGCTCCTACTATGTGTTAGGCACTGGGAATATTGAAAAATGAGGTCTTCTAGCTATCTCTCTTCAAAGAACCAAAAATATGGCAGGAAGGAAGCTTGGGAGAAGGTAGAATGAGAACACAGCAAGTACAGCTACAAACAAATTAGCAGGAAATTAAAAAAAAAAAAGAAAAGAAAAGAATACATTTTTATGGCAATTAGGAAGAGCTTATAAGGAGAAAAGAGCATTTGAAGATCCTTGCTTTTCCTGACCTAGATTTTAGGGTTAATCATTTCTTACTCATCAGCTTACAAAATACTTTAATGAGGCATAAAAATTAGTACTATTTTACAACAATTTACTCCACAATTTAAATTGGAAATTAAAATAAGAAAGGATAGGAAGGAGGAGAATGAGAAGAAGGAAAGAATGGAAAACTTATCCGTAGATTTCTTCTCTGACAGACCACCATTCTTTACCACCATTATAGAGACTTCTAGTAACAGCTATTGTTGTCCAGAGCTCTGGCCATGTGACACATTGCTATCGCACATTTACTAGGCTTTACAAAATCCTTCCCTGCACCCTGTTCCCTTTGATTCTGCTCAGAACACTACATAAGACAGAGAGCCCAGAGACTGGCAGCCCCTGAACTCACACAGGCAGAAGGGCAGCAAACTCATCTTCCCAGTTTCTACACCAGGTAGAGTTACGGAACCAGGTTTCTGACTCTGGTCTTCCAACTCATTCAACTCAGTTCTGCTGGTTCCCATAGAGTTTTGAAAAGTTCTTCAGCTGGACTGACTTTAATCCAAATAATTGTGAAAGCTTCCCTGAAATCAAATGCTATTTTTAGTTAGCCAAAATTAGCCTCCCCTGCTTTCTCCTACCGTCACTCCAGGTCATTTGCAGAGCACTGTTCTTATGGGGGTTTTTTTCTCCCCCATTTCCATCTGGAAAACAAGGGTTTTGTGTTAGAAAGAATTAAGTCCCTGAGAAGAGAGATAGTAGAATAGGGTACATGAGCTACCTAAGGACACAGGAAAGATAAGAATATTTTCATAGTGCAACTCCATCATCTAAGATATAACAAGACCAAGGGTGATTCACAAGAACAGAAGTTCCCCAACTTCAGTAATGATGATGGATAAGCTCTATGGGTCCATTAACAATATGAAGGCTGCTGGACTCAGCATGAAGAACATATACCAATTCATGATGGCTATGATAGGCTGGGCCGTGTGTCACCCTCCCAGGGGATCCTAGTGCTGCCTATTCAAGACTTCACTATTGGGAGGCACACTTACAGATGCCGATGAGAACTAAGAACATATACCCCTGTTAGCCTCTGCCATCTGATCTTCTCTAGAGCATTGTGCAGACTTCAGATCTATGACTTCCATATCTTTCAGAATACTTCTCTATGTGCTTCATTCATTATGCACCAATATCTCTACTCGGTCTCTATTTCTGTACCTTTTAGTCTTGTTTAGTCTATAAATTTCCTAGAAGGATCTAAACCCAAATTAAATCATATCAAAGTCAGAATAAGGAAGCTAAATTATGTATAACAAACTATTTTTCATTTCATCAAAGTAATACTGCTTAATGTAAAGAAAATTTGAGAATGTAGAAAGTCTGGTGAATACTTACTATAGTCCTGATCCACAAAACAAGCACTAACAACACCTTCTGATAATGTTTCCTTTTTTTTTTTTCTATTTATAGATGAGATGATTAAAGGGATAATTTATATATAATTTTATTTTTTACATTTTTACATCCCATCATACCAACAATATTTCCCATGTTATATTATGACATTGTTATAAGAATACTATTTAACAGCCAGACTTAACATATTCATATAGAAGTCTCGTCTCCCCACCAAGAACGTAATTCTACCCATGTCTCCCAGTCTAATAAATTGGAACCACAATCCACTCAATAATGCTCTCCCTGCGCAGGCTTCATCCATGATTCTTTTCTCCCCTTATTGCTCAAATTAAGTCCTCTGGTCTCGAGCTCCAGAGCCCATCCTGCACTCCACATGTCTCCCTGCACCGTCCTCATTTCTGCCCAGGACAGCAACTGATCTCCCTACTTTGTCCTTCCCCTCGACCCCTCCAGAGCCCACTCTTCGCTGAGCAAGCCATAAGGTCTTGCAAACAATGACAGCATGGCACTCCTCTATTTGACCCCCCACACCCCCAACCACTTTCCTCTGCATTTTGAAGGCAATCCATACCCCTCACCATTCCCTCCGTTCTCTGCGCCTGCGTCACCCTGCCCAGCCCCTGAATCTCTCCCTCCCTCGGTATTTGAAGAGATCACACTGTTTGTTGATTTGTTGCCCATTTGCTGACTTGTATGTTTACTGCCTGCTCCTCGCCACCAGATTAGAAGCTCTTTCTCATGCCTGTGCCTGCCTGCTCATGGTGCATCTTCCCAGCCTTGAGTGGTGGCTGGCATATGGCTAGCATTCAGCCAGCGTTTGTTAAATGAATAATATTCCATGACTCATGGTTTTAGCACTCCTTCGGTTTTAAAACATTTATCTACTCAAAACATTCCTCTGGCTTCTGAAACATGAACATAGCTTAGAGCACTCTTTCTCTGATCCCGGTGCTGACCCACATAATGTCTGCAGCACCCACACATGGCACTTTGGGACCTGAGCCCACAGTTTCCTCCTGGCCACAGCCCGAAGCCTCTCCACGGCCAGGCAGACAGAACCCTGCTCTCCTCACTCCTGGGGAGTTCTTCCTGGCTGCCCCTCAGCCTGGAAGACTGACTTCCCTTCCCGTTAGCCCCACACCCCACCCCTCCCTGGGAGACTCTGGCTGTGACAGGGGATACAAGACAGGAACAGCGCCTGCCCTCTGGGAGCTTACATCCTAATGAGTTGGGTAGGCAGTGAACAGATAATCACGGAAACGAAACAGAGCAGTGCAATGTGATAAAGGCTGTGAAGCCAACGGAGAGTGAGAGACCGAAGAAGGAATGAGTGAAAAATGTGACCATTAAGCTGAGACCTGAAAGGAAGCTACCATTATACTTAATTTTTATTTTTCCTGTGCTGTACCATACATACACTCTTATCATGTTTCGGTGCCAGAGGGAGGGGCGGCGAGAAGGGGCGGGGTCAAGGACAAGGAATGGTGGGGGGAAGGGAAACCTTTCATGGTAGGTGCTTGTGACTGACCATTTGATTTTGAACGTTATATACAAAGGTGGCATTTAGCCAAGCAGTCTTCTCTGAAACTCAGCAAGGATTTTCTTTTCTAGTGCAATGCATCATTTTATTGACGTCAATCACCCTTGGCGTGACCTCAGCACTGGATCTAGCTGCCGGGTTGCTTCCTAACATGCTGCACTGCGCTAAGCCTCGCCTACTGACCCATCCTGCCTTGGCTTTTTGAAAATGGAGCACCTGCCATTTAGCCAGCCCTTCGGGGTGCGCTCGGGTTTGGATTTATACAGCCTGTTAAGTCAGACCGGCTTTGGACCCTGCCCTAGGCAAGGCACTCGGAACCTGGGCTGATGGTGAGCCAGGGACCACCCTGGGCTGGTGGCTGACTGCCAAGCGCCCGGGGAGGGAGGAGGTGGAGCCAGCAGAGGGGACCAGCCAGCCGGCCCGCCACCTCCTCCCAGACTGCGGTCCTACTGAGGCTTCCTGGCCACGCGTCCCCCTCTCCTTGCTCCTGATGCTCGGCCATCCTCCCCTAATCCTGGGAAGAGAGGACCGGAGCTTTAGCAGGTCCACCGGGACAGGCATCCCCAAACTACGGCCCCGCGGGCCGCATCCGGCCCCCTGAGGCCATTTATCCGCCCCCCCCCCCCCCCCCCCCCCCCCCCCGCCGCACTCCCAGAAGGGGCACCTCTTTCATTGGTGGTCAGTGAGAGGAGCACTGTATGTGGCGGCCCTCCAACGGTCTGAGGGACAATGAACTGGCCACCTGTGTAAAAAGTTTGGGGACCCCTGGCTGCAACTCAGAAATCACCCCAGTTGCCGGGGTGGGGGGGCAGGGAGGCCGCTGGCCTGACCCCAGGCACAGAGCATGGTTGGTGCCCCGGAAGCCAGGAAGTGGAAGACCAGGAAAGTGAAGGGAACAGAACTGGTATTTACCGAGCAGCTCCTCGTAGGGACCCGGAGCCCTGTTAGGAAGCTGGCTAAGTCCTCCTCCCTTGATGCTCACCACAGCCTCTGCAGTAACATCAACACCCTCATCTCATAGATGAAAATGTTGAAGCTCCAAGTTCACACGACCGAGAATGAAGCCATGCAACCCGAGTTAGCAGAGAAGCGCGCGCACATCTCTTCCTGTGTTCCTCGAGGAAGAGAGGGCGTCTAGAATCTCACTGAAAACCCAGCAGACAGTTGATAGTCCATGGCAACTAAGTGACTAACTACTGAGCCGAAGCACCAAGTCCTGTCTTCGGAGGCAACGTCATTATTCTTCATGCACCGGGTAGTGTTAACCAGTCTGGAGAAAGAGCCTGCCCTGAGACACGGACGGAGCCCAGCTTGGGGTCTGCGACCCTGGACACATCGCTCGACCCCCTGAGCTTTATTTTTTGAATTTGTAAAACAGAGATTATAAGATTGAAAGCTCACTATGAGGATCACTGTGAGGCTATAACACGGTACCTAACTCAATGCCTGGCACCCATGGGTCTCCCAGGGAATATTCGCTATTTCCCCGTGCGCCAGGGGGCACGAGGGGTAGAGAGCTGGGGGGAGAAATGTGCCCCAAGTGTGCGTCCCTGTGCTCCAAGGTCATGGGGATTCCTTCCCGCCCGGCCCGGTGGCCCTGCGGGGTTTCATCTGCCCTTTCCAGAACATTTGGCATGTTGATTTCTCTTTTCCTCTTTCCTCTGTGCTAGCTCTGAACTGGAGCAGGATCAAGATGTTCCTCACAGCCAGCTCCACGGAAGTGTCAGGTGAGGGGGTTGGTGGGGGGAAGGGGGCAGTGTCAGGTATGGGGGTTAGGGGGGAGGGGGAGGTGTCAGGTGTGGGGCTGGGGGGAGGGGGCCGTGTCAGGTGTGGGGCTGGGGGGGAGGGGGCGGTGTCAGGTGTGGGGCTGGGGGGGAGGGGGCGGTGTCAGGTGAGGGGGTTGGTGGGGGGGAGGGGGCGGTGTCAGGTGAGGGGGTTGGTGGGGGGAGGGGGAGGTGTCAGGTGAGGGGGTTGGGGGGAGGGGGCGGTGTCAGGTGTGGGGGTTGGGGGGGAGGGGGCGGTGTCAGGTGTGGGGGTTGGGGGGGAGGGGGCGGTGTCAGGTGTGGGGGTTGGGGGGAGGGGGCGGTGTCAGGTGTGGGGGTTGGTGGGGGGGAGGGGGAGGTGTCAGGTATGGGGGTTGGTGGGGGGGGAGGTGTCAGGTGTGGGGGCTGGGGGGAAGGGGGAGGTGTCAGGTGTGGGGATTGGGGGGGAGGGGGAGGTGTCAGGTGTGGGGGTTGAGGGGGGAGGGGGGGTGGCTCTTGATGCTGAGATCTGACATCAGGGCCAGAGTCTCTCTTCATTAACGCTTCAGGCTATTAAAACTCGGGAGCTGGAACCTTGATTGAAAGACAACCCCCTCCCCTAGGGCAGGGCTCATGATCATGCCCTCACTCAGGGCACTGATGAGTGAGGGTTACCATGGTCTCAACCCCAAACACACCCAAAGCCACGCTGATCTGCATAAGGTCAGGGGCTGTGGGCTGGACAATTTAGCAGCAATGTTTTGAAACTTAAAAAAAGGCGGAATTGTTTTTCCGACAGCCAGGCACATCCCTGAGCAGGGAGGAAAAACGCCGAGTAAGCAAGGGAAACTTCCCTGCCATTATCGTCTCCCCTCATCTGCGCCAGCCCCGAGCTGTGTGGGTTACCATGGTGATGCCGGGCTGACCTCTCACTTTCTCCTCTTCCAGGAGCTAAAAAGGTAAAAATGAGCCATTTGGTCTCAAATGAAAAGCAGCCTCCCTCAGTTAAAAGATGTTAAATCGCTTTCCCTTCGTCAAACCTAATGTTCCATAGCCAAGTTGGAAAAAAAAAAAAAAAAAGCAGAAGTGGGTTGGGGGGAAGGGAAGAAAGGAAGCCAGGTTTCAGAGGCGGGCGGAGATGTGGGGCTGGCTGGGCACAATGGCCCCTGGGCCGGTCGGTCGGTGGCTAGAGAAGAGCTGGGAGGGGTGGCGGGCCCGCGAGCCCCACAACTTTGTCCCCGCTGCCACTGCCGCCATCGGATTCCCTCCAACCGTCCGACCGGCTCTGGCCCGGGTGTGTCACGGGCTGTGTGCCCGCTCAGTCTCCTGCTCACTGTCTGCCTCCTCTGCGTGCTTTGCAGGGGCGCCTGCTACAGCGGGTCTGTTGGCATTTTATTTAAAGCGAAGGAAGTTGGATCAGGAAATCTAAATGCTGCCTGCACCCTAGAGCTGCCGCCCAAGCCCATCATTAGCAATGTGGCCGTGCGTGAGCAGGCAGGGCATGTCCATCTGCTGTGACCAGCATGGCAAGGTAGCTTTATCCAGCACCCCACACTGTTCTGCCAGACCGCCTTGACTTGACCACTCAGGGCCCTGAGAGCAGGGTGTCCCAGACCGCCTTGACTTGACCACTCAGGGCCCTGAGAGCAGGGTGTCCCAGACCGGCGAGGCCTCCCGTCTGGTTAACGGCACCGTCGGGCAGGTGGGAGAGGTATGTAGCGTGGCTCTGGGCCGCAGGCCTGGCTGAGCCTGGGAGCTGGCATCGTGCTGCCCATCCTGCTTCCCTGATGCATGGCAGGGCAGCTAAGGACGTGCTCTGCTCTCCCTTCTCTTCCGTCCCCCTTGTTTGCTGGAGGAGCCGCCACCAGCCTGTCCACCAGGAGAGCACATGTAAAGGCACTGGGGCTGTGCTCGGGCTTCCAAAGACTCATCGGTTTCATTCTGATGCACGTTTCTGAGCATGTGGGCTGGAGCTGTCAAACTCTCCTCTAATGAGAGTTCCCCTTAATTATAAACTAGGCAAGAGCTACCGATTTATCACTACCCAGTGTGTTTTTAATCCTTTCACTTCTTGAAAGTGGTAATATTAAGAAAAATTAGAGAAAGTAAAAGTGGATTTCAGCAAGGAGGTGAATTCTTATCAAAAAGATATCCTTATAATATCCTGAAGCAACATCCTAGACTTTTCAAGAAGTATGTTAGAATCCTCAGAGGTCAAACATACAGAGAAAAATTAGTGATCGAGTTCAAGAAGTCAAAGATCAGAATAAACAAAACCAAGTTATAAAATGACAACCTGGCCCTGGCCAGTTAGCTCTGTGGTAGAGTGTCAGCCTGGTGTGTGGCTGTCCCAGTTTTGAATCCTGGTCAGGGCACACAGGAGAGGCAACCATCTGCTTCATCCTCTCCCTTTCTCTATCTCTCTCTTTCCCCCTCTCGCTCCCACAGCTATGGCTCAACTAGCTGGAGCACATCGGCCATGTGCACTGAGGATGGCTCCATGGAGCCTCCACCTCAGCACTAAAAATAGCTCGGTTGCAAGCATGGCCCAAGATGGGCAGAGCATCGGCCCCTGAAGGGGGTTTCCAGGTGGATCCCGGTCAGGATATATGCAGGAATCTGTCTCTCCGTCTCCCCTCTTCTCTCATGGAAAAGAAGAAAAAAGAAATGACAACGTGGAAAAGAAAAATGATATCCAGATTCCATTCATTCATTCATTCATTCATAGGCTGTCCATACAGCCTTTGCTCATATCTCTTCAAACACTGACAGCATTTGGCAAAGACCTGCTAGTTTAATAGTCTGGGCTTCATTTATATCATCAGCTTCATATGGCAATAAAACTTGCAGAAAGAGCCTTTCTCTGCTGAATTCATGACACCTCTTGGATCCTACCTGAAATATGCTACCTCTGAAATGTAGAAAGAAAGTCTCTTTCATAATACACACACACACACACACACGCACACACACACACACACACACACACATCCTCGGCCACACACACGTATGGTCTACATTTCTAATGAGGTCTCAGTGGTCATCTTACTCTCAGGGGTCATTGCTAAGCCCATGCTCCAAAGACAGCTTTGTCGCATCAAACTCTTTAACTGGCTAGCACTTTAAAAGTTTAAAGGGTTAATGCATATAAGGGAAGGAGAAAATAGTCTAGTGCCCGGGCGTTTTGATCTGAGGTTCAAAACATACATGCAGATGAAAATGGCCAGCTTCCCTGCTCCCACAACCCCTTTCTCTGCCTCCTGGTCCCTTGCCTCTCTCCTCCCCATAATCATACAGATCTCAGCGTGATTAGAGAGCTGCAGATAAATGGATGGCCAATGGTATTCTATGGTTTCAGTGTAGTCTGAAGATTAAAGCCCTATGAAAATAATATATCTCTTCTCCACTCCCCCTCCCCCCTCCCCACTAGAAGCTGCAGCTTTTCACATTTAAATGTAGCAGGGGTAACAAGAGCCCCTTTTATCAGTGACTCCTATTCATAAGGCATTAAAATACATGCCTTTTCTTAATTCCCTAGTGCAACTCTAAGGGGCTCGAGCTTTGTGCTGAAACGGTACATGGTACGTATCTTTTAAAAGTAGCTGATGGAAATCATCTTCCAAACCAAATCGGTCCTTCCATAGCAGCTCTCCCCAAGGTTTACACGGAGCATCAACGAGTCCCTGACACAGCCAGCACCCGCCTCCCCTCTCCAGGACAAAGTGCTTGAGAAACAGCGCTGAAGTTTGTTTATATGTCGCCCAAGTGGCCTGGCCAGCTGTCCCCTTCTCCTTCCTCCTCCCCGACCCCGGCTTTGCGGCAGGCAGCATGACTTGGCATGGTCCCGCACCTCTTCTGGGAAAGGCATGGCTAAGGCAGCCCAAGGGGACTGCTGAGCAAGGTCACTGTCAGATTTCAGAGGCAGCCTCTCCAGGAACGGGGGGGGGGGGGGGGGGGGGGAGGGCCAGGGAGAAGGGGATAGCCTGGGGGACAGATCAGGTGTCAAATCACCTGGGCGAGCAGTCAATCCACAAGCCCCAGGAAGAGCCTGTGCAGAACTGCGGAATTCCACAGCCCCCGAGAAAGCTATTGGTAGACAAGTGGCTGGCAGGAACTAACAGAGCAATATGGTATGTTTGTATAACATACATATGCACACACACACACACACACACACATTTGTCTCAGTAAGATAATAGTTCTGATTCCATGTACAATCATCTAAAAATGGTGTTAGAAGCACTGTTTGCACAAAGGGAAAATTTTAAATATAGACAAAATAAATACCCAGGTATAGAGCTAACTCTTGCTGTATTTCTCTTGGAACTAGCTCCCTAGAACCAACTCTTTGTTTTATGTTTAAATTATTTTAAATTAAATTTGTGAAGGAAGCTTGGGAAAAATAAGGAGATATATACACACACACACACACACACACACACACAAACATTCCAGGTTTTCTATCTTTAGTAAAATTAGTGGCTTTCAAGTGTTTGGAGTTATTGCTAATGAAGAAGAGAAAAAGATGGCAGAAATGTTTGTGATAGTTTGTGTTTAGCTCTATGTTTATTTTCACTTAGCAGTTTATAGAAAATCTATCAGGAGGAAAACTGTTACACTCTCCTTACATTGTTTGACTCAGAGTTGGTTTAAAAGTGTAATTTTTTTTCTCAAAGCTAGTAAGTGCTGCTAGAACTGTTTGGAATACTAAGTTCCTCTGGCAGATGATCTCTGTGTTTCAGTTGTGAATCTTTTTATTTTTCCCTCATTCTCTCTCTGTCTTTTCTTGATTGGATGAGGAGTGTTGATGAGTATTCTTTGCTTTGTAAGATATATTTTTTTTTACTTGGAAAATGTCACAAAGTTATGAAGTAGGAGGGCCATCTGCAGGATAAGATGTGCCCCCTCCCCTATGCACTAGACAACAGTTGAAGAAGGCTGATAGGAACAGAAACAATGTATGAATGAGTGAAATGTACAGTTGCAACTTGTATCATCATTTCATCCCTTTCTGAAAAGTATCTACCCACACAGGTTTGTTTTTTGGTTTTTAACAAAAGAGAAAAATCTTCAGGTAGTTCTAAATACCCTTTAATGCTATTAAAGGAAACTGCCTTTCAATCACTGAAAATTTTATTGAAAATTTTGTTTTCCAGGGGAATGGAGATTGCGTCTTAATCATGGAATCTGACTGCCCCCTTCTGGTTATGAAGAGAAATTGTCACATTCGGAAAGAATTTATGAACCTGTATGAGCTGTCGATAATTCTGTCACTGATTTATTATAGAGTTTCTGGATAAGAAATCTGCAATAACAAAACAAAATTCCACTTTTATATTATACACTGATCATGATGGTAATTATAAACAAAATAGTTTGACTTCCTCATAATCCAGAATAAGATGCTTCCTTTTTTTTTTTTTTTTTTTTTTTGAGGGGGGCAATGCTTCTGACTCTTGTACTATTTTATCTTTGAGACCCTCGTGTCGGAGCCAAGTGTGCAAACACAGTTGGACTGGAGAACAAGAGCGACTTTGATATTTCCTCTACTTTTGAAAAACATATTAAAGTGAGCCAAACACATTTTGGCTTGCAATTTGGAGAAGGACTCACATTTATTAAAATCTCTCAAAGTAGCTGGTCAATAATGAATTAACCCACTTTTTTAGAGAGTAAAAAAAAAAACAATTAAAAATTTTCTCAAATAAAATAAAAACATAAGAAAATAACTACTATATTATATTGCCATAATTAGATGGGAGATGGGATCTTATTGGTACTTGGTTGAGGAAGTTTCAATTGAATAATCATAAATCCACTCATTTCTTCTCTTAATCTGCATTTGGTGATATAATCTTATGCGTCCATATCACAATTAGAGAGCATTGGTTTTTTTTTTTTTTTCTTTTTTGCCATTTTAGGTCTGAAAAATGGCATAACAAATTCAGGATGATTGATAATTCTGAATAGAGAGTCATTAAATGCCAACAGGAAAAAAAAATGTACCCTCAATTATGATTGTGATACTACGTCAAACGGATAGAGGAAATCCTAATTCTGAGCTCTATTAAAATGCACTTATTTCAATTTCCAGTTGCTCTGTATGTCCTATTAGCAGCCTGACATTTTGAGTAGTACACTAATTCATATGAATTGGGTTTTAAATGAAAAGCTTTCAAGTCAACCTTTATGGAGCACTGAATGTGCGATAAGCCCGGAACGAGCGCGCCAACGAGGGAGCCTTTCTCACCGAGTGGGCGTCACACATGGAGAGCAAACCCCGAACACTCCAAACTGTCAAACGCTTTCATCTCAAGGACCTCGTCCGCAGGAAAGTGCCGCCTGCCGATCCCCCCCCAGTTTCCCCTAGAGACCTATGAAGTAGTTAGGAGCAGATACGATTCTGGCGGGCAGTTAGAAAACGAAAGGTGAGAGGCGAAGCGTGCAGCCTGTGAGGTCCTCCTCGGCAGGACCCTGCTCTGCCAGGCGCCAGAGTGGGGGATAAACTCGCAAACAACACACACGGGCTGAGATGGCATAAGGTCAGCGGGAGAAGAGGAAGGGCCCGCCTGATTGTCTGATTACCCACTCGAAAGGCTGCAAGGACAGTGCGGGTTCGTGTCAGAGCGGGGAGAACCTCTCTGCTGTGGGGCTCTTTCAGTTGAACAAGATAAGAGTTGCCTTGGGGGGGGGGAGTTGCTCACCCCCAAACCGTCTGGCCCTCCGCTGCCCAAGCGGTTCAGTTACCAGGTCGTGTCTATCGTGCACACATGGAGACCCTGGGCAGTGGCTAGTGCAGTCCCGCTGGGACAATACGAGGCCCTGCTTTCAGCTAGGTTGTTGTTGAGGCAAAACCCAGAATGGGTCCCCAGGTGCTACTGGCCAGACCCACTACGGCCTGCCTCCACATTCACGGAACAGCCCCGGACTGCAAGGTAACGTGTCCCCAGGCTCTGCCACCTCGGACTCGCCACTTGCACCATGGAACCCTTTCTTCTCTGCCTCAGTTTACTCATCTTATAAAATGAGGGGCCTGGGTTTAATGCTTCCTGAGACGCCTCCCCAGTTTCAAGCCCAAATAGTCTTACTAAGTTACCTGTCATTTCCATTCAACTACATCGCTAAATCGCATACCCATCTATCTCCCTGAGCAAAGGGCACTAATTAAACTAGGTGACAAAAATCTAGAGTTACAAAAATTTTTATTGCCATTTTTCTCTTCAGATTCTAGATGGAACAAAATGACAGCAAATTGTTCGATTTTATGGCTTGCTCACTTATGTAATATATCTGGCCCGAACTGAAACTCTCTCTCTCTCTTTTCCAGTTAATAAGGTCATTGGTTTCTATTCCTACAGAAAACCTCTTCTGTCAAGAACCAGGAGAGAAGTCAAGTCACTGTGGTACAGGGCTTCAGGGGAGAAATTGAGAGAGCAGACAGCATCTGGAGGTATAACGTTAATGATGCAGCGGGGATATTTGCTCCTCTGGACCGGGGAGGATGCTTAGGGGGAACTGACGCTGAGCCTCTGCAAGGGGTCCTGTCAGGTAGAGTTTCCTCCTATTCTGCTGGTCAAGGAATTGTGACAATAGAGGCTGCAGGCTCAGCTGTGAGCTGTCCTGTGCCAGTGAAAACTCCCAGAGCAATGACAGCTGCGGGGAAACGGGGCCAGAGCTAGTGAAGCAGAGAAAGTACGAAATCAATAAAGATAAAAGATAATGTAAGCCAAATAGCCGTGCCTGCCTCGACTCCAGAGCAACACACATATCACTGTTTAAAATACTCGCTCTGATCTGCTACCTTCCATTGTGACCTCTCGGTGAAATGATAAGAAAAGGGGCCATATGGTTCCTGAGAGCACACGTTCTATGAGGGCAGATGTGTGTCTGCTCCGTTTACCGCTGTGCCTGCAGCAGCTGGAACAGTGCCCGACACCCGGTTGTAGTGCAGACGGTGGGAGTGGTGGGAGTGGAGGCGCAGTGGCTGGTGGAAGGTGTGGTGGTGATAAAAGTGGAGGTAACGATAGTGGAGGTGATGGAAGTAGAGGTGATGGAAGTGGAGGTGATGGAAGTGAAAGTGAAGGTGATGGAAGTGGAGGTGATGGAGGTGGAGGTGGAGGTGATGGTGAGGGTGGAGGTGATGGTGGAGGTGGAGGTGGAGATGGAGGTGGAGATGGAGGTGGAGGTGATGGTGGAGGTGGAGGTGATGGTGGAGGTGGAGGTGATGGTGGAGGTGATGGTGGAGGTGATGGTGGAAGTGATGGTGGAGGTGGAGGTGGAGGTGTTGGTGGAGGTGGAGGTGATGGTGGAGGTGGAGGTGATGGAGGTGATGGTGGAGGTGGAGGTGGAGGTGGTGGTGATGGTGGAGGTGGAGGTGATGGAGGTGATGGTGGAGGTGATGGTGGAGGTGGAGGTGGAGATGGAGGTGGAGGAGAAGGTAGAGATGGAGGTGATGGTGGAGGTGGAGGTGGAGGTGGAGATGGAGGTGGAGGTGGAGGTTGAGGTGATGGTGGAGGTGATGGTGGAGGTGATGGTGGAGATGGAGGTGGAGATGAAGGTGGAGATGGAGGTGGAGGTGAAGGTAGAGATGGAGGTGATGGTGGAGGTGGAGGTGGAGGTAGAGGTGATGGTGGAGGTGCAGGTAGAAGTGGAGGTGGAGATGGAGGTGGAGGTGGAGGTGATGCAAGTAGAGGTGATGGAAGTGGAGGTGATGACGGTAGAGATGAATGAAGTGGAGGTGATGGAAGTGTAGATAATGGTGGTAGAAATGATGGAAGTGGAGGTGATGGTGGTGGAGGTAGAGGCGATGGTGGTGGAGATGGAGGCGATGGAGGTGGAAGCGATGGTGGTGGAGGTGGAGGCAGTGGAAGTGGAGGCGATGGAGGTGGAGGTGATGGAGGTGGTGATGGTGGAGGTAGTGATGGAGGGGGGTGGAGGTGAAAACGCTGAGGGTGATGAAAGTGACAAAGTTGGTGGTGGAGGTGAAGGGAAAGTCAGAGGTGATGGAGGTGGGGGCAGAGGGGATACAGGCCGTGAGGCTGGTGGTGTTGTGGCAGTGATGGCGGCAGAGGTGGTGATGGACGTGGTGGGAGAGGTGAGAGAGATGAACACGGTGGGGGTGTTGCAGTGGCAATCATGAACTCTGAAGACTCCCTGAGATGGATTTTGTCATCTCAGAAGCAAAGGGGCCCAAAAAAGCGCTCTGGCATGGGAGAGAGTATGACAGACCCCTGGCACTGCCACTGAGCAGCTTAAGTCACAGCTTCCATCTGGGTCTACAGAAAGAAGTCTTCTTCAGGTTTCGGTTACAAGAGTAAATAAATCCCCACTGCTCTTTTACGCAAGTCTGAGTTCCTGAGGGCACATTCTCAGGCTCTGAAACCTCAGGCCTCCCATCTCCCTAAGCCTCAAGCCAGCTCTGGCCCTACATGAACTCAACCATCATCCATGGCTTGTCACTGCCTGTGCACCATCACCAAGGGTCCTATCCTCCAGGAGCCTGGTTAGAGAAGGCCCACAAACAAATCTGATCCATCCGCACCTCTGTTTAAATCCTCCCGACGGCTCCTCAGGTGCGACGGGCTGAAACCCTCCCCTTCTCTTCGGGGCCTAATCCTCCTGTCCCCTGTGGGCACGTCTAAAAGCCGTCCTAACATTCCGCATTTCCCAGTCACCATTTTCTTTCTCCCTTACCCCTTTCTCTTCCTGGAAAATCTCTGTTCATTCTTTGAAATCTCTTCCAGACCTCATCACCTCCACCATCACCTCCACCTCCACCATCACCTCCATCACCTCCACCATTACCTCCACCATCACCTCCACCTCCACCATCACCTCCATCACCTCCACCATCACCTCCACCATCACCTCCATCTCTACCTTCACCTCTACCTCCATCTCCACCTCCACCTTCACCTCCACCATCACCTTCACCTCCAACTCCACCTCCACCTCCACCATCACCTCCACCTCCATCACCTCCACCTCCATCACCTCCACCATCACCTTTACCACCACCTCCAACTCCACCTCCACCTCCACCATCACCTCCACCTCCATCACCTCCACCTCCACCATGAGGTGAAGCCATCCTTCAAAACCTTGCCTTCCTCTCCCTCATTTGGAAGACTCTCACCCCGGCACCCTGTCTTCCCTTCCCCCGTCCAGGCAGACTGCCCTTTCTCGGTGGCCCCTGGGCATCTGAGCTGCTCCTGCCCCAGCACCGCTGGCTCCATGGACCCAGGCCACACACCTAGCTTCCATCACCACTTGAGAATAGTGCTGAGACGGCTACTTAGCACACAGCTGCCCCAGCATATGATGGATGAGTCTTTCTCTTCTGTCTAAGAGTTGGTGCGGTGTGGTTAGATGCATCTGTATCTATGGCGGTGCATTATCGGAAATGACGGAAATTTATGAGGAAAATAAGTAAACCTTGAGAGAGCAAATAAGAAACTGTTTCTTCTAGTCACAAGACACAAGAGTGTGCCCTGGAAGAAAACAGACCCATTCATTCGGTGCTACAGAGCGAAGAGAGACGGGCTGAGATGTCAGACTTCCAGCCCAGGGCAGGAGGGCAGTTGGGCTCCCATCTGACAGCTGGGCGTTGAGGCGGGCTAGGGGGCTCTGAGCGACATGCTGAAGGCTCTGTTTGCTCAGCAGGGATGCTCCTGAACAGAAGGCATCGTATCTGTGTGCTTGGGGGCAGCGGGGGTTGTTGGTGGGGAAGGGTTCTGATGCCGTACACCTAAAGCCACCTGTAGAGGGACCACAGAAATGAACAGAGAGGCCCCAAGAGTGTACCTGGTTGGGAAGTGAGGCTGTACCACTGAAGAAACTCAGGTCCGGCGTAAACTGTTCCAGGGACATGGGTTGGCGCACACATTTGGAAGGAGAGGGTAACCAGGAATGTGTGAGATGGGCTCCCTGGCTGCCTCAGTTCCCCGAGCTACCAAATGGGGGCTCTGAACTCAGGAGTCAGGAAGAAGGGGGACCCGAGGGAGGTAAAAAGTATCACAGGGGCACGCAAGAGTATCTAGGAAGCCCTCCATTATCTGGGTCAATAGACACAATACTAGAACTCCGAGTTTTCAAGATGGAGAGAAAACAGCAGATCCAGATGACTATGATTGAGGCCAGGTAATTAGAAGCGGGAAATACATGTACTGTGTCCAGTTGCACCACACAGCAGGGACAGAAGCCCCTTTCTGGATGACAAGCTACTTTTCCCGTCCCCGAAGGCCTGAGACCACCAAGGCAGTGCATGCTGTGGGCACGGGGGACAGGCTGAGTTTGCAGAGTGCTTGGCAAGGGCACCCAGGGGTGAAGGCTGGGCACAGACAAAGACGGCAGTGCTGGGCATTAAGCCTTCAGGCGAATGGGTGCGGTTTGGGGTGGAGGTTTCATTGCTTCTCTAATTTTTTTTTTCCTGCTTCTACATTTTCTTTGGGATTCTTGGCTCCACATCAGAGATGTAATCCATCCGTACATACCTTTTGTTATGATTGCTAATCGTCTTTTTATCATTATGAACACGGGCAAAGGGAATGCATAATAAAGCTGAGACTGTCTAAACCATCTGGAGAGCGGAAGACAAGACTGTCTTCATCCAGGTACGAAAGTAACAAGATGTGAGACGAGAGAGAAGGCGGCCAAGACAGGAGCGCTGGGAAGATCGGGAGAACCCAGCGATGCCAACGACCCAGGGCTGAGCGACCAGGGGACGTGTCTGACGCCAGAGGAGGTGCTGCCCTTGATCAAACGGCTGGGAATTCACTCATCTTCCCACACTGCTACAGCCGGTCGGAAAAATGAGCGCTGACAAGGAACTGTCGTTAAAATTGCGTACAAAAACCTTTACTCTTGGAGGTTCTAGTTATCCAGGGCTACTGGGACTCACAGAGAGGCGGGGGCCAGGGAAACTTCAATAAGAAGATAAATTACGCTTACTTCCATTATTCCTCTCCGGCGTCATTTGAACAATTTTAATTTAATGTGAAATTTCAGAAGAAGAATGGTTCTGTTGGTTGAATAGAAATGGACTGAATGCAAAATACCGCACTCTGTGCTGACCCACGTTTTTCTAAGGAGAGACCTGAGGAACGGAACCCACATGAACGCGTTCCCCGACGGCCAATGGAAGTTGTACACGCTGTGTGCTGGCGTCTGCATCCTCGCCTTCCTGAAACAGCTGTGGAGCCCTGCTGGGGCCCAGCCACGGGGTCGATGCTGAGGAAGACGTGTCCACCACACAGAATCCCTCCTGGCCTCGAAGGAGCAGAAGGTAACGTATAAATTCCTAGACAAGAGCCCCGGTTGTTTGAAAACGGTCAGGACTCGTTAGTGGCGGTAGAGCGTTCGGTGCCTGTTTCTCCAGCAGTCCCTGAAAGGTCAGCTAAGCTCACCTGTCCTTCAGAGCCCCCCCCCCCCCCGGGAGGCCAGGTCGACCCTGCCACATGCCATCTCCTGGTCTCCTGCCAGAGAGCCTGCTCTGGAGGCCGCAAGCTAGTGTCTCTTTGTTTCCATATGTTTTCCTAGGGGCTCTCTCATCACAACATGTTATGCAACCCATATCAACATCATGTCCCATTCGGTCAGAAGACATTTCCAATCCACTGCTTCCGAACCTCTTTTAGGGTAAGTATTACATGCAAGTTAACGTTACCGTGCCCTGACAGATCAGATGAGGGGATCCGGCCAGAAAGCACTGAAAGTTCATGACAAACCAGGTCACTTTCCATTATAGTTACATTCCTGTAATAGGGTCCTTTAAGGACTCCTCTTAAAGATGGTTTGCAATATCCCGAATCAGTTTTTCTCTTGGATTCCACTCCACTCATGCCAGGATTACTGTTTGCATGGTGAAGTGGACCACGCTCCACTTCAGCCAGATGGCACAGAGTTGGGGGTGGGGACAGGAAGATGGACATAGAACTAGACCTACTCGGGGGGGGGGGACGGGACAGGTGTTGAGGGGCACAGAAATGTGGCCTCCTACCCTGAAGGCCAGCAGAGCCACAGGGAGAGCACCCAGAGTGAAGATTAGACCAATAGGTCTTCAGCACCTATCAGAGGGACGAGGGGCCCTTACCCCGTAAGCCTGGGTTCACGAGCTCAGTCCTACCATCTGGAAGAAAGACTAGCGGGGCCCATAAAATAAAAGAAGTGAGGAAAGACCAAAAAAAAAAAAAAATGCCCATCGTCCATGCGGTCTGTCAAAGACCTGGGACTTGCACATCGAGTGCCCAGGATGAAGGGGAGGCGGCCCCGAGGGGAGGGAGCTGTGAGGACAGAACTGTGTGACAGAACTGTGTGACGGCCTCGGATGTGTGGTCCAGTCCCCGAGTGCATGGAGCACACGCAGTGTGCCTGAGCGTGTGTGGTGGCGAGGGCGAGGGCGAGGGCGAGGGCGTGACGGCCGTCACTGTGTTCACTCACACAGGTGAGAACTCTTCTGGGAGCTCGGGGGAGGGGCTGTGCAGGGGGCGGAGTCCCTCTCCAGGACAGAGCCTTGGGCAGACCTAACTCTCCCCGGGCTAACCCAGGCTCTGGACCAGTCGTCACTAAACCCTCTATCAGTTACAAGTCAGCTCTCTTCTCTGGGTTGTTTTTTTTTTAAGATTAAAAAATGTTTCAAAATTGATTTTTCAATTACAACTGACACACACTAGTAAAGCAGCTTCGGGCGTACAACAGCAATTAGACATTTACAAAGTGATCACCACCTAGCGTCCAGCCGGCGCCGTATGCGGCCATCACCATGCTGTTTGCTGCATCCCCTCTGCTGTACTCGGCACCCCCGTCGGCCAGCGTTCTTCTTGAGAACAGAGTAAGAATCCGCTTTAGCTCCCGGCTTGCTCCGAGTCACAGTGGGTGACGAGCATCCTTTTCTGCTAAGGATTCAAAAAAGACACCTCCTCCTGTCAGCCCACCGTTCGTGACTCCTGAGAAAATGCTCGCTCTCTTGGATTGTCCTCGGCTCCCTGTGGCTTCCGGGCCAGTTCAGCTTTCCCACGCGGGAAGCATGGACTGAATGCTACTGCGGGCCACCCACTCTCCTACCCGCCAGGGGACTTGGGGAGCAAGCCCCGTTCCAGCCCTTATAGAGTGTCCTGGTTAGAGGAAGAGGCCAAAATAATAATAATTTAAAAAAAAAATTAGCAGGTGGTTTCAGTTCACTGTGACAGTATTTGGGAAAGTCCCCCTGTTGAGTCTCAGGAAAGCCTATTCAGGACAGCTTTCCAGAAAGGCCAAGGACAAATGGACAGTTTTGCCTGGGTAGTGGCCTGACCATGGCAAGTTCCCGTGCCTCCATGCAACAGTGAGCCACCTCAGAAATTAATTTTCTAGGCCCTGGCCGGTTGCCTCAGTTGTAGAGCGCCGGCCTGGCGTGCGCGAGTCCCGGGTTCGATTCCCGGCCAGGGCACACAGGAGAAGCGCCCATCTGTTTCTCCACCCCTCCCCCTCTCCTTCCTCTCTGTCTCTCTCTTCCCCTCCCACAGCCGAGGCTCCATTGGAGCAAAGTTGGCTCGGGCACCGAGGATAGCTCTGTGGCCTCTGCCTCAGGCGCTAGAATGGCTCTGGTTGCAACAGAGCAGCACCCCAGATGGGCAGAGCATCGCCCCCTGGTGGGCATGCCGGGTGGATCCCGTCGGGCACATGTGGGAGTCTGTCTGATTGCCTCCCCGTTTCCAACTTCAGAAAAATACAAAAAAATAAAAAAATAATTTTCTATTCTTTCAATGTGATAATATTTAATAGGAAATTCTCACAGGCGTAATATGATGTGCAAAGCTCATGTTATCTGATCTAGGTAAAACGAAAATATGATCAATGTCCCGATATCTGTGACTCCTCCAAACAACAGTCTCAGAAGACAGATGAGCTTGTGACTACTTAGGCTATCTAAGAAGGTATCCCAGGGAACCCCTGCTCGATATAAAATTTTACTGTACTCATAAAATCTCTGTTGAACGCAATGCAGCTGAGAGGTGAGAGAAATGGATCAGAAGTTAGGATTCTCAATTCATCTTTTCCAGCTTTGTCCCTGAATGTCCCCATACCATTGACATATTGGGTCTGTGGCCTCCAGCTCCTCGTTACTGAAACAAGGGGATCGAACCAGGTTTCCTACTAGTGACAAAGGTCTGTGATCCTGCCCTAAAATTATTCTGAGGATGGTGCTGTAATTATTTATGATAAAGTACGAGAGAAAAATGACTGAGAGCATCATGCTCTTTCCAATAGACCCACTTCAAAAACAGTGGAGAAGACGTAATAAATTATCTGAGTTGTGGTAAAAATGAACTCCAGTCCAATGCACGTGCTTCATACCTGGGGAAAGGGGGTCAAGTTATCTGTCTGTTTATACTAAATAAATAAGGACCAGGCATGTTAAAATGATACACTGTTTGTTTCACCTGTCACTCCACGCTGGTAAAAGAAACAACTGTGTCAGAAAGGCCGCTCTGCAGACTGCTTGGAGGAGCAGAAATAAAAGGTCCCTCTGGCCAGAAAGTCCCCCCCTGTCCTACTAGAGCTCCCTCAATTCCCACCAGGGTCTCCCAGGGATGCAAGATAAATCCTAAACTCCGTCTTTCGCCGACCTCTGAGCTGCGCAGAGCCAGGAGGATTAACCGAGGTACTTTATGGAAATGTGATGGCATGCAATAGCCAATCACACGCCAGCTCTGCCTTTCCTTTCCTCCCGGGGCGGGGCGTTCAGCTCCCTCAAGGTCACACCCTTCTTCTCGCTCTTGTCCTCGGAGCCAGTGGATGCCATGTCGCCTACAAGCTGTGGCTGGTGCTGCTTCCTCCACCTGGAATGTTCTTTCTCCCCCCTTTCTCTGTGTTCATCCAAATTCCGTTCTGTCAAGGTTCTTGACTGCAAGCAGCTGAGGCCGACGCTGACTCTCTCGAACGGAAAAAGAAAGCTTACCGGGATTCTCAGGAGAACCTGGGAAGCTGGTCATGGAAGATGGGATGGAACCCGGGGGTCTCCAGGGGGTCAGACTACACTGAGGGGACATCTGGCCTGCACGCCACCACCACGGCTGCAGCCTGGCTGTCCACCGACCAGCCTGACTTTGGGCTGGACCACCACAGTCAGAGCCCACGGGCCGTGCATCTGCTTGGCCTTCATCCTGTATACCAGCCTTCTTTTTCTCCTCTTCAAGGTATCTTCTCTGCCATCCTTCCAGCAGCTGCACAGACATGTGACCTTCTCCCCGTGTGTCGGCCCAGAGTCTCCTCAGTGGAGGCCGTGGCGTGACTGAAAGAGGTCTGAGACAGGCAGCCGGGAAAAGACAGATGTGGAATAATTTTGCAATGAGTTGGCCTTCTAAAGAATATGATGATAATAATAATAATAATTGTAATAATAATAATAATAGCTGTAGTATTAGTAATAAAAATAATGTACCTAAAATAATTCAACAGATTACTTTTCACACTAGGGGTCATTGAAAAAAAAAAGCAGCAAACAAAAACTTCTAGAAGGAGTAAGAAGATTAATATTCTCGTAACTACAAAGCTACAGAGGTTATTTTGGAAAGCAAGGACCCATAAAATTGGAATCAGAGGCATGCTTTGACCTTGAAATCAAATCAGAAGAAAGATGACTTGGGGACACTAACCAAAAACTATTTCAGAAGGTCCCAGGAGTGGCAGGGACGTCAGGTAAGTGAGCTGTGGAGAGGAGGAGGCAGGAAGGAGGCAGGGAAGGGCTCAGGTCACCACGGTAGATTCCTAAGGATCACACTTTTTACCTTGAATGTTAGAGCTTCTCGTTCCCTAGCTCTTTTTTTAATTTTTATTATTTTTGAAAGAGAGACAGATTTATTATTATTATTATTATTGAGAGAGAGACAGACAAATAGGAAAGGAGGCAAATGAGAAGCATTAACTCCTAGTTGCGACATTTTAGTTGTTCATTGATTGCTTCTCATACGTGCCTTGACCGGGGGGCTCCAGCTGAGCCAGTGACCCCTTGCTCAAGCCAGTGACCTCTGGACTCAAGCCAGTGACCATGGGGACATACTGGTGATCCCATGCTCAAGCTGACAACTTCCGGGTCCCAAACCTGGGGCCTCAGGGTCCCAGGTCAATGCTCTAACCACTGCGTCACCACCGGTCAGGCTAGTCCCCTATCATTTTCATCGGTAAATCAGAAACTTGCTTCTCAGTATCTATTTGATACAAGCAAACCTTTTCCAGCCACTGTGTTGACAACAGCACATTATTCAGCAAGTGTGCTCAGTGGCATTTTTGCTTTTAACTTTCCAGCAGTTCTTAACTTCTGCGATGATCACTTTCAATTGCCTTAAAAATACAAGTTAATAAGAGCTAATATTTATTAAGCGTGCTGTTAAGTTCTTCCATGCGCGACTCCATTGTATCCTGTTGTTAGCGTTATTGTATTGCTATTACTGTCTCCAGTCCAGCCCTGGGAGAGCCCGAAGGGGCTCCTCACGGGCCTGTCAGCTGCTCTCACAGGGTCCAGACTATGCTGCCTCTTTCTTGCATGAGCGCTCACATGCCACAGTTTATCACCCAAGCTGGTCCTTGAAAGAGCATCACCCTGATTGGACTCAAGGTGCCACCGACAGAACCAAGCCCCATGCTTATGCTGAGAGTGGGACACTCAGACAGCCACAGTTCCCGAGGCGGCAGACCCGTGTCAGGTTTGGGGACAAGACATGGTGGCTGGCCCTCTCATCAGCCCTGTGCCATGTTCTGTTCCAGGGGCCTGAAGGAGCGAGCTCCTGTAGAACACAGCCCTCTTGTCACTCAGAAGAACAGCTGCCAGCTTCCGCCGTGCCCTTCAACCAACGAGTCCCAAGTGCAGCGGAGGAGAGGCTGGAAACAATGCCTGCCTGCCCCGTGCGCCCTCCCCGCTGCCCCCTGAAGCAGCTGCTTGGCCTCTGGCTGACCCTGCCTCTTCCACAGAAAATCGTCCCTTCTCCACTCTGGCGGTTATTGTTGAAGCCTTCTGAGTCACATCTTCCTATCGGGAAGGGGGTCTGGCTTTGTTTCTGTAGAGCCAAACAGCTCGTGTAGGTAGGTGGCTTTTGCAAAAGAGATGTCTCCCCAACAATAAATTGAGCATCCAAGTCTGAAGAGACAGAATGGCTTCCTGCTTTGGGGTGACGGGTATGTGTGGGTGACGGTTTGGAGGGGCTCCTGCTGGGTTTTTCTTCATCTTTTTCCCCACCAGGCCTCTGGAACCCCAAATCCTGAAATCCAGCCTGCAGCCAGGCTCCTTGGAGAGCCAGCCTGGGCCCTGATCTCTCTGAGTGACCTCGCCAGAGTGACCTCCACCCCACCGGCTCCTGTAGAGGTCGCCATTCTCATCGCAAAGGGCTGCTTTTCTGTCCCTCGTCACTTCCGGGACCGTCTCTAGCTCCGCCTCTGAAGCAGCCCGCTCGGTCGCTGGTGCCCTGACGTACATGTTCACCAAGAATTTTCTTTTGCCCTCTGCCCGGTCCCCTGGACTTGCTTCGGGGGCCACCTCAGCTTCCCGAATCCGCCAACATGAAGATGCGGTCGGCGGCTCCCACTGATCTGTGCCCAGCAGGTGCCCAGCCACACTCTCCGCGGCCCCTCCCATCCCTGCTCTCCCAGAACCGTGGTCTAGATCAGAGCTCGGAGGACTCGGTCATTCAGGAGCGGAGGCTGGACTGTGAGAAGAGACTTCTGTAACGGCAGTTCCTATACGTGCCAACCAGGGGATCCATTTCCTGGTGACAAGATGAGCCAATCTCTGCCAGCCAATGAAACACTGTGGAGGGGAAGGGGCCAGATACCCGTGAGTGTGTCTCCATTACAGGAAATGTATGTATCCTGTGGACAGGGTGCAAAGAGTAACATGTTCTAGTTTATGGAAGGGAGCTGCATCCATTCATCCCGCCCACGATCGTCCGTGCTCTAACAAACAAACTAGGCACAATGGAATGAATATGTCCTCCGGGTGCCGGGCCCTACATGGGAGGGACCCTGACTCACAGGAGACCTTCAACACTGGCATCAGATGGCAAATGTGTGATCTGTGTGAGTATTATAGCTTTTAATTAACATTTTAAATCAGCACGTATGAGACACATACCACAAGAATAAATAAAAGCTGGAGTCCCTAAGTTGAAGCTTTTAAGACTAAAACCTAATTGGACTACTTAAACCAGTTCTAAGTCATTACACTGGGACCAAATTTTCAAAATAAAACAACCTGACCTGGAAACTCAGAGAGCATGTTGTGTACCGCTTACCTTATCAAAGTTAAACTCGCTTTCCCTGAGAGTAATTCCTATTTAAACAGATGACCCAGACACACTAGTTTAAGCTGCTACATATGAAAAATGCAAATAAAACATCTGCTTCTCACTGATTTTCACTCATTCTTTTAACTTCAGAAGACGAAAGGTTAGGAAGTTTTTAAGAATCATTTGAATGCCAACTGCTTTGATCACGCAAAGCTGTTAAGATCCCATGAGCTGAGGGACCAAGCTTGTAAGAGGTGAACTCCCTCAGAGCTTTTAAGACAAGAGAAATACAAACAAGATGACAGGCCTGAGAGAGACTGGACACTCCAGGTAGAAATGTCTAAAAAAAAAAAAAAACAAATGAGAATTTGGGGAGATGTAATATACAGCGGCCGAGGGAGGGATGAATGTGAGACATAACTCAACGCAGGAGAGAGACCCGAGAAGGAAAAATCTCGCGCGTGTCGAATATATCTTCTTTAGGACTCAGCAGTCGTGCTGAAATAAGTGAGTCAATGGAAGAAAGCCCCTTTGATTTGGAGAAGGCTTGACAGGTACAAGAAGCCAAGGAAATATGGAAGGACAGAGCAACCTCGCGGTAAGTGCACAGAGAAAGCCCCCCGCCCACTCCTCAGACCAAGTGGGTCACGGCCGCTACTCCCTGGCACTTCCTGGTCCTTTCAGCCCCAAGTTTCCAAATTTCCCAGTGACATCTGAAAGGTTGGAACAATATTTATGATTGATGCCTCTGGAACTCGCAGCTTTTCTGTCCGGTGGACTCATCCCTCCAGAATAAAATGGGACAGAGCAGAGAATCATCACACACGAGGGCCCCAAGCACAGGTCTGCCTTTTGCCAGCTCTGTGACACTGGGAAGCCGACTCCAAGTCTCTGAAACCATATTTCTCTCATCTCTTAAAGAGCAGCAGGTGTCTGGGAGCTTCTGAGTGCAAAGTGCACAACCCGGAGTAGCTGGTTATTAAATGTAGCTATTGGAATTATCATTGTTAATTCTATCACAAAAGGTTTGGGATTTCCTCACGGAAGGAGCCATTAAATATATATATATATATATATATATATGTATATATATATATATATATACATATATATATATTTAAATGTTGTAAGTATGTCATCTTTTAAGGCATGTTTCTGTTTGAAGTTTCTCATGTGGAACCCAGAATCCTCTTCCTTCAGGATGGGTTTTGAGATTTAAACCTCACCATGTTACTTTACACTTAATAGTTTGCTTCTACTACTCAGCACACATCTACGATTTTAATATGGATACACTGATCCGCTATTTTACTTTGCAATGTAGCTTTAGAGATTCCACAGGAATCAAGAAGGGAGCTCCAATGCAGTCGCTCTTAAACTCATCTGAGGTCACATATCACTTTTTAATTTGGTAAAGGCCATAATCCTATACTCCCTCCCCAAAATTACGTAGCCCATGCAAACCTAATTATATGGGTTCATTTTGGAGGTCCAAGAAAGCATGTTAGGTTCAGGATATAAATAGAAATTTTTGAATTATCCCCCAAACATTAAAATAGTATAGGACAAATTACTCAGAACCAGTTCTTCATCCCCATTAAGAATCATTTGTTTTGAAGTTTAGTTTGAAGTCGTGTTCCCTGGATACACACGGGCATCGCAAAAGACTTACAGCAGGAATATGATTGTGGAGAGATTTAAGGGAATTAATTTCTAAATATTCATCTTGAATGTAGCTTCTTTTAAAAAAAAAACTAATTTGCCTGAGAATCCACTTAAATATCTGTTAGCTTTTGTACTTTACTCTGTGCTAAGCAAAGAGCAGCCTCCTCTAACGAGGATGGTCAAGCTATCATAAACCATCAACCTGCCATACGGACCTGGGTTCTTTCGAACTGGCAACTGTCAAAGCAGCACAAGTAAATAAAGAGAGCAAGGCCCTGGTCATTTGGCTCAGTGGTAGAGCGTCCTGACATGCGGATGTCCCAGATTCGATTTCCAGTCAGGGCACACAGAAGAAGTGACCATCTGTTTCTTCATCCCTCTACTTTCCCTTCTCTCTCTCTCTTCCCCTCCTGCAGCCATGGCTCGATTGGTTGGAATGAGTTGGCCCTGGGTCCTGAGGATGGGCTCCATAGAGTCTCTGACTCAGGTACTAAAAATAGCTCAGTTGCCAAACAACATCCCTAGATGGACAGAGCATGCCCAGTAGGGGCTTGTTGGGTAGATCTGGTGGGGGTGCATATGGGAATCTGTCTCTCTGTCTCCCCTTCTTACTCAAAAATAAAAAAAAAACAAAGAGAGCAAAGAAAAGTGGCATGCTAAAAAATTGTTTTTTATGTTTCACAGATCTAATGCAAGCAATTCCCTTTGGCTGTGCTCAATCCTTACCCGCAGGGCAAGCCGACATCTGGAGAGCATCCCCTTCCGAATGGCAGAGCAGAGGAGATGGGTGACTGAAACTGCTCATTGCAACTGCAGCATTTTATGGGGCTACCAAATTTTTCAGGTATCGAGATGAAAGCTGAGATAAAAATTTTATGTGCTATATTTTATATTCTCTGTTACTCAAGGAGTTATTAAAACCTAATTTTAACAATTATCATTAAATGTTTGCAAGAATCACAGTCAACTGTCATTTTAGCTCATCTTATAAAAGGTTTAATAATTCCTACTTCATATTTTTTCAAAAGAATATGCTGGCTTCCAGACAGACTAGTTCTTACCAGCATACTGGTTTCTTTTTTATTAATTCATGGAAAAATTCTAGGCATAATTGATCTGACCCAGAAAAGCAATTCCAATAGAAGAGTTCATTTACCTTTAATCATTGTCAGAATTCACAATCTATGTATGCTGTTTATAGTAGTTCAATTGGGTACTAACAATAATGTAATGATAACCCAATCTGGAAAAAATGCTTTTAATAGTTATGTTCACAGGAAACCTAACATACTGAAATATTTTTATATAAGTATGCAGACCATGTGTGCATATTGTGTCATAAGTATGTATGACAGTGACCAGTAAAGGATTTTCAAATATATAACTGAATTGCAGTAAGATAACACTGAGGAAGAAATAAAAATAGGAGCGCAATAACAACAAAAAAAAGAGACAAAATCATTGACTATTTTTTAAAAAGCATATTTGCATATTTTAGTGTGTTAGTTTATTTTCACATAGGTTTTATGTTTATTTCGTTAATTTTCCGTGGTCCCATTTGGCCGTGTTGCAAACTGTAGGTTGCAACCCATTAGCAGGTTGTGAGAGCAACTTCACAGAGCCCGGCAGGCATTTTAAAAAGAAGTGAAATTGCATAGAACAGACCAGAATAGTAAAGTATTAGTGTGAACCGCACCCAGTAGAGGTCATGACTGTTTTTGGAAAACTCTTTCTTCTGGTCTGTCTGCGTCTGTGATGTCACGTGAAAGAGAATTCTTAGTGTAAGCTGCTGAGCAGCTCTGGGGCGAACTCTGGGATAAACACGGACCTGATAAAGGGAGCAGAGAAAAGTGAGTTGGGGTAGAAGTCTGCCGTCTGTTTTCTGCTCGGAGTGATTGGGTGAACGGCGCTGCATTAATCCAATGGAAGAAGATGAGAGCAGTAGGACAGGCAGGGAGGAATTCACTTATGAGGGGAGCTTGTGAAATGTTCCACTGAGATTCCTGATGGACTCTAGGTGGACGTTTCAAGTAAACTTGACCTTCAGGAGTAGGGACTTACCTGGAGACCATAAATTTGGAAGATGCCAGCAAAACAGATGCCTTGAGATGTCAGCTACCGGAAAACGTCACATTGGGTCAGTTCCTGGGAGTGACTACGATCACAGACCCATATAGGGAAGGGAAATGGTGCCTCTGGAGATCTGCCCAGCATTCTAGCCAGGTGGACCAGCACAGCACCTGCGCTGGACCAGAAAAGGACACATTTGCTTTATTTTTGAAGCATTTCAGTGTCTCTGAGGCACTGGAAACTCGGTCCCATTCCAGTACCATGAATGAGAAGGACCTTTAAGAATATAGAGTCGAATAGGCGAGGGTACAGCAGCGTGGTCTGGTTCTGCTGAGCTGTAGAAAGGTCACTGTCACAGAGCACGCTTTCCCCTTGGAAGCTAAGCAGACCAGCGACTTGACGTGAGGAAAGCCCCGTCCAGACCAGCAGAGGGCAAGCGGTACTGAGACCCCCGGCACTCCCAGACACGTTCTGAAGCGGGACGAGCAGCACCACACGCACACAGAGGCATCGCTACTGCCTTCCTGCTCCCACGTGGTCCCTCCGGGCCGCTGGTGATGAACTGGCACACACGTGACCCGGGACACACACGAGTGCTTCTAAGAAAGGAAACCAAGGACCTCGCCGGTGGCTCAGAGGATAGAGAGCATCGGCCAGTGTATGGATATCCCGGGTTCGATTCCCGGTCAGGGCACATAGGAGAAGCGCTCATCTGCTTCTCTCCCTCTCTTCTCCTCCCATAGCCAGTGGCTTGATTGGTTTAAGTGTGGCCCTGGGCACTGAGGATGGCTCTGTGGGAGCATGACAGCCTGAGGCACTAAAAAAAAAAAAAAAGGCTCAGTACTCAAGCATCAGCCCCAGACAAGCGTTGCCGGGTAGATCTCAGTGAGGGCGCATGCGGGAGTCGGCCTCACTAGCTCCCCTCTTCACACACACACCCCCGAAAATGGAAAGAAAGAAAGAAAACCAAGAAGACTGGGAAATTGAGAAAGTTAACTCGGATTTGTATATCAAACTTACAGTGTTAAGAACAAATCCTTAAGTCTTCTGAAGACCTGTCTGTTCCCTCCTCATCTGCCCCCTGAGTTTGAACGACCAGTGCAGAACGGCGCTGCTGCTGAGCCCGCCCCGTGGGAGAATAACCCTGGATTGCTAACCTTCCACCAGGGAGCCCTGAGCCACACGGGAGACTGTGAGGGAGCCAGCGGACCTGACAACGTCATTCCGGTTGTGGCACAGGGGTTCTTGGCAACAACGGAGGGGTCAGTGCTCGTAGCTAGTGGGTGACTATCCCTGACATGTGACACTACAGAAGATTCTGGAATCTTGGTTCCATTTCAGAACTATGAATAAAAAGTACCTCTAAGAAAAACAGAGGCTACACAGCCTGCAGTTCAGGGAGACAGGAGCTTAGGCTTGGCATAAAGTTTAATTACACAAAATAATTAAATGTGGTTTGGGGACTGACACTGGTACGCATGGTGCCAATTTTTGATTATTGGGCTGTTAGAATGTTCTTGACACTAATTATCACACCCTTCACACCCTTTACACACACACACACACACACACACAAAATCAAGGGTAAAACGTTTCTCTGAACTGCCTAACGAACACTCTGGCCACAAGTATAAGAACAAAGATGTGAAAAAGAAAGAAAAAAAAAGTATATCTTGCAAATTGCAGTGACAGAAAGACCACCATCTTCCCCAATTTCTGACAGTCTGTCAACAACCACAAGTTGTTTCCTGTGCAAGAGTAATTCCCTTCTGGAAGTTCCCAGGCATGTTGAGCTGGGAGTCCTCCCAGTGTGGTGAAGGGGGGCTGCCCTCTGCCCCTACGGGGACGCTGCCTGTCTCCTGGTTTCAGGGGCGTGATTTCACTCACCGGGCAGGACATTCCCACACTGGTTTATCTCTTACTAGACTCAACGCCAGTGTGACAAAGACCTAAGTGGCTTCCCCTTTGGCTCGGTCTCCACCATTTACAGCTCAGACACCCGAGCGTGTGCTCAGGATTGAGTTTCTGCTGTTGATCACTGTATTTGTTTCCGTGGCTATTGTCCTGACTAACCACACGCTGGGTGGTGTACAAGGTCAGACATTTATTCTTTCTTACTGTAATCAAGATGGCTACAGGGCCACGTGCCCTCCAATGGTTCTAAAGGGAGATTTTGTTCCTTGCCTCTGCCTAGTTTCTGGTAGCTTCTGACACCCCTTGGCCTGGGGCTTATGGCCAATCCCTTCAATCTCTACCTTCATCTTTACCAAGTTTTCACCTGCGTCCGTCTGCTCTTTTCTGCAAGTCTCTTATGTGAACACATCATTACGTTTAGAGCGCGCCCAGGTAATGGAGGCGACTTCATCTCAAAACCCTTAATTAAAGCGTCAAAGATAGGAGGAGCTTTTTTCTAAATATGGTAACATTTACAGGTACCAAGAATTGGACATGAATATCTTTTGGGAGGCCATTTTTATAGATATTACAAAATAATGATAAAGTATTGTCTCCGAGCTTTAATGAGAATAATCTAAGTTTTCATCAATATTTGTAATGATCATGCATTTTTTCATCTCTTCTTATCATATTAAGATTCTTCTAAAATCAATTGGATAATTTTTTATTTCAAAAAATTAATGTTGGATTGCAGAATATCTTGTGATAAACAATTTTTTCCTTTGACCTATGCATGTAAAAATTATTTTAATAGCATCTTAATGTTGAAACATCCTTGATTTCACCATAATCTTGTTAGTATTTAATTTAGAACATTTGCAACTAATTGAGGGTGAACTAGAAAAGCATGCAGTGTTATTTTTTTAGCTGCAGAGTTATGCTAAAATAACAAAATTAATTTGAGCACATGTTCTCCATTTTCCTCACCCCGATATTTTAAATAGAACAGGAATTATTTGCTCCTTGAAGGTTTTCTGCCATTTATCTAATAAACCATTAGGAGTCAGCACCTTATTCTTTGGTAGTAAGTAAATATTACCTGAACAAGTTTATAACACTGTTTTTCTATAATCAGTCTTGGCCACTGTTATTTACATTTAGTTACAGTGATGCTTTTAGTATAATATTTGTTGAAACAGTAAATAATAATCAGCAACACTCAGTAACTCTTATTACACAGTGGGAGCTCTTGTAAATACATTATACATATTCCCTATACAATGCTAGCGGTCATCATTAGGTAACAACTGTCATTTTTTTTCCATTTAATACGTGAAGAAACTGAGCCTCAGGAAGCCAACCTGCCTAAAGTTATAACATGTGGTATGACTAGACTTCCAATCACCTGGTTCAAAGGCCCACAATTTTAACCAGCCTGTTATGAACTCAAGTCTTATCTCTAAGTACTACGATTGCTTTTCCTTCACTCATGTTTAGTTTAGAATTTTTTCCGACCCACAAAAAAACACGTTAAGATCCCATGGAATCTTAAAGCATTGCCGTACCTTTGATTTCACGATTCATGAATGAGACCAATATGATGTTGACATTTCATCTTACAAAGGAAGAGGGCCAAAAAGGTCTACTCCGTGTGAGGTGCTGTAAGAGATGGAGTGGGCTTCGCAAAGGCTCTTAACCCTCCTCAGAGTTTCCATCTTGTGGTTAACCTCAAAGATAAACACCGTGTTCACAAAATGCCAAGCACTCTTGGATGGCTGGGATATATATATGACGGAGTGGAGGGTCTGTGTTATTAGATTACAGGGCAGTTGTTTAATGCATTACAGTAATCATATATGTCCCCTCACTATGAAAAATGTTCATTTGTGTGCTGTGATATTTCCTAGCACTGTAAGTAGGGATCTAATAGAGCTAATGGTTTGGATTTGAATTAATGAAGCATACATGATGTGACTAGGATTTTATAGACTTAGTTCTTGAAATATTTGCCAATGTTTGCTTGAGTTTTGTGCGCACACACTGCACCAGCCGTCGGGCAGTGGTGGGCGCCTAGACACATTCAGCAGAGTTCTAACGAAGAAAGAGGGGTTTGATTTACTTGAGATATTTAACAAATAAATAGCATTCTGATTTGTTGTCACTGGTCTTAAAATAGCAACAATTTCCGAAATTATTGAAAATGTCACTATTCACCCAGCACATGCCGAATAGAGCCAACAGAACATTTGATATTTATGAAATGCTGTTTTTCAATAGTGATTAAGATCTGTTGATTAACAGTAGAAATAATGATGACTGTTGACTGATGGAATACCCTTTTTGCTGGTAGAACGAGATCTTACAGAAAGTTGTGTGGATGGGAATAGGAGGAGAGACCTAGATGCAGCCTCTATGAGATCTATTTAAATAAATAGTCAAGCTATACCCCCCACCCCCACCCCAGGAATGTGTGCCTTTCCTGCTTTCAATGCCTGTTGCTTTCCCATAACTCAGTCCTTTACTCATTACCTTTCGAGGGACACTAGAATTATAAACTAGAGAGCTGAGAAAGTTTAGCTTGTCTACATCAATCTATCCCTTCCTAATGAAGAAACTGAAGTCACATGGCAAATTTCTCACAGTTCTAGACCAGGCACAGTCAGCTTAGCTGTAGTATATAACTCATCAGAAGAAATCTTTTTGAGAGTCTATGAAGAGATAGGTCTGAAGAAAAACCCTTCTTCTCTCCTCTCTCCCTAAAATAAGAGGGCATTTTAGAAATGCTCTTTTTATTTTATTTTTTTGTTAATTGATTTGAGAGGGAGAGATGGGAGAGACAGAAGGAAGGAGAGAGAGAGAGAGAAATACCCACTTGGTGTTCCACTTATTTATGCATTCATTGGTTGATTCTTATATATGCCCTGACCGGGGATCAAACCCACAACCTTGGCATGTTGAGATGATGCTCAACCAACTGAGCTACCCAGCCAGGCCAGGGCTCTTTTGCTATTTATAAAGGTATCTGTGAGAGGAAGGATTTTCTGTCAGTCCGGATGGAAGTTCCAGCCACAGGGAAAGAATACTATAGCTTATAAAAAGCTATTAAGAAGAATAATATGATTTATCCACAGTGAGAGAGAAATGCTTCAGATATTGTCAATTTTTCTTTCAAATTGGATATTCCTAATTCCAAAGTTAATATTCCTGTTAGCTTTGGAATTATTCAAAATGCGAGGTGGGGGGGTGGCTCCATCAGACTTCAGCAATGCTTCATTTCAGGACAAGTTTTGAATTGGGTTTTTAAAAAAATTATTAATCTATTCCACTTAATTTTGGCCCTGGGAGGAAATAAATTAAAGTTTTCCACTCTGCAAAAATATTATTTTTTTCTTTCCAGGACACACAACTTTAAAGGGAAAAATTAATGTCGTCTTCAAAAGGGAGAATCAGAACTTGCTGGGGTAAGAGTGTCCGTGCATCTTAGTGTTACAGGGGGGATATAATATAAACCCGAGATCTTGTGGCCATGTTTAAGCACTATCTTGTGGCATGCTTTAAGAAGACAGAGGCTAGTAGCGTAGGATGACAAGTCATCTTTCAATACCTGGACACACTGGTGCAATATTTTTAAAATATTTAAATCAGTTGCTGGTATTTGAAAATAGGAGATTTCACTTGGAAATCCGTCTATTAAGCTTCTTGGGAGAAATGGCCCGCAAACCCCTCCCCCACCCCGCCCTGGGCAGGCCGGGCGTTGCCCATCACCGCCCTCTGTGTCTGGTGCCTCACGCAGCCGCTTTGCCCTGCTGCTCTACCTGCCTGGCCCCGGCACATGCTCTGTTTATGTCCGCTTAGCCTACACCCATTCTTTCTTCTCTGCATGGCTTCACATTTTTCCTCTCCCTTCTCCTCAGCCCCTGGCAATAGTGCATGTGAGGGCAGGAGGCGCGAGGCAGGCAGCACCTTCTATAAAAAAAACCCATCTCTCCTTTCTCTCCTCTACCTGAAACTCGCCTGTGAGTTTGGTTCCCCCTGTGCTCTCCGCACCTCAACACCACACACACTCTGTGTACTTCACAGAGGAAGATGGTTATGCATCGGCAGGAATGGACATCAGGAATCTCAGTCATGGCCCCAGCTGGGCAGGTCAATGGATAAAGTATTGTCCCAGCACACAGGTTGCAGGTTCGATCCCCGTTCGGGGCACGTAAGAGAAGTAATTGCTGAGTACACAACTAAACTAGAACAACTAAGTGGAACAAGTTGATGCTTTCCTCTCTCTCAATCAACAGCAAAAGATTTTAAAAGGAATCTGTTATTCTATCATTAGTGTAGGACAAATTTTTTTTTATTATTATTATTATGCAGCAAAGTTAACACAAATTGAACCAAAGCAATGCTGCATCACCAGACCTCCCAGCGACGGAAAGAGAGACTAAGCCCTTCGCTCTACACCTAGGAAACCGAGGCCCGAGCCTCAGAAAGCCTGCACGGTGAGCGAGCCGACCCCGCCCAGGGCTCTGCCCTCTGATCCTCCCACAGGCGTCTTTGCAGCTAGAAGGCCAACAACGATTAGTTCTCATTCTTGTCCTCCGTGTAGGCTAGACACTTTTTAAGACCACGCCACCCATTTCTCCCTTCCTTTTCCCACTCTGCTGTTTACGGATAGAGGCACACGTTCGTGTCAGTACGCACCGACCTTACATATATTCTGTGTGTCTGCTGGGAAAGCCCGCTTTGCGAGGCCAGTTCCCACACAGTGTGGCCATTTCTACAGGGACTTCTAACACATCTGACCTGGCTGCACATCCTCAAGAGAGTTACTCAACTTAATACGAGCAGTAAAATGCACGGAGCTGAGGTACTAGGAATGGGGTGATTTTTAATTTTGTAGGATCACTACCTGCTCCTACTGTAACTTTCCCTAGGGATTGGCTGGGAACATTTTTTCCTCACCAGCAAACAAATAGGTGAGATCCTAGAACATAACCAAGAGTTAATTATATAAAGAAACCAAGCCTCCAAACCCTCCCATCAGATCCCCCACGCTTAGCAGGAAAGGTATCACCCAGCAACAGGCACCAGCAAACCAAGAGAAAAATGCTAGTGACTGCGTGCTGCCGCCTCTCTGCACGGAGCCAGACTGACCGCGAGTCGAATCTGCCCTCTCTTTTCATGTGGAAAGTCTGTTGTTTACAACCCAAAGGTATAAGAGCTGGGCATCTGAGGGAATGGACACCCTGACCCTTGTTGAAAAGTAATCTTTAAGACAGCGGTTCTCAACCTGTGGGTTGCAACCCCGGTGGGGTCGCCTAAAGCCATCGGAAAATACATAATGCATATCAGGTATTTACATTTCGAATCATAACTGTAGCAAAATTATAGTTATGAAGTAGCCACCAAAATTATTTTTTGGTTTGGGGTCACCGCAACATGAGGAACTGTATTGCGGGGTCACGGCATTAGAAAGGTTGAGAACCACTGCTTTAAGAGAATGAGCTAGAAGTGAAGGACGCTAGCGCCTGCTCCCGGACTACACGGCCCAAACGCACCTGCGCAGCCAGCAGGGGGCGCTGCCACTGGGAACTGCCGGCGGCTCTGGACTTTGTGGGTCCGCCCTCTGGGCGTCTGAGGTCCAGTTGCTCAGTTTTCCCACAATATACAAATGTGCACATGTGGCAACCTCAAAGACTGGAGACACTGGAACCCTCCGTACCTCATTCACGGCCACAAACTTGCGACTTTCTTGTTGGTGACACCACTGCTGTCACTGGTAACCCAGGGGAAAACTGAGCTCAGTCGCAGTGAGGTTCTCCCAGCTCTGGGCAGGGTCCCTGGTAGCGCAGGCAATTAATAAAATAAACGTGCCCTGTGTCCACTAAACAATGTTTTTGTGGGAACCAATGGAGGGTGGGGGGAATTAAAAGTACTCTTTTTGACAACAACCCCTACTAGGACAACTTTCTACCATTTTAAAATAAAAACACCCAAAATAAATATTAAAACATAGCTATAATTTTTTTTACCGGGTGCTGTGTTTACTGAGAAAAAGAAAGTGGCTGCCATTCTGAATAAAAAGAATAGGAAAAAGAATGAATGTTATATATCGAATGTACCTCTTTGGTCAAAAAAATAGAAATTGTAAATATATACTGCTCTAGGTCATAAAATACTAATAAAAACAAAAAAGTGTTCGTCATATCCAACTCTATGTAGTAATCATATCCAATATATGTCGCCATAGCTATTGAAGGGCATTTCTCCAAGGCAATGGTACTCTTCGGTGACTTTGTGTCTAATACAATGTAATTAATTGTTCACTTTCTTGCTAGAAAGAAAATATCAACTTTCAGAGAGAGAATGGAATATTTCTAATATTAATATTTCTAATATTAAGGATAATATATTTATGTGTATACACATGTATATCTTCTGTCTGATAGTATTCAAAAGACATCGTTAATTTCTTAACCAGTTTAAACAGACATAAACATTTGAGAACGTTTGGGATGTGCACAGAAATACACCTAGGCACACACTTTCGGTCCTCCTTACGCTCTGGGGAGTTTTAACCATTTTTAAATAAGAGGGTTAATCTGATGTTCTTAAACTGATGGCATTCTAACCTTCAAAAGCATGTGTTTATCATGAGTTTCCACCACCCCAAATAATATTGACCTAAGGTTACAACACACGCTCAGACTATTTCCAAGTGGGTGAAAATGGATGATAAGCCAGCACTTCATGCTGGTGTCTCTGGAAACATAAGACTCTTCAAACCCCCCCCCCCCAAGAAGATGTGTTAGCGTTTCTGGAGAGTGGTGGCGGAGTCCCCAGGGGACCATCAGAGCCCACTGTCACAGAACAGAGAGCCGAGCCCATGGCCTCTCGCCTCACCCTGGCGCTGTGCCACAGTGGCCGGCTGGGGTCACTAGAATACTCGGGACTTCACTCAAGGTGACACTTCTTCTCCATCACAGGTAAGATTCAAAGCCTTAACTGAAAACGCTCACCTCTTACAAAAGTCTGTGCCCTTTCCTCCCTGGGTGTCACAGAAGAGGGCAAACAGGGTGGAGGGAAAGCTACTTCTTAACACCACATTCTCAGAACGTGAAAGAAACCGGTGCACCTCTAGCTCTGGGTGCAGGTGAATTTTTTTACACCCGGGGAAACTGGGGTGCCAGAGAGCAGGGGGGAGACATCAAGACGTGCAGGGCCTCTGTCTCGTCACGGCGGCTTCCGCACGGGTAAACTGAGGGCAGCGGTGAAGGAAGAACGGGCTCCCATCTGACAGTGGGTGACTCTTTCTCTTATGCAAATTACTGGGCACGGCTGCACTTAAGGCCACACGGCTGCGGCCAGTCTTCATGGAGGACGGCCGGCCGGCTTCACGTGAGGATTAAACAGAATAAAGGGCTCAGCCGCCCGCCGTCAGTTTGGACTAAATGAGGGTCATTTATCATACACACCCATTTGCACAGCGCACTCAAACTGTTTTCCGTGCCCTTCAACTCTTCCTTCTCCTGGAGGCCAGCTTCCCGGCCCATTAAAGGTTTAACTCTTGGAGAGCCGGTGTCTTCCAGGTTGACAGCCCATGAGCGCCTGCGGTGTGTACCTCCTGGCTGCTCCGCCTCTCTCCCAGCCCACCCCCCCCTTCCCAGAGAACCGCGGAGAAAACTAATTATGTTTTTCTAAGTAGGCAGAGTACTTCTATTTAGCAGAAGCTGGGACCCTGTGCTGACCTAACACTGAGCACTTCAAGTAAATTGCCAGAAGCCCCATCAAATGGCTAGGAGTAATTTAGAGTATGAAACATGTTAAATTATTCAAAGGGCTTAATAAGCATAAACAGGCGGTACCACAGGAGAGAGACACAGACCCCGCGATCCGGTCTGACATTTAATACATCATATTAGCGCTCCTGGTCGTGCAAATTGCACACCACGCAGTACACAGCACTGCACATTCACGAACAGACGCACCAGGAGCGTCATTTTCCATCAAGATTTCTGCTATTTCCCTTTTCAGTAATTTGCCCCAGCCTCCACAACTGCCTCCTATTCCGTCGCATGCTATGTTTGTTTACAGCTGTCTCCCAAATACGTTGAGGAATATTAATAATTAAATCATAAAGCATTGGGTTGTTTCTCTCCTTTCAAAGCAAGGACACAGCCTAGCCGAACATCAAAAGGAACTTGTTCAAAGAAAAACAAGATTAAAACTTCTACACTCGAAACCCTAAGAAAGTACAAACTTCATGGACCTAAATTTTGTGTTTCCCACACTGGAAGAAGTTTCAACAAAATGAATTCTGAAAAGGCTCCCACGGAAAAGAAACTGGCAGCTCAGGTAAAAAAAAAAAAAAAAATAGGCATGCTGTTTCTATTTATTCAAAGCAAGGACACAGCCTAGTCTAACGTCAAAAGAAACTCGTTCATAGAAAAATAATTAAAACCTCTACATTCGAAACCCTAAGAAAGTACAAACTTCGTGGACCTAAATTTTGTGTTTCCCACACTGGAAGAAGTCTCAAACAAAATGAATTCTGAAAAGGCTCCCACAGAAAAGAAACTGGCAGCTCAGATAAAAAAATAGATATCTTGTTTCTATTTATTCAGAGTTGATGTGAGCAATTCATTTATCTACTCAACACATTTTTAATGAAGGTCCATTATATGCTGAGGTTGGGATAGGAGACAGAATAAAAGACGGTATAGAGAGAGGTGAGTCTCAGAGATGAACCTACCACCATTTCGTCCTACCTCCCCAAGACTTGAATAGTCAATTTTAGCCATTCTACTAGGTGTGTAGAGTACTGTCCTTTTTCTCCTGTGTTCATATCCATCTCGGAGCCCATTGGTCGTTATTACAATTACTTCCTTTCAATGACCCTCAGATCTCTGCTTCTTCTCTCCCTCTATTTTGTTCACTCAGAAAGACCTACCTATCCATCCATTCATGTTCTTTGTGCCTGTACCATTGCAGCCAAGTGTTTTATCAAAAAAAAAAAAAAAAAAAAAAAATCACTCTGTAAGGCAGAATGTTGCCCTGATCAATTCCCAAATTCTGCCCTTACGAAGTGGTGATCCATGCTGGCCGGAGCCTCCATTCTGTGTTTCTCCATTCTGTGGACTTGTCCACTTGCCACAGCTACCTCACGCCTGTATCTCACCGCTACACCCACTGCTTTTTCACACCATCCCGCTTCCGTTACCGGCTGAGGTCATCATGTGTCACTGTGCTTGTGACGGTCTCTCATCCCTCCTTCACAAATCCGCTTGCGTCCGTATCCACCCTCCCTAACGTCCCTCCTGGGCTCTGGCCTCTTCGCCATCACAGGGTCTCCTCGAGAACACGGCTTCTCCAGTCATGCCATCCCGCTCACATCCCGAGCGCTCCCTCTTCAGTGCAACCTTCCCATCACCTCACAAACACATTCGAGCAGCTCCCATTCTTTAAATAACCCTTCTTCAAGCCCAAACTCCTCCAGCTACTAACTCATGTCCCTCTCTGTCACAGGAATCTCCTTGCCACTGACTACAGTCACTGTCCCCCATTTCTCTCTTTTTCTCCATGCTTCCATCCATGACAAGTTTAATCAATAGTCTACTGAATTTCTTCTTATTCGTCTCTCTAATGGTCCCCAAATTATCAAACCTGCGGGAGATTTTCTACCCTCTTCTTGCTGAAACTCAAGAGACATTTAAAATATTGACTGCTCCACCCTTCTTGAAACGCTGTCCCTCCTTTGACAATCCTGACACTCCTCTTACTCTTCTGGTTGTCCCTGGTCTTCCTTTTCCTGTGTCAAAGCTATAAATGAGGCTCTTCGGAACTTCAGAGCAGATAGTCTCCATTTACTTGTCCATGCTCCGTTTTTAGACAGTCCTGTCCATTCCCAGTGACGTGGGGTCATCTGCATGTCAGTCACTCCAGCGCCACATGCTTGCTCCTCCGTTGGCTACCACACCCAACAGAAAGGGCCTGAAACCTTTGTTTTGTGGTATAAGCATGAACAGCAACATCTACACCACGTTTAGCCACTGAGGGGTTAACCGGCTATCAACCTGCTCCTGTAAAGACCAAGTTAATTGATACCAATGTGAGGTGGAGCGTCTAGTCACACTAGAGGCTTTCGTTGTTGTTCTTTATAATCTATTCGTCAAATATTTTTCCATTTGCTTTATTGGTTACTAACTTGTACATGTTGTAAGATGGGTTCTTTGTCTTTAAAAATAATTTTTACCACTGAATAATTCATTCCAAGTGAAATGTAGTTGACCTGTCTTTCATCATTTTCAATGCTTTTAATTATTTCTACTAATTATAATTATACGTTTTCTTACTTCCATTTATATCGGTTCTGATCAAATTTAATAACATCTTTAAAAAAAACAAAAGCAAAAAGAAAGCCTCAAACTTGTGCCAGGTGTAACAAATATGCTGTTAATGGCCTAGAAGACTTCAATGATCTTGAGTTATTTCTAGAATCATCTTCATTTTGTGGTCAAAATTCATTTATTTTTGCTCTAGAATACAGCTTTGCTTGTGTCTATGAAAATATTATAGATGGTGAAAGCTAGTAAGTCAAATCTGAATTCCAGTCTACTCAATTGACTAGAAATGAATTCTTTTCCTGGTTAATTATATGTTATTAGCAAGGTCCATAAGGTTTATTGAACATTCACAAAGTTGTCCGACTTGAACTGCGTGAGGGGGTGCCCTTTATGCAAGGTAAAGTGAATGATTCTCTTTTCCCATTTTTCCTGTTTTGTCTTCGTAGCCTCCTTCCTCCCTTCCCAGCCTCTTCTCTGTCCCCCGTTTCCACGGTAACTGCTGCCCTGGCACACTCACCTCCAGCCCTTGGTCTCCCCACCCACCTGACCCCCTCCCCTGACCTCCCCTGTCCTTCCTGCGCCCCCTGCGTTCCCACACCGTCCGCATGCTTCTGTGTTCTACCTGGTTAATCCACTTATCCTCGGGATGAGCTCATTAGTCCAATGCTCACTTGCTCAAAGAGTTCATCATTGAGTTTCTTTGTTGAAATAACATCCCATGACTTACAATATATTTTTCTACCAAATTCCATGTTTTAATTGTTCCCAAAATATTTTATGTTCCCACATGCGCTTTGCTATTTGGCATGTCAAGACCACAGAACTTCAGTGCATCAAGCCAACCCACTATATAGTGACTTGTTGCATTAAAATTAATTTTAAGTAATTATAATAGTATATAGAGCAAGTAATATAATAAACTGATAATTTATTAAATGATGAAATTTATTGAAATACTGTGGAACCATAACCTCAGAGAACTCAGTATTTCTGCTTTGTTTACCCCTTCGGGTTTAGCCTCTTATTTATTGCAGGCTGAGGGCCGAGTGCTGTGTCATTGCTTGTTTTGATCAAATCTACATCATAAGAATGAGCCTACATTTATGAAAACACTTGTTTATTCCTTTTCCTCTGTTTACAGTGCAAGTCTTTGAGGACTTGACTAACCATTAAATAGAGTGACATTAGCTTTAAGTAGTATACTCCAGGCCCTGGCCGGGTGGTTCAGTGGGTAGAGTGTCATCCTGGCATGCTGAGGTCATGGGTTTGATTCCCAATTGGGGCACATATGAGAAGTGATCAATGAACGCACAACTACATGGAATAACTAAGTGGGACGAGTTGATGCTTCTCTCTCCCTCCCTTTCTCTCTCTCAAATCAATTGGAAAAAAAAATGTTTTAAAAGTATACTCCAATGTATACTCACAGGAAATAATTCATTCATAATTTTGTCTAGGAATCGACAAACTGTATGTAGTAGGCAGGGCAGGTTAGGGGATGGGATGTGGTCAAAGGCCAAAGGTGTGGAAGAAGGAGAGAGTTGTACTTCTAGGACGACCCATACCCACTACATGGTTGACTTGCTTTCTGGTGGAAGGGGTTGGGGGTCAATGGGCAGGAAAAGGCAGATTCAGGAAGGCCAGAGATGTTCACTGGGACACTCTGGGCAAGGACGTGGCAAGCTATGATGCTCTGTGTTTCAGAAAAGCCTCCTTGGCAGCAGTGGGGAGGGCCGGAGGCGGAGAGCTGAACGATGAGGATTTTATCTGAGGAGGGGGACAAGGGGAGGGGAGCGGGGGCGGGGGTAGGGACCAAGTGGGATGGGGGTGGGGCCCAGGGGGAGGGGGAGGGATCTAGGTGAGGGAGTGGAGTCCAGGTGGGTGGGCGGGAGCCAGGGTTGACAGCCATGTTGGCTGCATATATCAAAATCAATACATTTGGTAAACCACAATTCCTGCCTTTCAGGTCAGTAAAATAGTACATTATTGTCGGTCTTCAGAAAAAAGATGGTTAGGGTACGCAGTGTTTTGAAATCTGGTGGGAAGGCGTGTCAGAAGTCAGTAAGACTGGGTGGGGAGGGATCTGGGACTCCCCACCCCCTTCCCCCTCCCCCTCCCCCTTCCGCCTCCCCCTCCCCCCTCCCCCTCCCCCTTCCCCCTGCCACCGCAGCTTCCTCCGCTTCTCTCAGTTGGCAATTTTTCTAATTGTGGAACAATCTGAGCTTCTACTGAGTCAGGACTGGCAGACAATTCTCTGTGGCTTGTCTGATCAATTAAAATAACTTCCAAAAATCCATACAATGAGTCCACAACACATAAATAGAAATATATATATATCTCCCAAGAGGAAGGGTAGAAACTCCTATGACTGAACTTATTAAAAAAGGAGGACCAGAGGCATCGTGACCGTCCCCTGCTGGGACCAGACCGGGAGGAAGGAGGACGAAGTCGGGCTTTCTGACAGAGTGGGCGCTGCCTGAGAGGAGCGTGGAGACGCCCCTTTCTGGAGGAAAGCTCCCTGAAACCGCTCTGGCCTCCACACGAACATGTCGTCTCTAACACACATGCACCCACGATCAGAGAGTCTGGATCCCGGCCAGCATGTACCCGTTTCAAATGCAGGGCTGGCTCCCCTCCCCAAGGCTCTTGCATACACATGCCGGCACGCATGCTCAGAGTGGCGGTGCCGAGCTCCTCGGGCACTGGGGGCAGGGCGGGGCGGGGGGGGGGGGGGGGCAGAATGAATGGATGTCCCGCCTCCGCGATGGTCTGCACTGCCGCGGGCTTAGCTGCGCTGCCTAGGTGAGCACCAGTACCTCCCCTCCTGTCCTTGCTGCCCTCGGGGACTCCCTCTTCATTGTCCAGGCTGCAACATGGAAAGGCCCCTTTTCCCCACTGGCCCCAAACAGTACCATCACGAGGCTATTCAGGGAGGGCAGTGGGCAGAGGGGATTCGGCACAGACCAGAACAGGAATGAGTATCAACTTGAATATTGGGTCTCACAGAGCACCTGCGTCAGGAGGCGCTCTCTCCGAGTGACTTGCTGTGCTGTTGGAGGGGTTTTCTCTCCTACTGGGTCATCTCCCTTTGTCACTCCTCTGATCTCGGGCCAGTCATTCTGAAAACCAAACCGTATTGCCCAGACAAGTTTCATGTTACTATGATTTGATTAAACAGACAAATGCAACTGTCTTCGTTAGAAGGCTCTCCTTCCACTCCTTAGCAAGAGCGAGGAGAACGGGCGTTGGTAGAGAGCCCATCGGCTGGTGTTCCTCAACATAAAGCAGCCAACTCCACTGGCTGGAAGGTTACTCCTCTCCTAGAATTTCAAAGGCATTTCCTTCTCTTTAAAAAAAAAAATTACTCATTTAATTCTTCATTACTGATTCTTCCAAATCGGTCTTATGTGGCCAACAGAAAACAAGCAAATCCTCGCCACCCATCCCAGCTGGCAGGGTAGTCTTCGCTCTGGACCATGACCTTTGCTTATTACCTCTGGTCTCCAGCACCCGTGAGTTCTCGCCCATTAGTTCAGGCTTCTATCTTGACCAGACAAAGCACCACTCACTCTGAGTTTCCGACTGCCTATTCCATTCTCGCTGGGACAAGCTGCGGCCACTCAGCCCTTCACCGGGGCTCTTCGCACTCCTCTGGGACGAAGGTCCTTCTTCCCCTGGGTTTTCCTCAGCACCCGCCAGGACTTGAACTTCGTGCTAGTTCGCTATCGGGCTGAACCTTCTGATGCCCACCTCTAACTATACATTAAAACGGGAAATGGGCTTCAGACCTCCAAACGTTAAATGCACAAATAATTAAGGGGAAAATTTTTGTTTGAGAAGTTTGTTTCTCAAGGGCCACATTTTCAACACAAAACTCACTCTGTTCTGAGCAGAGGAATGAACAGTTTAATTATTCCCATCTTGTAAATTAGGCATCTGTGACCTGTATTTTTTATGACTGGAAAGAAACTAACACGTGAAGAAGCCAAGTTGAAACTCAGTGACTGGGAGAATCGGAATCATTACGACCGGAGGGTCAGAACCCTGGCAGGTTATAACAAAGCGTCTGTTGGTTAAATGCAGTGTCAGACTTACATGGCAGCATCTTTTAAGTGTCTCTTTAAATTTTAACAATAAAAGAAATTAATAGAGTTTTGATCCAGTATTTCCAGACATAAACGTGCAGTGTTTTCAGAAGTCATTTGATCATTTATTTTGTAGCGCAGTTTTTTGGATTCTGTTTGATGTCTCAGGTTGATTCTTCAAACAGAAATTCAAATTAAATTTAAATGAGACAATCTGATTTCCCAGACCTGGGAGAGTATTCACAAATACAGAAAGACAGCGAAACAGCAGCCCAGTTGTTCAGCTGGAAGGGGGTGGTGAGGGGGGCTTCAGGGGAGAACGTAAAAAATACCATCGGCTGCAGTTGGTAGAGGACTCAGCCTACAGAGCTGAGAGCAGAGCCCTGGGCACTCTCCATTGAGGGCCGGAGTCAGTGCGTGCAACAAAGATACCATGGCCACTACCTACTGCTGTTCTATCACCAGCTACTATCTTTCATGTTAAAAAAAAAAATCGGCCCTGGCCAGTTGGCTCAGTGGTAGAGCGTCGGCCTGGCATGTGGATGTCCCGGGTTCAATTCCTATCAGGGCACACAGGAGAAATGACCATCCGCTTCTCTATCCCTTCCTTCCCCCTCCTCTCTTGCTCTTCCCCGTCCTGTAGTCATGGCTCCATTGATTCAAGTGCATTGGCCCTGGACGCTGAGGATGACTCCATGGAGCCTCCATCTCAGGCGCTACAAATAGCTCAGTTGCAAGCATGGCCCCTGATGCGCAGAGCATCAGCCCCAGACAGGGGTTGTCAGGTAGATCCCAGAAGGGGCGCATATGGAAGTCTGCCTCTCTATCTGCCCTCCTTTCACTTGGAAAAGAAGAAAAAACAAAATAAACTTGTTTAATTGACTCTTTTAAAGCACTGAGACCTAATGTTTGGGCCCACATGACACAAAGGAAAATCTATGTCCCAGAATTGGCCAACTGACTTCCTAGCTATGTTTTCTTAAGCAATTGCTTTATAGTAGATTAAATATGGCCGCAAACCTTTAGCTCCTCCTCCTAATGAGATGTGGGGTTTAATGACCCATCCCTTCAATTTGAATTGGTTTTAGTGAGTTGTGGCTAAAGTACGACTTTCAAGCTAGTTATAAGGAGTTTTCTGTCTTAGTTGCATGGAACACTCTTTCTGGGAGAAGTCAGGCAACTCTGGGGAAAAAAAATACAACTCCCAAAGACTGCCATGCTGTGAGGAAGCCCAAGCTAGCCACGCAGGAAAGCCGCATTGAGAAAGATGTCCAGCGGGATGATGTCAGCGTAATGGCATGGTAGGAAGCGATACCGATAAATCTCCCCCAAAACTCAACAAGATCTTCAACCAGAAACAGAAAAACCTATCCTTGGAGCCTCCAGATGTTTCACAATACACCCGAAGGTATGGTCGAGTGAAAAATTGGCTAAATATATAATCAAACCCCAAAGGAAATAGGGAGCAAGAAATGCTCCGCTTTCCTCACTAACCTTAACAGAGCGGCTTTCACTGGGAACTGAGAATAGAGAAAGATGCCTGGCTCGTCCCAGCTGCTCCAGGTGCCAGGCAAGGGAGTAGGTAAGCCATCTTGGAGACAACATGGGGAGAAACAGAGGAATGCAACTACTGCCAGAAATGAGGCCACAGACATCTGGCCCCAGGCAAGCCATCCCATCCATGTCTCCTCCTTCAAGCTACTCCAGATGAGACCATAGTCACTGCAATACAGAGAGAAGCCGTCTCTGCAGAGTTCTACCCAACTTCCTGGCCCGCAAAATCCCGAGCATGAGAAACTGTTTGCTGTTTTAAGTCACTAAGTAATACACAGATAAGGAGAACACACTTGGCCATAGATAACCAGAATACACTTAAACTCACTGGGCCTTGGTCCCTTCTCCTCTAAAAAGTGAAGGCAATGATGCCCAACCCAGAGGGCACTCACAGCTGTTCATAGTGCCCTTTCCCCCGCTCTGTCTGAACAAAGGTTACCCAGCCAAAAGACTACATTTTTTCAGACTCCCTTGTAGGTACAGAAGACTATGAGACTTAAGTTCTGGCAAAAGAGATATAAGAGGAAGTCCAAGATTACACAAATGGTAAATACCCTTAAAAGACAGAGGATCTGGCCTTTATTTTTCCCCATTCATCTTGCTTAGAATATGAAGTTACGGCTGGAGTTCAAGCAGCCATCTTAAACCAGGAGGAGCTAGGCTAAGAATAGTGAACATCAAAACAGAAGGATACCTATGGAGCCTTTCATTTTTTTTACATGAATGAGAAATAAATCCTTATCTTGTTATGCCATCCACTGATATTTGGGCATAGAGAAGCCTATTATATGTAGTCACACCTACTGCTACTAGCTGCATCTACCTCACAGGGTGGATATCTTTCTGTTTTTTCATTGCTATACCAGTGTCTGGCATACAGAAGATGCTCAATAGATGTTTGTTGGATGGGTGGTTAGACTGGTGGGTGGATGATGAATGGATGGATGGATGGATGGATGGATAGGTGGATGGATTAATGATGGATGGATGGAGGATGGAGGATGGATGTGATGGATGTGATGGATGGATGGATGATGGATGTGATGGATGTGATGGATGGATGGATGGATGGATGGATGGATGGATGGATGGATGGATGATGGATGGATGATGGATGGATGATGGATGGATGGATGGATGATGAATGGATGGATAGATGGATCGATAGATGATAGATGGATGATGAATAGATGGATAGATGATGGATGAATGGATGGATGATAGATGAATGGATGGATGAATGATGAATGGATGGATAATGGATGGATGGATGGATGGATGGATGGATGGATGGATGGGTGGATGGGTGGATGGGTGGATGGGTGGATGATAGATGATGGATGAATGGATGAATGGATAGATGATGAATGAATATATCTATTCCTACCTTCAACTTACATGAACCAAAGTAGCATAGAACATCCAAGATTTGTCCATAATTGACTGTCACTACCACAGCCTCCATTGTCCATTGGCCCCTAAGTTGCTTCAGGATTCCAGCCCCACTCTGACACCTATGTTCAGGTTTGTTCTAGTTCCCTGTAAACTCTCTTTTCCAGGACCTCCAGCACTTCTATAGTAAAGTACACTCTCTAAACAGCAAGATCACAGCATGTGCATTTTAGTTAAACACACCCTCCCTAATGAACCATGCCAGGGACTACATGAGTTACTGCCAACCACCCATAAGTGTGTGTTCTCAAAAGAGAATTATAATCACTGGCAGTCATCTGGAGGGTAGACCACGGACAAGGGTGTGTAATTTACAAAGCAGAAAATAAGGTTGCCTTCCAGGGGTTAAACTAATTAAATCAGTTGATAATAGGAGGTGACAGAAGTGACTTTGAGGCTCAGGGGAAAGTCACCACACCATGGCATGGTCAGAAATATTAACACATCTAAGAGAAAGAATGTGTCAACAGAAGGAGGTACAAACAGACAACGGTGTAAGGGGGAAATGTGCGCATGCGTCTCCGACAGCGCCCAGCAGCCATTGTAATTACTTGTTTAATGCTTGATTTGTGCCAACTCTGACATTTAGATTGATCCACCATAGTGGTCCTCAGACTGAGCAGACATCAGAAGCTCTCAGCCAGGAGGGAGATCACTGGACCCACCCCTAGTTTTCCATGCAAACAGGTTGAGGGCACCCAAGAACCCTGCGTTTCTAGTTGGCTCCCAGCCGGAGCTGGTGCTGCCGGTCCAAGGACGCCACCCGGACAAACACTGGCATAGTGGATGTTCCATCGATGCTTTGACAAAGCCCAAAGCCACAGCTCCCCTACAGTCAGATTTCAGAGAGTTTAAATGAAATCCCCTTCCCAACCACAATGATACCATAAGTACGAGGATTGGCATAAATCAAACACAAAAGTACTTGCCGGCCCTATAACATGTGAAGTACTTACAGGCTTAGCATTTCAATTTCAACCTCAATAAGACTGATGATTTCACCCTCAGCACCGAGCCTATCCCCGTGATTGCTGCCACCTGGTACATAGTAAAATCTAGATTGTTGGCAGGCAGATTATTTAGAGAAGTGGTTTTCAACCTTTCTACACTCGGGGACCAGTGGAAATAGGAGAATTGCTTCAGGGACTGCTAAGGTAGAAACCACCCTGAGCATAGGTGAATTCATCTACGATCATTGGGTCTATAACCTTCATACAACATCATGGTGGTTGAACTCTTTCACAGACCAGCATGAAATTTCTGGCAGCTGTCAGTGGACTGGTGGTTCAGAACACTGATTTAGAGTATTCGTTAGTGTATACTAGAAAGAGTACTTGAAAACTTTTTTTTAGTTATGCTTTTATCACACAAAAAAAACTACCCGTGATAATTGTATTATTTACAATTTAGGAGTTTTTAGTTCAGTTTATTATTTAGTTCATCTTATTTTTATTTTCTATTGAATTCATTATTATTTTTACCATTATTTTATTATTTATATAATCAAAGGATTATTATTAATGCCTGACACCAATGTTTCAGACATTGTTCAAAGATATTTATGTATATTAACTTACTCCTCTCCACAACTGTGTTTCAAGTTTTTTGTTTGTTTGTTTGTTTTTGTATTTTTCCGAAGCTGGAAATGGGGAGAGACAGTCAGACAGACTCCCGCATGCGCCCGACCGACCAGGATCCACCCGGCACGCCCACCAGGGGGTGATGCTCTGCCCCTCCGGGGCGTCGCTCTGTCGCTACCAGAACCACTCTAGCGCCTGGGGCAGAGGCCAAGGAGCCATCCCCAGCGCCCGGGCCATCTTTGCTCCAATGGAGCCTCGGCTGCGGAAGAGGAAGAGAGAGACAGAGAGGAAGGAGAGGGGGAGGGGTGGAGAAGCAGATGGGCACTTCTCCTGTGTGCCCTGGCTGGGAATCAAACCCGGGACCCCTGCACGCCAGGCCAATGCTCTACCACTGAGCCAACCAGCCAGGGCTGTTTCAGGTTTTTTTAGGTAAGGAAACTGAGGATCAGAGAGGTTAAGTGACTTGCACAATATCTCACAGCATCTAAGTGGCAGAGATGGGTTCCAATACCAGGCAAGCTGGCTCAACTATCCATGCTATTAATGACCACAGAGTATATATAACTCAACAAATTATAAAAAACACATGTGAGCATCAATTATTCAGTAGGTATTAATTATTGCTTAAGAATTATTTTAAAAATCCACACTTGGAGAGACCATTTTATGAAATAAAACAAGACATAAAAGGTTCTCTTGTTCACATTAAGCACTACCTGTTATCAATTGCTCTTTGATATCACTTTGATGGTTTGATCTGCCTCGATGAATTTCTTTACATTTTTTCAGAGAACATACTGACTCTAGCTAAGTCAATCTCCTAACAACCTAAATATACCGTCCTCCTTAGTAATAATAATGTGGATTATTATCTAAAGCAAACATTTATAGAATTGTGCAGCAAGCCCTTAGTTAATCCTCGCCATAGCCCAAGGAGTAAGATGCAACTTATTGCCAGGTTACCAAGAGGAAACCTGAAGATTTCAGCGGTTAGAATGACTTCCTTACGATTATATGGCTCATAAGTGGCACAGCTAAATTCTAAGTCCACCCTCCCTTCTGGCTCGGAGGAATAACCCCCGCCCAGTACTCGGCCTGAGTCAGCACGCACGCTGCAGAGGCAGAGCTGGAGGCAGTGATGTCATGGAGAAGACGGCGTGGTCCGCCTACAACCCCTCTTGCTCCCGGGCCCTGTGCAAACCGGAGCACAGAGCATCCCTCCCTAGAACCCGCTGTGCCCTGTGGTTAACGAGGCAGCAGCACGTATGTGTGCTAAGGTCTATCGCAATCCAAAGCTCATGTCTCCCCTTCTGGGCTTTCCCTGAAGTTAGCTCCATTGTCTTGACCTCCTTGGACACACTCAGACAAAGCACCTCCATCCTGGGTCTTCATGACTCATCCCTCCCACCTTCCAGTCCCTAACACCCCAGCTCTGCAGACCCTTTATTACCCTGCATTCCATCAACACATCCAGGCTTATGACAAATGCTCCATTATTTTGTAAGGATCCAAATACGGCTTTGCATTTCTCCCTCCTCCTTTTTATCTCGATGTCTTTTCTTCCAAACTTATTAGTAAATTCTTCTATGGTTGAGACCTGGCCTCTCCTTATTTTTTACCCTAAAGCAGCGGTTTATGTATTTTCCGATGGCTTTAGGCGACCCCTGTGTTTTGGTTGTTCGACCCCCGCCGGGGTCGTGACCCACAGGTTGAGAACCACTGCCCTAAAGTCAATGAATTTAGCAGTAAATAAAATTGCAAAACTTTTAAGGAAGAACTACCATTTACTGTTCATTTCTTCTCTTACACTGAATTGAGTTATACAGGGCGGAGCAAATATAGGTTTACCATTGTTTGTATGGAAAATAATGCAATAATTAAGAAAACACAAGAACAGTTTCGTGTACTCACAACTGTAAGCCTACTTTTGCCCCAGTCTGTCTCCCAGTGGCCATCAAAGAGTAGCTAACATGCTAGTGTTTGTTAAAATGTACTCATTTCTAAAAGCTAGAAAAGTGATACCAACTATCAATTTCTGGGTCACAAAGAAGGTTTCTAGTCATACTTCCAAACGAGATAGCTAAGATTCTAAATATTTGCAAGAATTTACTTTGCCATCTGGAAGGTCTGAATCAAAACTGCTTCTGTCCCCTTTTTTTCTAACTGGTCTTCACCAGGAAGGTCAAAGTGAACACTGGGCTGGGAGTTGGGGTGGGGTAGGGTGGGGGGGGGGGGGAGGAGGTTGGGATAGAAAGGACGTTTCATATCAACATTCAGATGTGCTGTGCATTATGTGCAGTGGGATCCAGGAGGTGGAGACTCCGCCAGCTGGGGTCTGTGATTGCACAGGAAACAGCTGTTTTGAGATTATTGGAACAAAGGAAGTTTCAGGCCGGAAGGAGTACAGGAAGCTACTTCAGTTCCTCTACCGAATGTCAGTTGTAACTATTCCTCCTTGTACCAGACCTTTGAAGCCTTCACTCCATGTTCCCTGAGACCAATTAATGTGGGAGAAAATAAAATGATAAATTCTTTTGGTAACTAGTGGTTACTGCTTTCGCAGGCTCCGCTCGCCACCCTGGTGCCCGATGGAACTGTGCTCCCTGCCCTGGCAGCGGGCCATGAAGCATTTCCAAAACAGCTCCCTCCTGGAGGAATGAAATTTTTGTTCATTAAAGGCTGCATTTGAAACTCTCTGCCTCCCACATCTAGCCCTAGACTTCTCCCACACAAATGTCTCTCACTCACTTCTCCCCTTCTCTCTCTCTAGCTCAATTTAATAAAAAAAAATTATTTCAACATAGCAAGTAATCAGAGCTCTTCATGAGTGAACTTGCCCATTTAGAGGAATATGTAAAGGTGGCTCCGTCAAATTCTAAATTTATTTTTTTTTTAAAAAAAACAACACATTATTTTTCTGATTTTTGGCAGTAAGAAAACTAATTTTGTTCCAACACCATATGTATGCATTCCCCCCCACCCCCGAGTAGCTTTATATTTTTAGCTACTTTTGGAGAAAACTCCCGCTGACCAGAACAAGTGGGAGAGGAATTACATATGTACCTACATTTAAATTTCTCTTCTTGTCTTCAGTTTGTAATGCATGTTCCTGATAGAGAGAGAAACTTGGACAAGAGAGAATGAGAAGAAACGATGATAGAAAACAAATAAAGTTGCCCTTTTTTTTTTTAATTGCCTCCGTTACTTGGAGGGAAACAAATCCTCGACCCACACTCCAGCTCATGTCTGCTAATCGAGTGGTGATGTGTTTGACTTTAATTTGTGCAACCAGCCCCTCTCGTGCCTTGTGCAGATGCCATGTCCTTTTAATGTCAGCCTCCGCTGGCCTCATTCTCATCCTCCATAGCGTGGTCCCCAGGATAATTTCCTAACCAGCCAGGACAGGGAAGCCACCCTGAATTCAGGCAACAGTCGGCTGTGCTTGTGTCAAAATATGTCGGCAATTGTAGTTTCCACGAGGTGCTCTCATTTTTGCTGGATTTGGGTTCATGTATGAACGGGGGGTTGCATTTAAGAAATAACCGTGGAGAAGTGCAACGATCAGGGGCAAAGGCTTCCGTCGCAGGGGCGAGTTAACTCCTCTCTCCCGGACAGGAGCGGGCACGGTGTGCAATTCCCTTTCCCTGCGAAAGAACACGGCGAAGAGGCCAATTCTTTCACCACACATGCTGCAGAGGAACCCAGGCAGATATTCTAGTGAGTGAGTCCTCTGATTACAGTGATGGGAATGACAAATACAGGAGGCTTGACACAGCGCTGTTCTGAAAAGTCATCACCTTTCTCACAGGTGGATTCGACTAGTTCCCCCCTTTGATGAAGTGTCATTTCTTTTCAAGGCAAAGATAACCATAGTGAGCCCATTACTGATCACTCTGAAGTTGCCTCCATGTCGTAGTAGATCTCTCAAAAAAAAAGTAGAGCCATGAGCCTAGGGCTCTCAGGGACTTTACATGCCTTGTCCAACAACATCATCTTACAGAGGAAGAAACGGAACTCGGGAGGACAGGACGCTAGGTCAGGGTCACCCTGGATGGCAGGGCTGGGCCAAACCCATTCGAGCCGTTGGCCTTTGTATATCACCAGGTGCCTCCCTCACCCTGTTTTGTTCATGTAGGTTGTCTCTGATGAGACCAAAGGCTAAAACTGTGGGGCAAAGAGACTGAGAAATGGGACAGGAGAGATCAGAGGGAAGAGGGAAGAAAGAAAAGAGAGGTACAGAGAACTCTGTGTAGAAAAAGCCAGAGCAGAAGTTTTAAAAGGGAAATGGTTGAATTTTCATTCTCTCTGCTCTCTTTTTCTCATGATAACTTATAATGGCGAGAATTGCTTAAACTACATTTTGAGGCTTTTTTGTTTTTTCTTTTCCTTGGATAGTAATAATTAGTTGTGTCAATAAGCCTAGGCAGATGACAATGCGATTTCAATGAGAAAAAGTTGAAGAATAAACTAATTATTTGAACAATCATCTGATCAGGTTTCTTTTCCGCGTTGTATTTTAAGTGATTTATGAAGTTATATATGTGGGGCGTCTGCTGAAGGTTACTTAGTATGTAGTAAAGCCCCCTTTTTTTCTTATTCTCCATTTCCAGTATCTAACAGTTGATGATTTGTTTTTCTTTTTTGTGTTCAGTTCGGTTTAGGTGGAGACAAATGCTAGCAAAGTTCATTTAAACTCCAATGTCCCTTGCTCCTGACATTAACCATCTGAAAACGTAGCAGCTTTCATAGTTAAAGCCTGAGAGATGTGCCCTTGCACCTAGCAATGTAATTCCTCAGTAAGTTCCGGGGGACTTTTTGACCAGTAAACACAATTTCAGAAAAAGAGATTTGGCCCTGGCTGGTTGGCTCAGCCATAGAGCATCAGCCCAGAGTGTGGATGTCCTGGGTTCGATTACTGGTCAGGGCACACAGGAGAAGTGACCATCTGCTTCTCCACCCCTCCCCCTCCTCTCTTTCACTGTTCTCCTCCTGCAGCCATGTCTCGATTAGTTTAAGCACACTGACCCCAGGCGCTGAGAATGGCTCTGTGGAGCCTCCACCCTAGGCACTAAAAATAGCTCAGTTGCCAGCATTGGCCCCAGATGGTTGTTGCCCAGTGGATCCCTGTCGGGGTGCATGCGGGAGTCTGTGTATCCCTCCCTTCACTTGGGAAAAAAAAAGAAGAAAAAGAGATTCGTGGTTTTAGAAAAATTATGAAGAAACAGCTTAAGTATTTCTTCCACTTTAATATGCTGTTTTGCATATTAAAGGTTCTTGGAAGTTCCACACTTAATACAACTCTGACTAATTCAGCATTTCTCAAACTTATTTTCCCCAGAGTCTCTTTATTTGCCTTTAATTTACTAACATTCTTTGGGAGCTGTGTGTCACAGAAAACACTTTGGGAAATGTTAATTTAGCTGATATGGGCACAGTCGTATAACTCCAACCAAGAAGAAAAATCACCTGAACAATAAATGCATTAAGGGAGAGTGTTCTGAAAATTGGAATAGCTTTTTGATCAGGGAGGGGAGTCGAAGCTGAGAAGCAGGGTTCTGAGAAAATGTTGCCTTGAAAATGTTTTGGTGGGGAGGAATCTGACATCATTTAATGTTAATTCTTAACACCCATCACACACGCCTCTCCATCTCCTGTCCTGCTTTGTGGTCCTGGAGTCAAACAAGCTCTGCTACAGTAGATTTTAAGTAGCAGCTGGAGGAGCCACTTATAACCACAGCACCTGGAGTTCAGCACACGGGACGCAGGTACTGGTTAGAAAGGTCAAGTTCCAAGGTTGTGTCTGTGAACACAACCCAGGGTGGTTATGGAACGGCAGGGAAATCGTTTCCCTTTTATCTTTTATTAAAGGGGATCAGGTGTTTGCCCATAAGAATTACACTCGGAGCAACATGCAGTTCTATTCTGGAATATGCCCATAAACTAGAGATGTGTCTGTTTAAATAAACATAAAATCATGAATATCCTACAGCCAAATGAGACAGTGGCATTTAGGAGTAACGGCGAACAAAACCCACTTACTTTTTTTCCCCCTTCCTGAATGAATGGCTCAACTTTGGAATTATCCAGGTTTTCCAAGAACAAAGAAGAAATGAGGCCATAGATTCTGATATTTCCTTACATTCCTCAGTACAGTTTTTTAATTTGCATGCTGCTAAATAGCAGGGTATACAGGGGATTTATATTTTTTTTGGTCAAAATACTGTCAATGTTGTTCCTGAAATGGTATAAAATTCAAGCATTCAGGCCAGCATCCCGGCTTGAAATAATACGTATTGTTCACTCTTCAGGCGGTGGTTGTATTGTTGCATCCTTCGAGTAATACTAGAGGGGAATTATTACTTGCCCTAGCCGGGGCGTTCTTCTATCTACTTATTTTGAAACCTTTCATTTGTAGCGACAGCTGCAAGGTGTACCTTCAAGGATTTTTGCTTTTTTGATTTATACTTTTATACACTCAAATCTCAATTGAGATATCCTAGCTTCATTCCATTTTCTGACCTCACACAATCAAGCTGGAGTGACCCCCAATCTCTTAGGACTGGGCTACATTCCAAACCAGGTTATGGAAGGACAAGGGCAGAGAATCAAAGCCACACATCACCCCGGCCCCAAGGAGACACTTCATGTAAAGCCGAGAGAGCCGGCCAATCCGCAGGCCCCATTCATTTGCCCACGTGAGAATTCTCAACTCTCCACCCTTTGAACTTTTGACATTATTTTTGAGTGTGTGTGAGTCCTGTTTCTACCAAACACAAAAGCCAGACAGATGCTCAGTTTGGCATGGAAATTGGCTTCGTGGAAATAAATGTTCTTTCTTTTCCTATTTTGTGTGTGTGTGTGTGTGTGTGTGCTTGTGTGTGCGCCCACTGGTGAGGATGCACGCCGCTGACAGCACCGTGGTTGCTGACGTGTGAGTGAATATTCCATGCATCTGTTTCTAGTTATTGTTCTCCTCATGACACAACTGTCATCGTGCCCACGCAGTGAGGCGTTTCAGATAATAAAAACCCCTCTGAGCCTGGTCAAATGGAAGTGGTAGTCAATAAGGCTGTGTGCTAATGTATCTGGAAATCAACTGAGCATGAGCGCCCGAGCACTTCTGTGCGCTCCCAGCCCTGTTGCCGGAAGATTGTTTTCACTTAGAAAGATGCTCTCTTGGACGGACTGGGAAATAGGCTGGCTCGACCTTCCAACAGAATTCTTTTCGACTGCTCTGCATTCCCACAGAACACCCTGTCTGATTTTCAGTGGGGCCAGGGGGGATATTACTCATCTTGGTGTATGAATGCCACTTTTGATGATTTACAATACACCCTTGTTCATTACAGAGTGTGAAAATGGGCGTTTAGCAGCAAGTACCATGCCTAGATAGGATGCGCATTCAAAACACTATTATTCTTTCTGTTGTTATCACAGCGAGCCTAATAACAACCCCAGTGGAATAAACATTTTTATATCCTGGGTTCACGCTGAGAAAACTGGCTCACGGGGAACAAGTGGCCTGCCCACCGCATCGCACACCTAGCAAACGGAAGAAGCTGCCACCACCTCTCCCATGGCAACGAGAAGTGGCGGTGACATCACTGCTACAGAGGGCCAGGACAAGCACAGACCTCTGCGGCGTAAACCAGGTTCATGGTCGGTTTACAAAAGCAAGCTAAGAAACCACTACATGAGCCCTAACAGCTGTTTAAGTAACAATTCAAGTTTGGGTACCAGTGATTTCTAAACCCCAATATTTACGTGCTGTTGAAGCGCAGCCCTCTGTAGTGAATGAGATCGAGCTTGAGAACAAAGGAAAACAGCCCCCTTCCCCTTTTCAGTGGTGCCTTGTAAACGGTGGAAGGTCAGCAGAATTGTTCTATTTATAAGGCCTTTGTTTTTTCCTTGTAAACTCTTAAGGACACTGCACTGCCAGGTGCGATTCAATATGACTGGAGCTCGCAGGGGTCTTGACCCGCTCACACAGCGCCCCACTGCAGTGATTTATAAACCGCGGTCCCCCCGGCATCCCGGGACCTGGAGTGAATTGAGGCTTCTAAGCGAACATGAGTGCTATGAATTCCAACGTTAGACCAGCAAAGAAATGTCCCCAAACTCATTTCCTGAAAGTGAGGATGGGGATGCCGTTGGAGGGGACGGAGGGAAATGGCAAGCCCCCCGTAAGGAATGAGGTTGGTACCCAATTAGCTTTCTTTCCTATGATGGGTTTAGGGAGGCCGAGTAATCCCACGATGGCTCCAGTTATCCTCACGCTGGCAGAGAAGAACGAGATCTCTTTCTAACAGTGTGAGGTTGGAGGCAGGAATGGCAGAGAGAATAAGGGGAGAGGAGACCTAAGGAGTATTGTGAGCGTGCATAATTCCCTGGGCAGGGATATTTCTGCAACAACAACAATGAACAAGGAGATTAAAAAATGAGTAGCTTCAATGTGTGATCAATAAAAATAATTATTGTCAAGTAGCCTATTTTTCATAAAGCACTCAGTGGCCTGAACGTAATTTCTGACATAGATACAGGAACAGAGCGGTTGACATGCACAAATACCAAAAATTCTCTCTTTTGAACAAGACTTTCCTATTCAATCTCAATGTGTTTTTTCTTCCTGTCTTCTACGCTCAGCCGTTTGGTCTAAAGACAGCCAGGGAACTAAATATATATTAATTAGAACTCTTGGGGCTGGCATCAGTGAGATACAATTATACCAAGCGGATGCCATTCTGGGCTCTGATAGCTTCATTTAAATTCCTGAATAAAACATGAAATATCTTTAATGAGAAATGAATATAGTTGTCAGGAGGGAGTAGTTCTGATATTGTTACTCGTAGAGATCTAGAAGATGAAGATATAATGTGAACACCTTCCATTTTATATAAAAATGATGGTTGTTGGAAAAGACAGATCCCTCTTCCGAGACATCATGTATGCAACAAAATCGAAAAATTATAGAGCCTAACAGCACAGCCTCCTCCCGAGGAACTGCAGTGTTGGAGGGTCTGTGAATTCACAGATGCAGATCGGCTCTATTACCAGGAAAACGGGTCACCTCAAACGGCATCGGAAAGAGGGAACACATGTCATTCCATAGAGCAAATCGCCACTTCCTTCTGAGCAAGCGCTGCGTACAGTCTCACAGCCATAAACGAACTGTGTTGAGTAAAAGAGACAGAACAGTGCGAACTTATCTTCGGTGTCTGCCCTCTTCGAGACAGCCGCTGCTCAGTGCAGAGGAAAATGGGTTTGGAAGATCACACTGTCAGGGAGATGAGGTCTGCACGGCGTCTTGCCTCCTCTTTGATCACAAGCCCTGAGAAGCCTGAGCCTTAGCCCCAGGCTCCAGGAAAAGCCTGTTCACCTGTTGGGCTGCGCCTAGAGTTTTCTTCTCTTCTTTCCAGGGGCTTTCTTTTATTCATCATTCCTTTCATAATTAAAATAGCAGCACGCCACCTTACATTCAGGCTGCACCTGTCTTAATCCCAGGGCACCTCTCAGTGCTTTAGGAATATTAACAACAATAACTGGCTTGCTCCGCCTCCCGTCAAGATGGGAAGTCCAGGTCCGCAGCCCAGGAGACTGGGAGGCAGGAGCAGGGAGAGTCTGCCTGCAGTTGGTCCAGACAACAGAGAATGATGAGATTCTGTATTTTCCCTCATATCTGCCATCACAGTTTTAAGCTATTTTAAAAGATAAATACCACTTTGTTTTCTTTCTTTTCTTTTCTTTTTTCTTCTTTCCCAAGTCAAGGAGGGGAGAGAGAGAGACATAATCCCAATGCACCCCGACCGGTGTCCACCCAGCAACCCCTACCTGGGGCCAATGTTCTGCCCATCTGGGACCATGCTTGCAGCAGAGCTATTTTTAGCACCTGAGGCAGAAACTCCAAGGAGCCATCCTCAGTGCCTGGGGCCAATGTGCTTGAACCAATCAAACCCTGGCTGTGGTAGGGGGAGGGAGGGAGAGCAAAAGAGAGAGAGAGAGCAGGGGGAGGGGTGGAGAAGCAGATGGGTACTTCTCCTGTGTGCCCTGACTGGGAATCAAACCCAGGACATTCACAAACCGGGCCAATGCTCTAATACTGAGCCAACTGGCCAATGCTTTTCTTTCTTTCTAAAAGAGAAGATATGACTCTGCCTTTCAAAAGGGGATCGAGAGGTCAGGTGAAGCAGCTGAGGCTGGTCAGCTGATGATGATCTTGTTGATGTTCCTTAGCACAGTGTTCACTGGACATACACATGGGCGCCCGTGCGCCGTGCACTGTGCAGAGGCACCGAGAAGACGCAGTCCGGGTCACAGCCTTTGAGGGGCCATGGCAGCCAGTTCCAAACAACACTGTTGAGGTGAAGGCTCGCCAAGATCTGCCCCTCCTGACTCCACAGTCCCTGCAATGCAATTCCCCAGGGGATGCTGGTGTTGGGTCCAAAGCATCCTGTAAGCTAAGGTGACCGACTGTCCTCCCGAGGACAGTCCTTCTTTTGTAAGTTCTGTCCTCCCTCAAAAAGTGTCCCCCTACATGTCCTCCTTTTCAATAATGGGAGATTAATCTGTAAATGTCTGTATTCAATTGATGCAGAGTTGATCCATTGCATGTGATGTGATGTATTTGTATCTAAATGAGTACTTTATTCTTAGTTATTAAAAATAGGCATGTAAGCATAATTACAATATAAAATATTACAAAATTTTAATATGCATTTATCATATTATAGTGTATTATTGTTGCAATGAATAAAATGTTTCTTTTATTGACGATATTGTTTTCTTCCATTTATTTTTGTCCTCCTTTTCATTGTAAAAAGGTTGGTCACCTTATGTAAGCAGCAAGCATCTAGCTAGCTCAGCTCCCCACGCTCGCCCATGGCTCCATGTCTTCCTCAGCACTGTGCTCTGCCGGGACTCACCTCCTCCCACATCTGTCCATCAGGACAATGCCATGAAAGGAAGTCCTTTCTGAATACTGTACTCTCTCCTGGGGCCCCCAAAAGTCCTAGGGCATCTTTTTTGCCAAGCACATATGACTTGATTTTTGGTATTTGTTGATTTGTCCATCGCTGCTTCATCCACGAGAATGAAAGCTATTTGATGAAAGAGACTGTGTATGTTACATGTCTAACCCAGTGCCTGACACACAGGTTCAACCGAAGAGTTGACTAAATGAATCAATAAATGATGAAAATAGGCAACATAACCTGTTAAGCTTTCCTAAGTTTATATTTTTTTGTAAAACCAAACATTTTCCCTCATCCATGCTTGTATAAAGCCAAAAAATGTTGAAAAGTAGGAAAAACGCATTAAATTCAGTTTTTCCCTTCCATTAGACCCAATAACAATTTAGCTAACATGCTGTTACTTTTCACTAGTGACTTTTCTTTTCCAAAATTAACTGAAACATCCATTTGGTTTTCATCTTATCTTTTTGTTTTTCAGACTCTTCTACAATTAGACTTTTGTTCAGTGATAAATTAATGATATAAATAATGGCCAGAACTAACTTTTACTGAGTTGTGCAAGAACTCTTAGGAGTGAGTGTTCCACCCGCATTAACTCAATTCATCCTTATATCCGCCCTATCCATGCAATCATCACACCTTATAAAACTGATAAAAGAACAAAGGAACCTAGAGGTTAATGTTCTTGCCCAAATTCCACCAATCCCTGTGCGTGGATAATGGCCTCCTCCTTATCTCTGCAAAGACCAAAGCACGAACCTGAACGATCACATTGCGTAATAAGACATCGAATAGACATGCAGAAAATGTCCTTTGTCCTGACACTTGGAACCAGGTTGCCCAAATATAATAGAAGAGCCTCCGAGGGAAACAGTTCAACATAAAATAGCAATATCTTCAGTAATGACTTATGCCCCACTGTAAGCATTTGCCAGCTTGGCCAAGAGATGTGGAGAGCAGGCACCTCGTCCACACCTGTGATTCCACCTCATCTTATGTCCACCGGGTGGGAGTTTGGTATAACTGGGTCACTCCAATGAGAAGTGTCTTTGCATCATAGCCAGGTGGTTTTGGTCTGGATGTCCTAGACGCCCCTGCTTAGCCAGCCTTCCCCCCCACAAAACTCCTTCCCCTGGTGGCCTCCCTTCCCTGAGCAGAGGCAGCTAGGGACTGGTTTATGAGCACAGACTGCATGGTCCCCGGGCACCTGGGGAGCCCCCCAAGTCACAGGCCCCCTACTGCTGGTCTGTTTAAAATCACATTGTTGCAAGACTCCTGCCCATGTTCCTATTCCCCACCAAGTCTGAAGGTCGGTGTATTTATGTTTTGCTAACTTCATTCCTAAGCAGAGGATGGGGCGGGGGTGGTGGTGATGGTGGTGGTACAGAAGAAAGTATAAGATAAAAACAAATACATTTCAATACAGTACAGCATTATTAGAGATAGCACATTTCTGAGATAGAGCATCATATCTGACACCGTGAAAATGATTCACACACACACTCACACACATACCCCTAAATACACATGGCAGAAATCAAAAGTTAAACACCAAGCAATTTTGTCAGATCACGTGGGGGGAATTTCTCTCAGCTAGATTTTTAGATATTTATCTCAGAACTAACTTTGCTCCATTACTATCCTCTCCTATTCCCTTTAGGCACGTTCCGTTGATCATGCCTGATCTATTATGCGCTGAGCCTTCTGCCTAGGCCTTCTGCATGCATGTTGCCTTCCTTCTTCCAGGCCACCCTGCATACCTCTGCCTAAGAAGTCTTCCTAAAATAAAATAGAAGATCCTGTTCATCTTCTCTCTATAACCATCAATGGCTCTCGACTGAATAAATTTCAAACATCTAGGCATGTTTTCATTCTGTGACTTCCTTTCTGGTCTCCTACACACAAAATACCTCTATTTCAGCCAAATTCATTGTCATCCAAAACAGCTACACTATTCCTACTAGCATACACAGTAGATACTCAATAAATATCATGAAGAGGGTTATAGGTGTTTGTGTTGTTAAAAGACTAGTGGGAGGGGAGCGTTTGATGTATAAAGGGCATGTGAACAAGATCCATGAGTATAATCCTATTCTATTTCAGTTAAATTGCCTCTTTGTGTATCTATTTTCCTAATTCATTATGGTTTTTTAAGGAGAAACTCTGGGCCCTCTATCAATAAGCGCAATGCCTGGCAACCAATAACTATTTGCAAAGAGAATAAATGAATGTTATCTAAAGTATAAAAGAGATCATTTGTGTTTAAAGGACTGAAATATAATAAGCTAATACTAAAATATAAGAACTGCAAAGCAGATAAAGTAGATTATATACATATTAGGTGCTTAGGCAGGATAGGATATGCTAACTGCATAGCAAACAACCCAAGCATCTCAAGGACTTAATGCAACAAAGGCTGATTCTTGATCCCACAAACATCAATGTGAATGCTCCTCATTGGCAGTTTCCTAGGAACTCCTTAAAGTAGTCATTTCTCACTCACTATCCTTTAAATTGTCCTTAAAGTCTTCTCTCAGGTCCTCTGCATCCGACCAGCTAACAAGCAAAGAGTGGGAAGGGATCTCCTACAATGGGGTGGTTTAAGGACCAGGTTGGGTGTCCCTTCCAGGTATTTGTCACACCCAGTCCCCTTTATCAGGCTAGCCCTCCATCTGGAGCCAGGGGGAACAGGAAGTGAGGTTCACACTGTACACAGGAACGGGAGCACAACCAGATGTGAAGAATACTTGCAGTCTCTCCCCCTCCAGATTTTTCTGTGCAGTTTTAGAGCAAACAGCGAGCTGCTCCAACGGTCCTACAAGCTGGACCTTGACAGCCTCCAATGAAGGAGCATAATCTTAGCTATCAATTACTGAAGACCAACTTACCCAAATGTAGTTGGCTTTACACAACACTTACAACACTTATTGTTCCATAGTGTCTGTGGGTCAGGTCCAGTTGTGACTTAAATGGGCCCTCTGGCTCTGGGTCACTCCCAGTCTATAATCAAGGTGTCAGCCAGGGTGGAAGTCATTTCTGGGCTCAACAGAGGCATGGATCTGCTTCCAAGCTTCCTCAGCAGGCCGGTAGAAGGATTCAGCTTGTGTGAGTTCTCACGCTGAGGCCCTCAGTTCCCTACTGGCTGTCAGGTGGAGATTATTCTTTGTCCCTTGACATGAGGGCCTCCCCATAGGGCATCTGTCACCATACCAGCTCAGCTCATCAGAGTCAGCCACCCAAGAAGAGGCTGGAAGAAGAGGGTAATCTCACAAGGACAACCCATCACATTTGCCATAATCTTTTCATGGAAAGCAAGTCACTAGGTTCAGACAAACTCAAGGAGAAGGGATTACTCAAGGATATGCACGCCGGCAGGTAGAGATGGTTACCAGACCAGAAGGGTCCATTTGCCCACACATATCAAAGTCCAATCAAGTGCAAATAGAAGTTTGCAGCCAAGAAAGTGAGGGTTTATTAGCTGAGGAAATGGCACCAAGCCCAGTCACAGGTCAGCTAATACTCAAAAACCTGGCTCCCCAATCGCTTGCAGGGAATGGGTTATATAGAAAAAAAAAAAAAAGGCATTAATCATGATGGCTAAAGGAGTTGGGGTCATGGGCTCTACTGATTGGTTGGGACCAGAGTGGGGAGGAGTTGATCACTGTGTCAGACCCTGTCTGGTGCTATTCCGTCTGGTTCCCTGAGGGTGTAGCTCGTAAGATCACTCAGCTTTCATGCACCTGGGGCCAGAAGACAATTAAAGTCAAGATGTGATCTTTAGCTTACCGGTACTCCGTTTCTGTGCTCAACAGACCTGAGGCTTTGTTCTTAAGACAGCTTGATGGTGACCAGAATCTGATGTCCTAAGGGCTTAATAATTAAGGAAGGGAGCAGACAGACAGAAAGGAGAAGAGGTCATGTTAAACAAACTGGAGTTTCTGTGCCGTTACAGGTTACTGAGAGCCATGTTAGGAGTTGTCTACTGCAGCGATCGTGAACAAAGAAAACTCTAAATGCCCAACTAAGGGAGTTGAGTAATTGAATAGGTCACTTAATTAATGGTGTCGTCAAGGAAGTTTGGTGATGGAAGGGGGGATGACAGGACATTTGGAGAAAGAGAGAGTCAAGTCAATAGAAGTTTTTCCAGCAGGTGGAATCCCTGGGGTTAAATGGAAGCTTATCTGTGAGCAAGGTAATTGCTGCTGTGCTACTGGAAACAGCCATCTGAAGAAGAAATACAATGAAAAGCAAAAGAGTGATCTTAGAAAAAAATAAACCATTGCAAAGATTTCCATGGTGATAATCGTATCTACTTGCAGGTAGCTGGGAGAACTCAGCAGGTCTCAGAGGATGTGAGAGTCATTTAACAAGCTCTCGGGACCTGCATGCTTCTGGTTGGAGGACCACACTTTGAATAGCAAGAATCCAGCTGAGTGCCTGGCCCGTGAAGACTTAATTAAAATAGTTCCTTTATCTCAGTGGCCCTCACGCTTGCACAGGCATGGCAGTGACCTGCAGACTTGTGTGTGGTGCAGCTGGCTAGAGCCCTCAGCGGGCTGTTGGAGTCAGTAGCTTTGGGGCAGGGCCAGGGCGCTCTAAGGATAGTCAATAAAGATGTGTTAGCCTTCCACCCTCCAGACTTCCATGTATAACTTGAAAGAAAGGCTTCCCCTTTCCTCTGGAGGAAAAACTGTTGATAAACCCAGCTACCTCTAGGAAAAAGATACCTTGGAGCTATTAAAACACAGTAACAAATGCCTTAATTAGGACAGAAACTGAGAACTGTAAATCCTGTCAAGTCCCTGTGAAACAGCTTCCCTCCCTCACTTATGCAGTCAGTAGTTCTTATTCACTTTATAAACATTTCTGGAACAACAAAATTAAAGTCCTCCAAAATGAGATTATAAACATTCACTGCTATTTATGACTCTCATGACAGAAGCTACAGTAGAACTCATTTTAATACCGTCACTTAATAAATAAATGTACTGTACGTTTTTCGTCCCCTGTAAATTATTTCAAAGATCTTCAAAGCACCAGCTCGAAACAGTGGGAGCTCTTACCGTGCGTGGCAGGGACTGGGGGGAAAGCACAGAGTTCAGTCAAGTCACAGCTACTCCCTGTCACTACCCCCCACGCCGCCCCCAGGAACCCAGAGCTCAGAGGGCAGCAAGGCAGACTGGAAAGGGCCAGATCAAGTTCACTTCCAACTCAGGCCTGCGCACTGCCATTGTCTGCTGGGATCCTCTTCCCTCCAGAGCCTGCCTGACCCCCACCTTCTCCGCAGTCCCACACTTCACATGGCCTGGTTTCCCTCTCCTAAGAGGAAAGAGCTTTTTGTCAGAGAAGGTTTCCCAAAGGGAGCTGACAGCGGCACGGAACGCCGTGTGAGGAATACGAATGCATCTTCCCTGTGCGGAGGAGGAGGATGAGTGGTCCAGGCAGGGAGAAGCCCGGGGAGGTGCTGAAGGCCCCGCAGGCCATTGGGTCCCATGTCAGCATGTGTGTTTGTGGGTAGGTGGCTCACAGCCACATGGACGTGGGGGCTCGCGGATGTCACCTATGTCAAACAAAGGGGTTGGAACTTCCTGCTGAAACATGAAAGCCGCTACTGAGCATCCTGGGCTGTGCTTTGGTAAGAAGACAGTGAGGCAGACAAAGAGTGGACCACTGGGGCCGAGCGTGAAGGAAAGGCCACTGGTCAGGACCCCTCTGCCTCCACGCGGGCCGGAGGGGCTTGGTCCTGAGAGACACTCAGGCATCAGGCCTGTAAGGTGTCACTTCTCATTTCCAGGAAGCACAGCTGCGTGCGTCCGCTCTCTGAAGGTGAACTCATGGCCGCACGCACGTTTTCTTCACATCTGTGCCAATGAGACTGTACCTAGATGTCTGGATCCCAGGTTTGAAACTTAACTTGTAGTGTAGACCAAACTCTTCCCCTTCTCACAGGTTCCCTAAGTCCTCGGGTTGTTTCAATTGCCTGATCACTCACCATGTGCCTATTTATCTTTTTCTTAACATAGTGACATTTTGCTGTTTCTCAAAGAAGCCATCCCCATCTGCTGTTCCCTCTGCTTAGCACACTGTTCCTTGTGATTCTGGCCTCACCGGTGTTTTCTCACCATTCACCGTACTGCTTGACTGTCACCTCCTCAGGGAGCTCTCATTCCCAGCGCAACACATCTCTTTCCTCTGAAGTGCCATCGCCTGCAATGAGCCAGCATCCTAGCGATAAAGCGTGCATTCCCTCCCTGTCCTTACTGAGTGACCGACTCATGGGAACAGAGATTTCCCCTGATGGTGCCACAGCGCCCACCTCCATACCCACAATGCATGACACAGAGTACAGGCTCAAAAACTTCCCGTTGAATGACTGACCTGAGAAGTCAGAAAGATGGAGAGAACTGAATCAGATGATGCCCTGTTGCTGAGAGGCCACCTTTCCGTTTCCTCCTCCCTCCCGAGGACACGCCCTCCCTCTGCTACAAAATTCATCCAAATGATGGGGGAGAGAGGAGCGTCACCACAAGAGCACACTCCCCCTCCTCCCCCCAGGTGGGTGGGGCTCCCTGCTGCGGCTTCTCCCGGGCACCTGCCAGGACTGGCAGCGGGCATGTGCACTCTCTCTCTGGGCCAGGACGTATCTGTGCGACAGCCCCTGACTGTCACCGCTGCTACCTCAGAGACCAGGCAGGACGCATTAAAAATTAAACAACAGAGGAGTCAACTGGCTTCCAATCTCGAGTTTATAGACAGAAAAACGGTTCATGACAGGTGGTGTCTGTAACTGAGGGCGGCCTCTGAGAGACATTTCTCTTGATTTTATTTTTTAATTAACTTTTATTTTCGGTATTTTGTCCCTTCTTCCTGTCCCTACCGGAATGATATATAAATGATAAAAGGCTCGCCATCTTTTCTAGAGCCGCCGGGCCACCTCACCGCCCAGCTGCAAGGGGAGGGACTCTCTTTAAAGATCGCTGTCTCAGAATTCTAATGTGGCCAAGTGGCACACGTGAATTCCTGTAATACGGTCCCCAACTTCAGATCTTCAAGCTGAAGAAGTGCAGTTCTTCGCCGCTTTGTACTCTCGGTCTCCTAATTACCCACTCCGCGTCCTGAGAGACAGCACTCCCACAGGGAAGGGTAGCTCCCATCCGCCGCCAGGCGCCGGTGGGCTGAGTATATTGTACTCAGCACCTATGAACTGCACACAAATAGTCAAGCAGGCACAGTCCAAGTCTTACTGCATGGCCTTAAGATGGATCTGTTCTGACGAAGACCAGAGGCATGATTAAATTTTGTATAGTACATACACACATACACATACATACAGGATATAGTCATTAATATTAGCTAGCAAGTTGTATCTTTCTTTACTATGAGCACTGCTCATGATCGCACCAATTCTCACAATCACCCTGGAAGACAGCAGTCTCGTTCTATTCATTTCACAGAAATCAAAGCTAAGGCTCAGAGAGGTTGAGCAACTTGCCTAAGGTCACACAGCTAGTAAGTACCAGGACTTAGATTTAAACCCAGGCAGTCTGACTCCTGAAACTGTGCTCCTCACAAGACTGAAGCATACAGGTACATCTTGGGGAATGAGGTAAGAAGGAAAAAGATAACAACAACTTGGGAAATAAAGCAGGAACTAGATTGTACCAGATCTTAAATGCCACGAGAAATCATTTGGACTTTATTCTGCAATAAAGAAATGTCAACATTCGAATGAGAGGTCTTTGAATGAAAGGACTGACAGGACTCCGTTCCATCATTTTATTTCTATCAAAGATTTTACACACACGTGTTTATCACTTGTGTGCTGTGCCCCTTCATTTGCTAGAGTGAATGTGTCAAATGAATAGGTTCTAGATCTCTGTGCTACCACCTCAGTGCCTCCAACAGTATCTGGTGCATATAAAGCAGTTAATATACAAGTGAATGACCCAAGGACACCAGGCTTAAAGGTGCACTGCCCTCCTCTCCAGTTCGGGTCACCTGGGTTCCCTGAACTAAATATGCCCCGAGCTCCCAGCACCGCTCTCCACAGCGATGGGGTCAACACAACATGGCGCCTGCCCTGGCCCCATCCCGTTCCCCCACCCCAGGCTGGAGCACACCCGCCCAGCCTCCTGTGTCCTTAGCAGAGAAGACGGCCTTGTTCTGGTCTGTCGACTGCAGGATGCTTCTCTAGATTATCTGCTCTGACAGGGACTCCCATCACAGGAGGCCGCCCTTGCCGACCTTCTCCCCCTCCAGACCTTCTTTCTGTGCACTCTCCCTTTACTAGGAGTCTCTGTGTCACGTGGCTTCATTTGTCTCGTAGCAAAAGAAGGACAAACCAAAACCACTCACTGGAAGACAGCGCCGCTCCGGTTCACGCAGACCCTGGCCTCGCTGCCTCCCGCCTGCCCTCCGCACTTCGTCCGGAGCACTTCACCCTCCATGAGACACCTGATGCTCCACTTTCTGTACTGTCATGAAGGAGATGAGAGTAGACGGAGTTCCCTTCGGAGGGATGCTGCCGTCCCACCCATGTGCATTCCCACCCTCCCCGCTTCCCAAAAGGAAAATGCAGATGCAAAGAGAGTGCGAGTGTTTTCAAAGTAAAGGCACTTCAGAGAGTCAAGTAGGCAGCAACAAATGCCTTTGCTAGCAAAACCCCAACAACTGACCTCTCCGGACAAGAGCACTGGCTACTGACGGCGCGGAGCAGGACAAGGCCAGCGAGCCCCGTGGTCGGCGTGACCCGGGGCCTGGGCTGCTCCTTGCAGGCACGCACCACACTGGACCACTTGTCTAATCTCTGCTTGCAGAATATGGTTACGTGCGTTTGTCCCCATGTCGCTCAAGGCTTAAAACAAAAAGCCACTTACTTCTCTCACAAATAGACAATTGAGGGGAGCTCATCGGCACTAACACAGGACTGCCAGCACCCGGTCAGCTGTGTTTGTGCCTCTGGGGAGTCTGCAGGGTCCCCTTCCAAGATGCCTCCTCACAGCGAGGGGGTTGGTGCCGAGGAACCAAATCAGGGTTACGGGCTAAGGGGCTCATTTCCTGTCCGATGGGCCTCCCCACAAGTCCACTGGGTCCCCTCCTGACACGACAGCTGGTTTCCAAAAGCAGCGTTCCAAGAAACAGAATCTGCTAAGACCTGGACTCAAACACTTACTGCTAAGAGTTCCACTGTGTCTCATCAACAAACAAACCAAAAAAAAAAAACCAATACATTGAAGCCCTAACCAGTTCCTTACTTGAAACAGGCTCTGTGCAAATACAGTCAGGTTGAGATGAGGTCGTGAGAGTAGGCGCTAATGCAATACAACAGGTGTCCTTATGAAAGGGGGTACTGGACACAGACACATGCAAAAAAAGACGACAGTGTGATGTGAACGCAGCCAGGGAAACAGCTCGTGAAGACACAGGCAGAGACGGCAGTGACACACACCTACCAGCCTAAGGTGCTGGTCAACAGCAGAGGCCGGAGGAGAGGTGAGGAAGAGATTCTCTCCCAGATACCTCAGGGGAACCCATCAATACCTTCCCCGGGACTTCTAAGCTCTGGAATTGGGCGGAGAACGCACGTCTGTATTCAAGCTGACCGCTCTTGTCCTTCACGACAGCGGCCCCAGCAAACCACTGCACGGCAGTCAGGCACCGAGCAGGCCTCCTTCAGAGAAATCTCAAAACGTTCTCGGCCACTGTGAAGCCACCACAGACAGTAAAGGGGGCTATGGCTATTTTCTCGTTCACTATCTTCCCAGGGCCTAACATGTACTGTTATTTTTTGCTCCATAAGACGCACTTTTCCCCCAAAAAAAGTGGAGGGGAAAATGCCCCATGTGTCTTATGGAGCAAAAAATACGGTATTTTATTAAATATTTTAACACACCATTTGGTTCAGAATATTTTTTTTTTCCTCCTTAGAACCCTAGGTGTGTCTTATGGTCAGGTGCATCTATGGAGTGAAAAATACAGTAAGGGGTGTATCACGAATATTTATTGAAAGCAAGAAAATAAATAAAGGTTTAAGGTTTTGTTTGTTTTTCTGACCTAAAGTGATTTAAAGGTTTGCTTCTTCATATAGAATTCTTTCTGAAAAAATTCTAGCTTTCAGCAAACAGACAAAATGGTACCTTTGTGACCAGTGGAATGTGCTTCACTTCTGTGTTCTAAATCACAGTGTTTCAAAGACACGCTGGCCCTCCGTCCCAGAGCCCTCAGCTGCTGCGTGGAAATGGGGGCCAGGACTGGCTGCGCCTCCAGGGAGTTAGAAACTGGCAAAGCATCAGCCCTGCGCGCTCCTAGCTTCCTTTCCCACTGGAGACACAGGGAGCCTCGATCCTCCTGCACACGACCAAATCTGGCTGAGTCCCCTTCACACTGGGACTCGGAAACTGACCTTCACTCTCCATCGTTCCCAGAATTACCATGAAGAAAAAAGAGGAATAACAACAAAAATGAGAAAAATAAGGGAAACAAGAATAAGACGATGAAGGTGAAGAAGAGAAACAAATAAGGAAAGGGAAGTAGTTGCTATTAATTAAGCTTCTACTAGCTACCTGATGCTTTCTGTTGCTTTGTTTAATCACTACAAAAGTCTTCTGTCATAGTGCGAGCAAAGGGAGCTAAATATTAATAAAGGGAGCAGAGGGGATCAGACACTGAGGCTGCTTCAGGAGGGAGCTACGGTGTCCCATTCACTTGGAAGCTGTAGTATCTCCAGTTGCGGACACCCCAGGGGACCACCTCCCCAAGGGGATTAGTAAACACCTCCCTCTTCCAGAAGAAAGAGGACTAGCCAGTGCTTCCAGTTACCCCCCCCCCCAGGATACAACCGTCCTCCCATACTATGGGGGTGTGCTCCTGTGCCTCCTCTGGGACATGCATATAGAAGCCAGGACGGCAGCCATAGAGGACTGTCAGTCTAAGCGGAAAAAGGATCTGATTGGTCAGTGGGAGAACAAACACAAGTTTGCAAACCATTAAGAAACTGATTGGTTGGCTTATAGAAAAGCTCCTCCTTCCCAGTCTGAAAATAGAGACCTACCAAAGAACCGGGCACTTCCATTCTCTATCCCTGCTCAGAAAAGCCAGTGTGCTCCTTCGGAGCATGAGTCCCCCAGCAGCCAATGGCCGCTGAGGCCTGGTGGCAGCACAGGCTCCAAGTGGGCGGGGCCAGATGAGGACAGGGACGGACTGAAGTGAACCATGACACAGAACTGAAGTGGACCCATCTGGACTCTGGTCTTACAAGGGCTTAACGACGACTAGACTGGACTTTGTCCATGGCGGGTGGACAGAGAGGAGATGCAGGGAACCTGCGGGCAGCCTTCCATTTTAACCCTGAATAAATTTGACTGCAGAAGCCTTATTTCCTCCACGTACGAGTGCTGTACAATGCTCTCTTTGCAACTCCATAAAACACCATTTCCATCAGCAACAAGGATTATTCGCCCTGTTGCACAGCTGAGGAAACTGAGGCCCAAAGAAGCTACGAGCCTTCCACTCAAAACACCCAACTAGAAGATGGTGAGATTCGATTTCAAATTCGAGTTCATACAACTTTAAAGCATGTATTTTTCACCACCATGAGCGGCAAAAGCGCAGCGTCAGAACTAAGCACATACCACACAGCACGGTGCTCGTGTGGGACAGCCCGAAGAAGTAACACAAGAAGGAATCATTAAAAGTGACGGAAAACCCGGGACTCTGGAATCCTTCTTCTCTATTTTGGGACATTCTCTCTTACCTTCCTAAATCAAAGCACAAATCTTCCCCGAAGTGCCTGCAATCCCACTGGAAACTCTCCTCCGCATTCACACGCACACAGCCATACTCAGTGTCATTCCTAGTAAGTCTACCCTCAGCAACTGCGGCCTCCTGGGGAAATTACAGGAAATGTATCAGTTTCTACAGTTTTGATTTAAGACTGACAAAGGCAGGAGAGAAAGGGGGACTCTATCATTGCAGGAGTCTGTGGCCTTTTCCTGGCTGGCATTTTTTTTTTTTTTTTTCCACAATGGTTCAGGTCTGAGAAATGTTACTCATTCAACTCCCGTCCATCTTTCTTGGCTTGCTGCTTCGGCCCTCCCAGACCGGATGGAGGAAGGGGCGAGGGAGGGCTGGGAGACAGGAGGGCATCCCTGATAAGAAAAGCCCCGGCAGACTCTGGAAGCCCATGAAGCAGGCTGCCAAGAGGAGCTGACTTCCGGCGACATGAAAAGCCAAGCGAGAAGGAGGAGGAGGAAGAGGAGGAAGAGGAGGAGGAGGAGGAGGAGGAGGATGACGACGGGAACTTCCTCTTCTTGTGGTGTGGCCCGTGGTGGTCTTCATGATGTCGTGGTTACACAGCTGGGGCTCATAAAACCATAAATAAACCACCACCACTATACCTAAGAGGTGGAGGTGTCCTTTCCAGCATGCTTCGCTAAAAGACACGCAGGCTGGGCCCCTAAGTCTCCTGCCATTTGTGACAAGATTAATTTAGACAGCAGAAAAGAGCAGAAATCCCTTACACTCAATTACGTTGTGCACAATGAGGGTAAAGAGAGGAGTGAAGGCACTTAAGTATTCAAGGAAAAGCACGGTAGCTGGACCCTTCTGGGTAATAATGAGGTCTCGATTTAAAGTTAAATTCGGTGTTCAGACCACAATTTTCTCAGAAACGTCCTAGCCCGTGCTATCACGGAAGAATGCCTGACTGCATTTTCAAAACGCTTCCCCGGGCGCCGCGTGCATTTGAATTAATGAAAGGGGAGGAAACGGAGAGCCAGGGCAGGTAATTCAATAGAACCAATTGGCACTTGAAAATTCCTCACTCTTCTAGCATCTTTTTTTTTTTTAAACTCGTCTAAAATTTCCAAAGTCCCTTCTGAGATAGATAAAAATAACCCTATCATCTCAACAATACAAGACTGTAGGAGGATTTAATCCTGCCTACATTGTCCATTTCTAAAATGTAAGTCGAACCTAACTGGACGTCAGTCAAGCTCTTTTTCAATTATCATATAAATATACTTGTTATTTCACATCTCCAAGTCACGATCGTTCCCCGTTCGGTACCAAGTAAGATCCAGACTTCCTTGCCTGCCCTGAAAAACCCTTCTTCAAGTCCCAAGTTCTGGCCCATCCCACCTCCCAAGTTGTTGCACGAGATGAGGTTGGATGTCTCATGATGCTCCAAACAGATCAAGGGTGTCCACCTGTGGAGGAGCTGCCTTCACCTGTGACCTGCCCAGGGGTGACGAGCATTAACTCTGAGATCAGGAAAACCCAGAATTGAAACTTAGTCTCACCACTTATCAGCCAAGGTGATCACAGGCCCAGAACACCCTGACTCAATTCAAAGGGATAATAAGCGTCTCTATCTCACAGAATTCTTACAAGGATGAAATGAGAAAATGAAAACAAAGGATGTAGCAGAGCACCTGGCATAAAGACTAAATCAAGTGAGGTTATTGTTGCTACAAATAAATATTACTACCTAATGTTAACATCCTTCAAATCTTGTCAAGACGTAGTTCAAATGCAGCCTCCAAGGTTATTCCAGTTGGAAGCCATTTCTTTTCCCTAATAAACAGAACAGTTTAAACTGCATCTCTACAGATGATCTCTCACAGATCTGTAATCATTTGATGTAATCATTTTAGTATATTAATAAAAATATCGAACGCTTACCTATGTGTTAATCCTGACGTTAAGCACTTTATATAACATTATCTCATTTGCTCCCCACTTGTACTATTATGATCCCCATTTGACAGATGAATAAAATGAGATACAGGAAGATCAAGTCATTTGTCCAAGGCTGCACAACCACTTGAAGGTGACACTGGGATTCAGGCCAGCAAAGCAGGCCCCAAGGTCTCCCCTCTTAATTGCTATGGGCTAGCTAATCTCTGCCTGCGCCTTATCATGGTGACAGTGAGTACACAAGGCATCTCAGTTGTCCCACTTGAGTCCTGACCCCATGATTTTATTTCAATGGAAAGGAAATGGAGTTTAAGGTCATAGACTTGGCCTCAAACTCCCTTTTAGCTTTTTGCTGTCTGTGCAACCTTGAACAAGTTCTTTCATGTTTCAAGAGATCCCTTTGCACAGCTGGAAAGTGAAACATTCCTAAAAGATTAAAAATATATACATATATGTACACACACACATATAGCAAACAGTATCCAACATATGGTAGGTACTAAACTAAATATGTTTTATTAATACCAGTTTAAAGGCTTCAGGTCATAAAGATCATATTTTATACATTATTTTTGTTCCTCTTAACAGAGTCTCAGAAAGAATTCCACATACTCCTTGAACAAAAGAGCAGCTCAATATATATTTATGGCCTGAATAAATGAATGCATAAATAAATGCCTGTGTGTTATAAGTAAATAGTTCTAAAAGGGCATGGAGAATGGTCAGATTTGGCTGAGTCTGTACCTAAAACACGACTCATAAAACAGCACACGTTCTTTTACGTTACAGTGACCTTCAGAGTTTCCTTGCATACAACACGTGATCTCTCCCACCCTGAGGCTGCCCTAGTTCAAGGCCAGGGTCCGGCGCGAGGCTGACTCAAAGGCAAACAGCGCCACCTACTGAACAGCGATGTTCCACATTGCAGACGCAGGCCAGAATGTGAGCTCGGTCAAGGCCACAGCCGCACACTGAACCCCGAGTTTAAACAGAGCGCAAGTGAAAGCTACATGGTTATAAAACACACAATGTCTTCAGGAAACAGAAGGTTGTTTTTGCTTACCTTGATTTCCATCCTGTAACGCTGGTGACCGCGGCCAGGCAGGTCCACATTGGATTCGGGCAGATGGCAGAGAAACCGGAACCAGGAAGAGGTGGGCCATTCCCATTTAATAGAGTCTCCCGATATCGGACGAGCAAACCCGCAGGGAAAAATCTGCTTCTCGGGCAAACGAACAGAAAAATGGCCCCTCACAGTGGTAGGGATCCACCAGTCGCTCTCTGCCCTGAGCACAAGCACACACAGCCTGACATAGCATATCCACACGTGGCACTGCCACACTAATCAGGCAAAGTGCCTGCAGCTGGGAAACTAGCGAGCAAGCCTGACACAGCTGTGCTCCCAGCACATCCTCTGTGCAGTCGATGACCGTCAGCCACTGCTGGACGGTGCCTGCGGCTCTGGGAGGCAGGCAGTTCAGTGTCTCTGATCTCGGCTGCCATCAGGAGACCACACTGGTGTTCTCTGCGCTCACTTGCTGCACGATTCGCGTGCACGTCAGTAGGAAGTGCAACCTGTGTACAAACAGTAGTGGAGGGCAAGGTATTTTCTGTGGGGTGTGGCCTTTTAACAAAAACTTGCAATAGCCGATGGTAACCCTGCATAAAAGGACAAGATCATCAGCCTGGACTTCTCAGTGACTCGCAAGCAAACACCATTTGATTCTGACCTAGCTGCCTGCTCATCTCTTTAGAATCTGCACATCACGAGTCGAGGAAAGTAGTAAATAAAAGAACCCAAACTCTACATTCCACTCACATTAAACTTGCTAACCTTCGATCACCTACAGCAGCCATTTTCAAATGGTGCGCCGCAAGCATTTTTAAAACATTCAATATCTGACTATAATATTTAGTCAGGGGCACTGACCTCCTTTCTCGTAGATTATCAAATAAATAAATGACAACAGCCCACACAATAATAGCTGCCTGCTGTGAATGAATCAAAAATCATACTTATATATTTTTTTGTCAGGTCAGCAAAAAAATGTATGTTTTTGGTATGCTGTAGAATATCAGCAATTAGGTTATGTATGCCACAGATGATAAAAGTTGAACATCACTGACCTAAAGCATCTTATCCAGGTCCTGGTAGATAACAGATGCTTAATAAATGCCTGGCTCGTGATGAATGTACCAGGCCTGTAGTACAAGGTGGTTCTCTCCCTTGTCTGATGCCCAGCTCTGCAAACCGCACCGAAATTCTCTCCACCTGTCATCCTGGGCTTCTTCTTTCAATTCATGGGTGCCTGGCTCCACCTTTCTGCCCCTACAGTCTATGAACCATGATCCCGGTTACCATATCATGCATGATGCTTGTGGACCTAGACAGAAAAACCCTTCATTAAACAGAGCCCCAACTAGTTTATTTCTCTGCCCTATTCCTAGGGTCTAGAGCAGTGGTTCTCAACCTTTCTAATGCCGTGACCCCACAATACAGTTCCTCATGTTGCGGTGACCCCAAACCAAAAAATAATTGTGGTGGCTACTTCATAACTGTAATTTTGCTACAGTTATAATTCGGAATGTAAATACCTGATATGCATTATGTATTTTCCAATGGCTTTAGGCGACTCTGCTGGGGTCGCGACCCATAGGTTGAGAACCACTGGTCTAAAGAAAGGCTCAGGTTCTCAAATATTTGTGGAAGGAGTGAGCAAATGAGTGAGCAAATGAATGGCTGGATGAATAAATAAGCTAGTAAGGAGGACCTTCACAGCAGAAAGGTCCAGAAAAGGAAAGGAGCAGAGGAATGGAGAGAGGAGGAAGCGGAGGAGAAAACCCGGCCTCGGAAGAGGAGGGCTGAAGAGCTAATGGGGGAGGAGCAGCTGACACCCACGTGTCTTTAGCTCAACCAGAAGGGGCCACCCCTCCTCCTCTCCACGCCCTGACCACCCCGCAGCTGCTCCCCAGTCTTCTGCTGAGCCTCCTTCCTTAGGGGACACCCGGCAGAGCGGCTGCCTTCCCTTCCAACCACCCTCCCTGTGGCTACGGCCCCACTTCCCAAGTCGCCGTGGGCTCCCGTCCCTCACAGCCCGAAAAGTCTTCCCATCTCCAGCTCTGCGGCCTCCGACTCGCTCCTTCTCAGTCTGCTTTTCTCTCCTTTTGTTTCTTTCCCTCGTTCTGTGTGGCTTCCCCTCTTCATCTCCCTCTCTCTGAATCTTTCTCTTTCTCTACGTCTCTTCTCTCCATTTCGCTCTGCCTTTCTTGCTGTCTTTGTGTGTGTGTGTGTGTGTGTGTGTGTGTGTGTGTCTTTGTATCTGTCTGCCTGTGTCTGTGTTTATGCATGGCTGTCAGTCTCTGTCCTGCCCTCTCTTTGGGTCTCTCTTTATCTGTCTTTCTCCTCTTTGTGTGTCTCTCTGTCTTTCCCTGCCTCGCTGTCTCTGCCCCCGCCCCCCAACCCCACCAAATTGCTTTCTCTTTGTGTAGGGCCCAGTGGCATCTAACACACAAAACCCCTGTACCGCCCCCCCCACCCCTGACAGGAGTCCCAGTAAAGGCACCCCACGCCGCTCGTTTAGATCACGGGGCCGCAGCGTTCTTCCTGGTGACACAGCGTGGGCGGCAGGCGGCACCCCCTCCGCCTGGATCGCCACGTGAAAGCCTGAGATAGTGCGCTCTGCAAACACGTGGGCTCCTGGGTAAGCTGGACACCGCAGACACTGTGCGCACCAGCATGGCCTGGGACGGCAGCAGAGGGGCTGACAGAGGAGGCCATTAGGAAGACCCTGTCTTTGTGCCTCCCTGTGATGAAGTCCAGGCCTCAGCGCGCTGACACGTAACTGGCGGCTCTCCCTCCCCGGAACTCGGCTTCCAGATCGAGCGGCCCAGACAACAGTTTAATCCGCGGGGCAGAGGGCGGCCAGGCGTTATCTCCCCGTTGGCTGCGTCCCCTCTGCCTCCCTGAGCTCTGCCTCCCAGTAGAGACTCTGACAAGGAGGGGCCGAGCCCCCGGGCTCCCTGCCAGGACCCAGGGATGCCAACAACCCCGCCCCCCACTTCTAAGTGAGTGAAACTAAGCACAGATTCCTTATTAATAACATGTCCCAGAGGGTACATCCTGAGACCCAGGAGATGTGACAGCACATCTCACACACGCTCTCACACTCAACGCACGCACACACACAAACACACACACCAGTGAGCTTATCAAAACCATCTTGCGATTCTTCAGTTGATTAAAGATGAGGATTGAAACGCATCTTAATAACCAGAAAATAACTTACAATCTAACATCTTGATTGTACTAGATTTCAAAGGGCAGCAAGATGTGTTGAAATGCACATATCTAATCACCAGTGGAATTAACAGATTTGCAAAAGTTATGCTTGAGTACATTATGTGTAGCTGTAACACGTTATAATCAAATTCCCATTTAATTTTATTAATGCTAAAATTCAGACTATTTGAACATTACCGGTTTTTCTAGTATTAATTTTGGGGTTATATCAGACGAGCCCAGTTTTAAGTGTTTTCTTTCTCATAGATATGTTTAAAGCCAACTCACACACTTGCAATAGCACATTATTCATTTGAGTAAGAGCACCGTCCCTCTTTTAACCTTGATCTTGCCAACCCAGTCAGACAGATGGCAGCCAAGCTGGGACGCTACAGAAGCTGTGGGCTCCTTGTTCAGGAACTGGTGGCATGCACTCTTGCGGCTGCTTTACTGTCCCTTTCTTCTCTCTGTCCACCGCTCCCGGCCTCATTGTCAGTGGTGTTTACACATCAGCCCTTTGTCCTCTGCCTGCTACCAAGGGCACCGCTGTTTCCCTCTATCTCTGCAGCTGGCCTGGCCCGGCACCTCAGGGACACAAATCCCAGAGCCTTCTTGTCACTCACCTGAGTCCATCTTACACTAGCACCCTTCCTGGCTCAGCTTCCGGTCTGCACTGGGAGAGGGGTGCATATGACACAAAGCAGAGTGTGAATTTTAAAGCAAGGCACTCATCTGATAAAAGATTGCTTTGGGACTTTATAAAAAGAAGGGATGTGATTGTGATCAGCAGTAGTTCAGCGGTGTGGCAGTGGTTTTATTTAACGTACACACAGTAACCTACAAATTAATCCATTTATTGCAACTGGGCTTAACATTCAGGTCAATGGTCATGTGGGGTATGGGATTCAGCGAGAGAGAGTGGAGGGTAGAAATATGAAAGACTATATTTTACTTATATTACCTAGCAGAGTTTAAAATAGCATACAAAAGATAACCTCAAAATTGTCCCTGCATTAGAAATGCCATTTTTTTTCTGTTCATTGGAGAACTGTCGAGTCAGAGATGTGGGTTCAAGTCTTCTTTTTAATCACTTTCTAGCTATGAAATGTCAAGCAAGGAACCGCCTGCCACCCTCAGCCTTTAAACGATCTCTGTGCCATCACAGTGATTCTAATGCCAGTGGACCAGAATCATTCAAAGGATTTATTCAGGACAATGTGTATCTTAGTGCTTTGTAAAAAGTAGTCATACAGATATAAATATTACTAATATATCTGTTTATTGATCTAATTCTAAATAAATCAGTAGCATGCCCACATGCTCATGCTCTTTTTCTGCATAGTTCCCACACATGCCTTCCATTTTATTAGCACAGCTAGCTCCTTGGTCTAAGAGTCTAGGTAGGCAATGTCTTATTTATTGGAACATCCAAAAATTACTGGGATGCAAGGAACGTGACTGTGCTTCAGAGTCATGCGAGCCTGAGCTGCAAGCACGGCTCAGCCACTTTCAAACGACACGACCTTGGCTATTTCACCTAAACTCTCAGGGTGGCTGTTCTCTCAAAGGGAAGGAGGAAAACAAACCTCCCTGCTGTAGTTGGGGGGATAACACACAATGTAAATGAAAACCGGGGCACGGAGACATTGGTATTGGTCAAGAGCCATCCAGGTACAAGCATCAGAAACCAAGTTCAAGCCGGTTCAAAGGAATCGACAGCCTCGCTTAACTTGAAAGCGCAAGTCTGAACACAGCTCCGCCCACAGGCGTCTGAACACAGCTCCACCCACAGGCGCAAGCTCCAGTATCAGGGCTTCCTCATCTCTCAGCTTTGATTGACATGCTCCTTTGTTCTTATCCCTTCCTACCCCAGATATTGTTTTTCTTATGACCAGGGGCAGATTACAAAGGGGCGATTTCAGCATGCACACTTAGAAACCTGCTTAGCCTCAAGAAGACATTGTTTTTTTACATACAGCAGGTTCTCCAATAATGTGGTTATATGTAACATAATGGTAAGTATTTGTGTATCTAAACTTTTATAGAACTGGCAGCCTGGTAGGTTTTTTTTTTTACCTAGGCATCACCACAAATACACGAGTAATGAATGCCTTGTGCTACAAAGTTATGAAGGCTATGATGACACTAGGTGAAAGGAATTGTTCAGCTACATTATAATCTTATAGGACCACCACTGTATATGTGGTCCAACTCTGATGGAAATGTTATATGGGGCATGACTCGTGTGTGTGTGTGTGTGTGTGTGTGTGTGTGTGTGTGTAAAGAGAGAGAACAAGATTACTTATCTCTTGTACGCATGTAATACGAAGGATGGGGAGAAAGGGGGACAAACAGAAAACAAGACCCTTTAGGCCAGTCTGGCTTTATCTCCTTTTTAGGGACTAGTTTTACCTGGATTTCCAAACGATATTTATTTCTCTTTGAAGTACAGTAACTTCGTATGTTGATTGTTGGATTGTTTTACGTTAACTCTTTTCCTAGGCACTAAGCACTTCTTAAATCTATAGATTGTCTTATTTTACTCATGGGATTTGTAAGCTTTATCACTTTCAACAATTTTCATTTGTTCTGTCAACTCAGTTTTCTTATTTGGAAACACCAATGATACATGGGCTGGGCCTTCCTTTATTTTTCATTTCTTCTTATTTTCTCTCTAGTCCTTTTAAGTCTTCATTCATCTCTCTTTTATTTGGCTTGTTTATTTCAATCTGTCCCCATCTTTCTTTTTGTATTTTCTGCAAGGCCTCCTCTCCTTCCCATATGTTTTTGGCAATATGAACCTCTTTCTTTCTTACCTTTTTTTTTCTAAAGTGAGAAGCAGGGAGGCAGAGAGACTCCTGCATGTGCCTGACCAAGATCCACCCAGCATGCCCACCAGGGGGCAATGCTCTATCCATCTGGGCCATTGCTCTGTTGCAGCCAGAGCCATTCTAGCACCTGAGGCAGAGGCCATGGAGCCATCCTCAGTGCCCGGGCCAACTTTGCTCCAATGGAGCCTTGGCTGCAGGAGGGGAAGAGAGAGACAGAGAGGAAGGAGAGGGGGAAGGGTGGAGAAGCAGATGGGCGCTTCTCCAATGTGTCCGGCCGGGAATCAAACCCAGGACTTCCACAAGCCAGGTAGACGCTCTACCACTGAGTCAGCCAGCCAGGGCACTTTCTTTCTTTTTAGATTTTGTTGATTTTTAGAGAAAGGAAGGGGGGGAGTTGGAAGCATCAACTCATTGTAGTTGTTTCTTATATGTGCCTTGACCAGGAAAGCCTGGGGTTTTGAACCAGTGACTTCAATGTCCAGGTCAACACTTTATCTACTGTGCCACCACAGGTCAGGCAGTATTGCCCTTATTTTCATGATTTTCTTCTCTTTTCTTCCTGCCACCCCTAGTGTTTGCCAGCTGTTCCCTGTTGTCTTACTACATCTTCCCTAAATCCCTATATCCCTTCTTGATATGCTTTATTTTAAAAATTAAAAGATAACAGCTTTACCTAAACTTTATTATCACTATTATTAATGTTGGTATTATTTCACAGCAATGTGTTTTGTCAACAGTTTAAACTGCTTTAATTCTTCTGGTGAGTATTCCACAGGAGCCATTTGTATTTCTTTATTATACCATTATCCATTCATTCATTTCTTCATTCATTCAACAAGAGCTTATTTACTATGTTCTAAGCACTTCACTAGATTTTAAAACAGATAAGACTCCTAATTATATAAGACACTATAATCTACCTTACACTGTTTGTCAATAACTTATAGGAAAAAGAAAATTGGCCACTGGGAAACATAGAAATTTGTTTGAAATGTATAGTGATCTTATTCCTGACCTTCCTCTTAGCTCTGTTCTCAATAGGTGATTCATGTATCCCAGGAATAAGCATTAATCTGATAGCAATTATATGACAACTACAGATAAGAAAAGGCAGACGACTTTATAAGTTCTGGTCTTTCAGATCAAGTATAGAAGAAATGCTCGTGATAAGGTCCAGCTTCAAGAAGTAAGGATGCTTCCTTACCTCCAGTATGATGAAATTCAACATAGATGATGATATTTTGCATTACTAATACAAAACAAGTCATTCAGAAAAATAAAGATATGTATATAATCCCTACTAGGCTCTGCCTATTCACTATATAAGCTGTGCTACAAAGCTTGCACCATTCATTAGACCCAACTCTTCTAATGGAACCAACATTTATTTGGAGATTCACCTTCAGAGTCCTGATGACCAAGGCAGTGCCTCTGTGTGCCTAGCAACATATCAACTATAGCACCATTACTGAAAATCGTGGAGGCAGACTTTCAGAAGAACCAACTCTCCCTGTGAAATGCATGCAACTGGCTGGACCTGCTGGCAATTTATAGAAAAAATTAATAGGCCCTCAAAGTGACACTAAATAGCCTTTTAACAACAGTGCACTCATACTGCACACCAACTTACACAAAACAAATAGCACTGAATGGCCTAACAATCAAATAAGGATTTGTCTTTCATTTCAATTTAAATTACTCTGGAAGATAAGCAAGCCTAAAAAGCTAATGGAGGAATACGTCCCTATCTATTATATTCTAGTTGACACATCTGTAACCCCAGTTGTCTTTGGGAAAATGAAGTCACATTATTTATTTGTATTTTCCATATACCCGTCATTAAGGCATTCTGAGTAAAGAGAGTTAAATGGAATACAATAAGGTTATAATATTGTCACAAGGAGCACAGAGGGATACAGACTGGATGTTTCCAGGGAGAAAAGCACTTCTTCTCAGCTGCGAAGGATGAAGGAGAGGAAGGGGGAAGAGCTGGAGATGTGGAGACAGCAAGGAGGACGAATGATGAAACTCCCGTCACACAGCCTGAAATACCTTTATGTAGCCAAAGACCAGTTCACCCACCAAAGTGAGAACACAGAGGGAGAAACACGGAGAAAGAGAAGGCGGAGGCTGTTTTAAACAGACTCTCAAACGTGTGCATTATGGAGTAAGTAAGACACGGAAGAAAGACCAGAGCAGTGAGGGCTGCCTAAGGTTCCAGCCACACAGTGGACTCAGCCAACAATTCCCTTCTCTTCCCCTTTCTTCATCAATGTGCAATGATAATAGGTAGGACTGGGGGGAAATACCCTGGGGGAGGCTAACCAAGGAGGAGCCCCTGCAATATGGAAAAAAGCAGAGTCAAGTGGGAGGGAGTGGGCAAGTCACTATGTGTGAGGGCCCCTACACAGGGTCCAGGAAGGGACAGAGGCGAGCATTACCAATGACATACATGACGGGATAAGGAGACAGGAGAGTCAAGGAATTGAAATCACTGTTGTGGGAGTATTTGCCCACCCTTTCCCTGTAAGAGAATGATATGTTCTCACCTGTCTCTATGTGTCTAGCAGTGTACTATCTGCTTCCACTCTTAAGAGGGCCGTTGTCACACTGCATTGACACTGGGCCTGGTTATGCACCTGACTTACTTTGGCCAATGAGAGGGAGCAGGCTTAACCTGCACTGTTGTCCCCGTAGGAGACCTAAGAGCCTTTCTCTGCTCAGTTGGCTCTTGCATTTCCTCACCCCGCCCTTACACTGTTCTTGTTCTGTCCCAGGGCATGATCCAGAGGGCGGCTGCGCTCAGCCTGGCCCCTGGAATGAGGCGGTGCAACAGCCACAACCACCAGAGCTAACATGAGATGAAGACTGCAACATTCCCTCATGACTGGGCCCAAGGACGGGAGCGTGCCAGTGACCGCGGGCGGGGGCGGGGGCGGGGGCGGGGGCGGGCGCAGACTGCGGCTGATCACAAAGTGACCCGGAGGGGCCGAGGGGGAGGCGGCCTGTAAGAAAGCTCCCTGAGACACGTGGTCCTGAAGGTGAGCAAAGTGGACAGCAGGGGCCGGGGCGATGCGGGGCCCCGGGGAAAGGTTCTAGTTTCCATACTTGTGTCTGTGTCTCAAAGAGGAGCAGGCACCCAGCTCGCCACCGCCATATACTGACGGGAAGGGGAGCCGGGTTGGGGGGGGGGGCTGGCCCTGGCAGCCGGCACTGGGGCAGATGGGTCTTCCTTTGCTAGGACAGTGAGGTAGGAGCTGACAAGAGAAATACAATGTTTGCTCGACTTTAATGAGAGCCCAGCTGAGGCAGGTGATTAAGAGATTATGAATTCATAATGATTCTAATCTGCCTAATTGTGTGATTTTCATCCCCCAGCAGGGCTTAATTTTTAGGATGGATGTGAGATGGGGAGCGCCAGGGACTGGGTTCTCTCTGGCCTGGGATCTTGCTCGTGTGGAATGGGCCGAGAGGCAAGGAGACAAGCATATTTGCACAAGAATGCTTGCCTCAGTGGAGCACGGCGCAGGCAGGCACAGTGAATAAAAGAGGCTAATTGGTGGAGAGAAGCGGGAGGGATGGGGGTTTGCTACAACACGGCTGGGATGTACTTGAGCAAGGATGCACAGAGACTAAAGGGTTACTGCCGGAGAGCCGGCTGTTCGATGGGTGAGCTCAGAAACAGCGCGGTGTCTGCCAACAAGTCTCAGGGCGTGAGAGTGGGCGTGGGTGGCTGAGGTGGGGAGCGTGGGAACATCCCTGGGAAAGGTAAGGTCAAGGACGAAAAGCCAGCGTCTCTGCTGCTTAATGGGAAGGGCCTGAGATGAAAGGGCGCTGTGCACCACGGCTGAAGTCGCCAGTAACCGAGGAAGAGGGACAAGGAGGACAGCACGTGCTCAGACAGGGAGGAGCGCGCCGTCTAGACGAGCAGAGGCAGCCTCAGAGGAGCGGAGGTCTGGGGAGGAGAAGGAAGGGGGACGGCTGAGTAGGAGCAGCAGTCGGGAGCCAGACGGACTCCTCCCACTCTCCTCGGTCCCCGTGTCTGTAGGCTGCGGAGGACACCCAGGAACGGGCACTCGCTGCGGCTGCGGAGGACACCCAGGAACGGGCACTCGCTGCCCCTCCGGCTGCGGAGGACACCCAGGAACGGGCACTCGCTGCCCCTCCGGCTGCGGAGGACACCCAGGAACGGGCACTCGCTGCCCCTCCGGCTGCGGAGGACACCCAGGAACGGGCACTCGCTGCCCCTCCGGCTGCGGAGGACACCCAGGAACGGGCACTCGCTGCCCCTCCGGCTGCGGAGGACACCCAGGAACGGGCACTCGCTGCCCCTCCGGCTGCGGAGGACACCCAGGAACGGGCACTCGCTGCCCCTCCGGCTGCGGAGGACACCCAGGAACGGGCACTCGCTGCCCCTCCGGCTGCGGAGGACACCCAGGAACGGGCACTCGCTGCCCCTCCGGCACTCCCATGGCGAGGCCCCGAACTGACCACCCTCTGTTAAGGCAAATGTGACAGAGGGCTCCGCTTCCTACTAAAGAAGGGATTCCAGGAGGGCCCTGCCTTGTGTCTGGGGAAGGTCACTGGCTTCTAGGTCCGTGCACATGAGCTCGAGGTGGCTTCAATCCTCAGTGTGCACGAGCATCAACTTGGTTACCGATTGCCGAGCAGATGGGCAGGCTCCAGGTTCACAGACTGTCGCTCAGGACAGTGCAGAGAGCATGGGTCTTCCCAACCAGCACTCTGGGGGTTCTAAAGAGGGCACGTGGACCACACTCCAATAAAGGCTGAAATATGAAAGAAAACATGAACTCTGATTGGGCTTCTACCACCTGCTAAGGCTTTATAGTCATGGATGTGTCACGCCTCCTCCCTGAATTCAAGTTTTCTTATAAGTGCGACTGCAGAGTGCTGGTTACAGGTAGGCCCCTTGTCTTCGCGCAGTGAGCTCCTAAGCACCTTAGATTAGACAGAGCTGTATTTCTCTCCCCGGCGAGAATGGAGGAAGGCCGCACAGAACTGACACGCTGGAGGCCACCTCCGCCCTTCTCCCCACCGTTCACACACTAGCGTCCACAGCACCTGGCGCTCCCGCCCTCACACCTGAGCTCAGTTCCAGAAGAATGAGGAAGCAGGGCAGACTGGAAACAAGAAAAAATAAAACAGTAGACCATCAATGCTCCCTTTCGTTTAAGAAGCTTCTCTGAAGTCCCCCACAGCTCCTCACAGTACATGACCAGGACAGCCCGCTGCAGAAACGGCCAGAAAGCCAGGCTTTATTTCAGATGTTCATGTAACCACTTCTAAGTCACAATTCTTTGACTAAGAAAAAACAAAAACTAGGTATTTGGGAACGAGTTGCATCTGCTCCCTGGGGTGATACCTTGACTGTATCAGTGTGCGAGGGCAGCTGTAACAAGGTCCCTCAGACTGAAGCAGCCCCACAACAGAATGTATCCTCTCCCAGTTCAGGACGCTAGAAGCCTGAGATCAGTCAAAACGCCTGGCTCCTACCCAGAGCCCCGAAAAGGAGTTTCTTCTCTGCTTCTGTCCTAGCTTCTGGCGTTTTGCTGGCAACTGTTGGCCTTCCTTGGTGTGTGGGTGCATTACCCCACTCCCTGCCTTAATCTTCACAGTGTTTTCTGTGTCCAAATCCCCCCTTTTCATAGAGACACAGTCAGATTGGATTAGGGTCCGCACTAATGGCTTCATCTTCCCCTGATCATGTTCCAGGTAAGATCTAACTCACCAGCACTGAGTGTGAGGACGTCGACATCTTTTGGGAGGACACGATGCCGCCCACGGCACCTCCTGTCACGTCCACAAAGCCCTGCAACCCGGCCGTCTGACCCATACCCCCCGCCCCTTGTCCTTCAGCTTCCTCTCATCCGGGTCTGTGTCTTCGTCACTGCTGCTTGTCATCCTTGATTCAGGTCCTCCAAACAGGCGGCTCAGGGCCCACCTCTTCTTTCCAGACTCAGACCCAGTTGGCCTCCACCACCAGCCCCGGCCACCTGCTTCTTTGTGCCTCCACACACCCTGCGGCCCAGATCCCGACTACAGCCCACCTGCGCTTACTAGCCCCCACCTTCAGTGAGCCTCCTGGCTGTGAATGCTGCCAGCTCAGAGCCTCCCTGTCCCCAGACACCTCAGGGGGACAGCGCCGCTGGCTGGGGTGCTGCCTCACTGCTTGGCCTGTTCAACTTCTGCCCAACTCCACTCAGAAAATGAAAACACAAAACCATCAGTGCGAGAGAGGGTTTTTTTCTTTTGCATCTGATAAAACAGCTCCCACGGAAGTAAAATTGTGTGTGCCTGTGGCTCCCCAAATTGGCTGCCAGAACAGATTCTACAGTTCCAAGCGGAGGATGGCATCAGGCAGGGAGTAGGAAGCTGGCGCGCCCCTCTGAATCCCGTACCCAGCGCTGATGTGCGTTCTGGAAAAATGGGACCGAAAGAAAAGCCGGACAGCCCAGAGGATCTATGAAGAAAGAAGTGGGTCTAAATTAGACGTTTTTCAATGTACTGGAATTGGCACCAGTAGCTTGTTAAATATGGAACAGAGAACTCTCCACCTGTTACAGGAGTGTTAGTTACAGAGGGGGCAGCAGCTGGTTTTACAATCTCTGACATGGTGGGAGGGGTGGAAGGGGCCACAGAGCTGGGATCATTTGTTAAGGGGGGGGGGAACAGTGGCTTCCAGCAAAAGGTTCACAGATGCTGCCTTCTAATTAAATTTTTTTAATTTTAGAATACAATTTTACAGACTCTGTACCTGCGGATGAATGCCCAGCGCCACATGGCACCTCCCAGGGCGCGGCGCAGGGGAGAGCCAGGGCAGGGCTCAGTGGCTTTCCGACTCCCTCTGTTCCCCTGCTCTTCTGCTCTGTGTGGCCAGAAACCAAAGAAGGGGGAAATTAAATTAAAATAAAACACTAAGTGTCCTGTATGTGTTTCAAAGTTGTCTGCACGCCAAGAAGTGAGATTGTGTTCTTTCAAACGGCAGGAGGAAGTCTCCCAGGCTATCTCTGTTGCTTCTGAGAAGTAAGGAGTCAATAAATTCAGAGAGACCCTGGGCCAGGGAACTGTCACGTGTGGCGTTACCAACCTCATCCAAAGAAAGGTTATTTAAAAAAAGAACAAGGAGGAGTGTATGAAATTCATATCGGCTTTCATCCTTGACCAAAACATACTTTTTCCCCTGAGCCCAAACATGATGTTAGTGAGTACACTTAGGACCACACTCCAGTGGCCATGAATGGCTGATTGGAATTTGCAACTTAGATTGGAATGGATGTGCCACTCTGTCTAGAACAGCGGTTCTCAACCTGTGGGTCGCGACCCCAGCGGGGTCGCCTAAAGCCATCGGAAAATACATAGTGCATATCAGGTATTTACATTCCAAATCGTAACTGTAGCAAAATTACAGTTATGAAGTAGCCACCAAAATTATTTTTTGGTTTGGGGTCACCCCAACATGAGGAACTGTATTGCAGGCACACGGCATTAGAAAGGTTGAGAACCACTGGGCTAGAAGTTTAGTTTCACTGAGAGGGAAAGTAAGCTGACCTTGAGATTGTGAAGAAGAGATCTAACCACCTTTCCTTAGAATAGGGAATGAGAACAGGGCTGATCCTTGCGTGGCGAGGCCTCTGTTTCCTAAAGCGTGCCAGACTGTTTTCATCCTGAATACCAACCCACTGACTGCTAGCTCCTGGAGACACACCGAGGGGGCTTGCGAAGTGGCACCGGAGGCGACCTGGGGTGCGGGGTGCACCCTGACTTACTCTCAGTGTCTATCACAAGCAGGAAGGTGGAGAAGAGTATCTGGAAGGAGTCATTACTAAATTTGGTACAACATAAGGGGTTGTGGGCATTCAAATTCAGTTCTTAGAATGAGAATGTCAGACCAAGAGGCAAAGTCAGAAATCCTTATTAGGGGTCTCCAAACTTTTTACACAGGGGGCCAGTTCACTGTCCCTCAGACCATTGGAGGGCTGCCAAATACAGTGGTCCTCTCACCACCAATGAAAGAGGTGCCCCTTCCAGAAGTGCAGTGGGGGCTGGATAAATGGCCTCAGGGGGCCGCATTGCGGCCCGCGGGCCGTAGTTTGGGGACGCCTGCTAGGTGTATGTGCTGACTTTTTGGCTAGTATCAGAGACTAGAGACCTACCTAGAAAACTGCATGCATATATACTTGTGAAGGGGGTGAGTCCAACAAAATGAGGTTCCAACCCTGAACTCATTGACTGTTTTTTTTTAAATCAAGTGAGATGCAGGGAGGCAGAGAGACAGACTCCCGCATGTGCCCCAACAGGGATCCACCAGGCAACCCCTATCTGGGGCCAATACTCTGCCCATCTGGGGCTGCTGCTCCGTGGCTTGGCAACCAAGCTGTTTTAGCACCTGAAGCAAGGCCATTGAGCTATCCTTAGTGCCTGGGGCCAACTTGCTCATTTGAGCCATGGCTGTAGGAGAGAACAAGAGAAAAAGAGAGAGAAGTGGTGGGAAGGGTGGAGGGACAGAGGGGTGCTTCTCCTGTGTGCTCTGAGACTTGAACCTGGGACTTCCACATTCTGGGCCAACATTCTACTGTTAAGCCAGCCAGCTAGGGCCTCACTGACTTTTACTCCTTGACTTGTAGGGACTGGGAGTTATGGCTGATAGGAGAAGGCAAGTTGCTTTAGCTCGTATCATGAGCTAAAAGCTAATGGACATCTTAACTCAGGGACTGTTACGGGAGCATCATGTCACGCTAACAGGTAGCTACAGTGTTACAGTGATGTCCTTTGTCAGCTTGCTCTCTCAACCTAGCTCTTCCACTATAGTGAAGTCAATTGTTATAGTGTGCTGCTTTTCTTTGAACATAGAACGTCCATTTCTCCATTTGTGATAAAATGGATTCTTAACTCAAGCCTAAGAAGCATCTATGTCAGCGGTTCTCAACCTGTGGGTCGCGACCCCGGCAGGGTCGCCTAAAGCCATCGGAAAATACATAATGCATATCAGGTATTTACATTCCGAATCATAACTGTAGCAAAATTACAGTTATGAAGTAGCCACCAAAATTATTTTATGGTTTGGGGTCACCGCAACATGAGGAACTGTATTGCGGGGTCACGGCATTAGAAAGGTTGAGAACCACTGATCTACAGGATTAACAGATTTCTTCAAACTCCCTGGTGCGACTGTAGGCACTAAAGAGTCAGCAGAGAGTAAGAAGAAGCCCCAGCATTTGCGGGCTTTCTTAGGAGGAGTAAGTGAGGTTCGAGTTAGGAGCGGAGGTCTGGCTCAGTAGTTCATTGGCCGTGGTATGAAGTTTGGATTATCAGCACAGTGAAGAAGCCACAAGAGTATAAGATATGAAAACAACATACTCTGATTAATGCCTTTTTTAAAAAAAAAATGGGTTGTGGGAGAGTTGAAAGGATGGAGACCAGCTAGCAGAGTGGTGACGCAGACAGAACTGACAGGAGCTGGAGTGAGAGGGTTGCGGTGCAGACGTTGACCAGTAGCAGCGACGGGGTGCATTCTCAAGGTGCAGATGAGTCTGCCAGTGGCATGGAAGTGGGGATGAAGGAACGAGGCATAGCCAGGCCACGTCCAGCAGACAGGTAGACCTGCTCTGCTCAAGTCATGAACAGAAGAAGCAGAGAAGGAAGTCCAGGAAGAAGTGATTTGGAACCAGGAAGTGCTGGATATGCCCCATGATGACCCCACCCCAGTGAGTCACACCCAGAATGATCCACTCCGCTGAGAGTTAGCAAGCACTTGCCTTGCTTCTAACTAATAGAGTTTTAGCAAAAGTCATGGATGCCATGTCCATCATTGTGTTACATGATAAAGAAGAGATGGGAAGAGTACAGATAAATGAGACAGGACTGACTTATTCTCCACGTCCTCCTAAATCGCCAGAGAGAACGAGAGAGAGCGAGAGCGAGAGAGAGAGAGAGAGAGAGAGAGTTAAAGCACAACCAGGGCATGGTCATTTCACCTCCCACCGAGAAGGAATAAAGAGTCAAAACAGCAACAGAACTGTCCCAGCGTGGTAATGATATTCTACACGAAGTTGCTCAAACAAGAACTTGTTTGTAACAAGTCGAATGCAGAAAAGACTAAACCTTTCATTTCCTTTTTTATTCTCGATGACAGCAGTTCCTTCTTCCTGAAGGCACTGACTTAATTTCTCATTTTCTCTGTGCTTCACACAGAAAAGCCCTGTATAATTTTTCATTAAAAAATAAATAAGTAAAAAATTCTGAGCCATGCAATTTAATTTCCCCTCGGACTACATGAAAACTTAAAAAAAAAAAAAAAAGAAGAAGAACAAAAAAATAAAAGAAAGAAGAAAAACATAAAACAAAGAAATTAGAAAAGAAAGAAAAGGAAAGGAGAAGCTGCCTTTTTAAAACTTCTCTGAGTATTTACACCACTTTGTTTTTCATTCACACGAGGGAAATAACAAGAGGTCCTCTGATGAATGTTGCGGATCGCCATGGTTACGGTTCAGAGATGCAGCAAAAAAGCAATTATGGTGGAACAGAAAAAAAGAAATGCATCTCTTTGTCAGAATTTCATAACAGCTGTAATAACATGAGAGAACCCAAATGAATGTAAAATAACTGAAATATTGTGGCATGTTAAATGCCAGCACATTAAAAAATTGTATTTCAATGTCACATTATTTAAAACGACAGGAAGCATTAATTCCAGCCGCACCAAGGAGCTTGTTAGGAGATACGGGGTAGGGGGTGTAGCCCAGCCTTCACACGGAGAGAAGACTTCCTTCAGCACGATGTACGGAACACAGTGCTGTGAGGATGGGGGGAAAGGAACAAGGAAGAGACGAGAGCAAATTTAGTCTGGTATTCGGAATTAGTTCCCTCGTACACAACGGAGGTGAGCCCCCGCCCTCCAAGCTTCTCAGTATCAGAGTCATCACCCAATGCTTTCTTTGCCCTGTGAACTCCGGACATTTATATTACTTAAAAGTGTTCCCATTAATGAATGTTTTTTTCCTATTTGAAAGTAGAAACAAAGGAGGCAATGATGCCCAGATGATTGTTTATAATAATATTCTGGGTTTGAGGATCAAGTCTTTGGCAGACAGGAGGATTTAGGGGTGCTTGTAGTTGTCAGTGAGGGAGCTTGAATAGCTCAAGGCACCTGGTTTTTAAAAGTCGGTGACCAAAGACAGAGTATCTAACAATGATGACAAACTATCTTTCTATTTAGTATTCTACACATATCAGTTCCCATTAGAGTGAAAAAAAATTGAAGTAAATAAAACATGCCTCAATCATAAATGCAGACTGCATTCTTCTCACACCCAGCTTGCTCCTTCCTTTAACTAGAACCTGTGCTAATTTCCCAGCTCATCTGCTGGCATAATACTGGTTAAAAATGGGTCGCGAGCAGTGCTTGATATTTCAGTGGCCGAGATGATGGCTCTTCTTTACTGGACCATTCATTCCAGATTTGCCCAATATGAACTAGGCTACAAGAGAAGCAGCTGCTGATAGGACCCCGTATGAAACCATCTTCACCAATGAGAAAACATGGCAACGCCTTCTCTCATGATTTCTAGTTTAGAGAGACAATGCTTTCACATGGACGACCATGATGTTCTTAACAGTTCTGAGACTGAGTGAGGAGAGACATTCAAATTCCTCTCCTGACAAGTGAGCCGACCAAATCTCAGTCAGTAGCCGTGCCTGGTGTCTACACGCCTGTCTCTCTAACAGCGACCCCAGTGACCTGTCTATCTTCCTGCCTCACACCTTACCGAGCCACGATTCCACCTTGCACGTACGAAGAGAGCCCAGTCTCCCCAGTAGAATCACACAGGCTAAAATGAACCAGACTTTTAGATTTCCTTAGATTCTTTTTCTAGTCACTGTGGCTGTGTAATAAACAACCCCAAAGTGTAAGACTTAAAATAATTACTTTATTACGCTCAGGGATCCTGTGACCCGGGAATTCAGAGAGGGCACAGTGGGCAGCCGCTCCTCAGGGTCGAGGGCCCCAGCTGGGGTGACCTGCAGTCTGGGCAGTCTGGGGTGGAGGGCGGGGACCCAGCAGCTAGAGCTGGGACCCCCTAAAGGACCCCCACACTCACTCGCATCTCGGTGTTTGGCTGCAGTGACTCAGAGACTGAAGCCCCCCGAGGGGTGGAGGGCGGGGACCTAGCAGCTAGAGCTGGGACCCTCTAAAGGACCCCCACACTCACTCGCATCTCGGTGTTTGGCTGCAGTGACTCAGAGACTGAAGCCCCCCAAGGGGTGGAGGGCGGGGACCCAGCAGCTAGAGCTGGGACCCTCTAAAGGACCCCCACACTCACTCGCATCTCGGTGTTTGGCTGCAGTGACTCAGAGACTGAAGCCCCCCTGTAGGTCTCTCCATACACTTTGGTGTCCTCACACATGGCAGTCTCAGCAGAGCTTGTCCCCTACATGCCAGCTCAGAGCTCCAAGTCTAACATTTCACCAAAGCACAAGCTCTACCACTGGCTGTGGCTCAGCCTCGGAACTCCCACAGCACCCCATGGGGCTCAGGGCCACAGCCTGCTGTATGCAAGGATGGGAGAAGAGATACAGCTTCTCACAGGAGGGAGCGTCAGGGATTTTTTTTTTTGTAAGAGGAGGGGAGGCAGAGACAGACTCCCACATGTACCCTGACCAGGATCCACCTGTCAAGGCCACTAGGGGGCAATGCTCTTCCCACCTGGGGTGCTGCTCAGTTGCTCAGCAACCGGTCTGTATTTTAGCACCTAAGGCAGAGGCCACAGAGCCATCTTCAGTGCCTGAGGCCAATTCACTCAAACCAATCAAGCCATGGCTACGGGGGCGCGGGGGGGGGAGAGAAAGAGAGAGAGAGAGAGAGAGGGAGGGAGAGAGAGGGAGAGAGAGAATGGGGAGGGGTGGAGGAGCAGATGGTCACTTCTCCTATGTGCCCTGACCAGGAATTGAACCCAGGACTTCCACATGCCAGGCCGACACTCTACCATCATGTCCAGGGACTTTACGACCAGGCTTTAACACCATCACAGCCATTAACCAAAATCAATCCTCACCTTTGGATACACAGCTTTAATAAGAATGCTAAAGAGAAATTCAAAACTATGACCAACCTACACATAGTCAAACCAGAGACTGTATGGCAGGGGTCGAGAACCTATGGCAAGCGAGCCAGATGTGGCTCTTTGGATGGCTGCATCGGGCTCGCAGACAAATCTTTAATAAAAAAATAATAAGGTTAAAAATATAAAACATTCTCATGTATTACAATCCATTCATTTCCTACCACTCATGTTCATGGTTGCGGGTGGCTGGAGCCAATCACAGCTGTCCTCTGGGACAACACCAAATTTTTATTGGATAATACATAACGTACACGGGTCGTTGTATGGCTCTCAAGGAATTACATTTTAAAATATGTAGCGTTCATGGCTCTCTCAGCCAAAAAGTTTCCCGACCCCTGCTGTATGGTGTGTGGTGGATAAAGACATATACATCTGCTTCCAACCCAAGTAGAATAATTTTTGGAGTATAGAGAACTGGAGGCAAATGACAGCGCAGGTGAGTATCAGCGCTTGTACTGCACACAGGGCCTAGGCCGGCGTGGGGGTTCTGCGAACTCTAAGCTGCTCATATCTGTTCCCCACTACAGCATCACCCAGCTTAGTGCAAAGTACTTCAGTGGCCCTTGCACACAGCCCCTAGATTTTCCAAGGCTTATCCAAGACTACTTCTTCCTAAAGTGTGAAAAAAGTATATAGATTAAGACTCAGCCACATGGTGTTTGAGGTTCAGGGAAAGCTAGTTTCTTAAGGGGGAAACTGTATGTAAAACTTTTCATTATGATATAGGAAAATGTTTCGGTTGAGTCATATTACAAGGTGAATAGTTTGGAACTTCCACCTGGTGAACACAGACACGTACCGTATTTCCCCATGTATAAGACACTCCCAGGTATAAGATGCACCTTAATTTTGAGGCCTGAAATTTGGGGGGGGAAATGTATTACATAAAGTTATTGAACTCAAGTTTTATTCATCATAAAAATTCATATAACTCCTCATCTGTGCAAAAAAGCGGGAAATGCAAGTAAAATTCTATACTATATAAGATGCACCCAGTTTTTAGACTCCAAATATTTTATAAAAGGGGCATGCCTGATACCTGGGGAAATATGGTAACCAGCTCCCACATCAAGAAACAGAAGGCTGTCTCCCTTCAGGGCCTTCTAGTCATGGCTCCTCCCAGTGGAGAGACAGCAGTGCTCTTCGGGGTTCACAGTCTTGATAGACTATTATTATTTTTATGAGATTCATCAAGCTTCCTAATTTTTCCCTCAGTATACATTAACCTCTTTTGCATTCAGTGTTTATTACATCTCATTGCCGGTCAAAATCGTATGATTACCAAGCGTGCATCCATGTTCATTTAGCAACTCGAAACTGTGTCCTTATTTCACTGTTTTGTTCTTTAGAGTCAACAGTTCTGCAGAGTATCGCACTGTCAGAATAAAACAGTAGGTCTGAGGTTCCTGTCTCAAATTAGCCCCACTGGTCTATATAACCTTGAACAAGTCACTTAACCTTTCTGTCCCTTAATATTTTCTTCGGAAAATTTGGTGTAGAAACACATTAATCCCCAAGATTTTTTTCATCACTGAAATGCTCTGCTTTTAAGCCATTCATATTAATACCATGTCATCATACTTTGATAGCTTTCTTTAAAAGAAAGTCATCTATATATATTTAATTTTTTTATTATTTATTTATTTATTTTAGAGAGGAGAGGGAGAGAGAGAGAGAGAGAGAGAGAGAGAGAGAGAGAGAGAGAAGGGGAGAGGAGCTGGAAGCATCAACTCCCATATGTGCCTTGACCAGGCAAGCCCAGGGTTTCGAACCGGCTACCTCAGCATTTCCAGGTCGATGCTTTATCCACTGCGCCATCACAGGTCAGGCGAAAGTCATCTATATAAACATTCCATAAACCCCCCTCTCCTCAAAGAGACTACTATTCTCGGTGTGTGGGGGGGGAGATTGTGAATAATGTCAGAATATTTGGAAACTACAATGTTTAAAACGTGCTTGTTTACCTTTTTATTGCCAAATAAACAAGTATCAACCAACAGCTGGGTGGCTACGAAAATAAAAGAGCGGTTAACCTGGGCGAATGTGGTCATGTCAACGTCATCATGGCCGAATGGGCCACTCACCGGAGTGGTTTCCCTTCTGCCTTTTAGCAGAACAGCCTGGGAGAAAGCATCAGCGTGAGTAACTAACTGCCTTGGTGGCATCTGTGAGAATCAGGGAGAGGACTGTCAAGGTCCTTTTTGTGCTCTAGGAAACGGAGTTGAAACAGGGAGGAGGCAGAACACTGAACTTTAAAACAAAGATTTTAATTCAGAGCCGTAACTAAGTGCCACATGCTCCTGTCAGATAAGTGGGTTTGCAAAGCACCTTAATTAGAATTGAGGATTAGCCCGGGCAAGAATCCACCAGACAGCAGTCTTTTGTGGGGACAGAAAGCACAGCCTCAACTCATCAAAATACTAGACAGACTTGTGGGTTTTGCTGGGGAAATGACCTTTAAGCAACACAAACTTCTGTGTTTCTCCTTCTTCCACAATCTACTAACGATTTTTCTGCACTTTGGTATCAGAAGGGAGAGAAATAATCATTGGTTTCTTATCGAGAAGAAATGCAAAGACCTTAGAAGGCAGCACTATGGATTCTAGAGGCAGGAAGGTAAAGCAACGGAAGACAACATTCGTGAGCTAGACACAAAGTATTGGGTTGCCAGTGTCTCAGACTGTCACTTGGAGTTTTCTACAACTCCTTAGTATTAATGAAGTTTTTCTACCATGTCTCTCTTCCTAATCCAAATACAGGCTCCAGGAGAGAAGGACCACGGTCTTCGATTCTCTACTATGTTCCCAGCGTAAGTTTCCAAGGTCTTCATAAATGGATTCGTTGTGGCCTCCGGGTCAGTTACTCATGGGGACGTGAGAGTTAGGAAAGCGAGCAGTCAGGTTAAGCAGCAAGCGCTGGGGGACAGAGGAGGAGGTTGAGTTGAAACAAGGGCCGCTAGGACCTGATTTCCTGTCAGTTTGGAGAGAAAGGAGCTAAGGTATGGATGAGGGTCTGCTGAGTCCATAACTGGAGGGCTGTGCAGACCCCCATTCTGCTCTGGCCCATGGCAGTGACCCTGAACAGAGGAGAGGGACTCCTTAGCGAAACGTCTGCAAGTGCTCGCAGCCTAGTGGGTGCATTTTTTTTTCTTTTTTTCCTTTCCTTCCCCTTCCCCTTCCCCTTCCCCTTCCCCTTCCCCTTCCCCTTCCCCTTCCCCTTCCCCTCCCCCTCCCCCTCCCTCTTCCCTTCCTTTCCTCCCTCCCTCTCTCCCTCCCTCTCTCTCTTCCTTCCGCTCTTCCATCCTTTCTCCTTTTCCTTCTCACTTGTCACACCCATATCATTTATTTTTCCCTGCCTCCCATCTGAAGTTGGACACCACATCATGAAGGAAGGAAGCATTCTGTATGTAGTTCTAGAGCCCACAGCAGACCTGGACACAGAAAAGAACTCAATTATTTTCTGGGTGGGTGAGTTCCACAGAAAGCAAGGTGGCTGATTAACCTGCTATATAAGAATTAAATCTCAAGGAGCAAAGACCACCCTATCATATGTTAAAAGCAAAGAATCTCACTAATAATAGCCACTCCAGCCAGATGTATAAACTTGTCTGAAGCCTATAGAGTATTAAGTTAATCTGTGCCCTCTAGCCCTAGATGTAACCACATGATTACTCCTTAGGTTGAACAGACATCCGACATCAGGGACAGACAGGATGGATTCCCAGGGCTCTAGGCCACTATGGTTTCTTTCTTCCACGGAAAGGTACAAAAGAAGAAAAACAGGTTATTAGCAAGCCAATATTAAAAAAAACATTGCTGAAGTACCGTACTAAATAATAGCTTTAAAAATACGAGTTGAGCCTGACCAGGCAGTGGCACAGTGGATAGAGCGTCAGCCTGGGGTGCAGAGGACCCAGGTCGAAACCCCGAGGTTGCCGGCTTGAGTGAGGGCTCAGCAGCTTGAGCGCAGGGTCGCTGGCCTGAGTGTGGAATCATAGACATGATCCCATGGTCGCTGGCCTGAGCCCGGAGGTTGCTGGCTTGAAGCCCAAGGTCCCTGGCTTGAGCAAGGGGTCACTGGCTCAGCTTGAGCAAGGCACGTATGAGAAAGTAACCAATGAATAACAGGTGCCTCAACGAAGAACTGATGCTTCTCATCTCTCTCCTTTCCTGTCTGCCTGTCCTTATCTGTACCTCTCTGTCTCTCTCGCTAAAAAAAAAAAAAAAAAAAAAAAAAAAAAGAGTCGAAAGCAGCTCTTCCTGCCTCAAGCTCTCAGGTAACCCCCCAGCTGCAGTTTAATGCTTAGGCAAAGGATATTATTTACTTATCACAGGCCTTCGGGTTCCCTTCCAAAAACAGAGAGCAAGTCAACAAAGTAAAGCAAACTGGCTCGCCCCCCTGCCCCGCCCCAGGTCCCTCGTCTCTCTCTTGACTAAGCGCACACACAACAGTGAACTGAACTGTCCCTGGTAACCACACAGGTTGATTTTGACAATGTCAGCTTAATGGATATTTAGCCAAAGGGCCATTATCAATATCAACATAAAACTCTTCTCCAGATTTTCCTCTAACTCTTGCACTAACACCGTCTTTGCTGGCAGAGGGCTAAGAAAATATGGATGGTAGTAACAGAATGGTCATTGTAGTCTGTATTTCTGGAGAACATATTGTCTCTAAAAAAAAACACTTTTAAGCCTTATGCTAATATTTTGCTAATACTACCATGTTAATATTTTGAGTCTCTGCCACAACCAGAGAACATTCACATCTCATCATATCATATTGTCCTAGAGTTTTAAAAATAAATTAATAATTATCATGTTTGACCATCTTCACTGTTCAGCCCTCATTCTATTTCTCACAAAGAAAATTTCCGTGCCGTGCTTGAAGCCATGGGATAGAATCTGTCTCCCACTCAAGCACCTACCATTAAATAGCAATGAGGATCTTCCCTTGCCAGGAGTCTTGAAAGGGAAACAGGGCAGGAGACGTAAGACAAAAATCAAACTTATAAAAGGATAAAGGGGGGAGAGAGGTACAGATAAGGACAGGCAGACAGGAAAGAAGAGAGATGAGAAGCATCAGTTCTTCGTTGAGGCACCTGTTATTCATTGGTTACTTGCTCAAGTCAAGCCAGTGACCCCTTGCTCAAGCCAGCGACCTCGGGCTTCAAAATCAACTTGGTGATACACTTTCCAGATAAGAAAATGGATTTTTTCCCACAATTAACAACAAAAGGTTATTTCTGTCATTCTAACCACACAAATTCCAACCCCCACCTAAACCTCTGGGCATCCCAGAACCCCTAGTAAGCCAGGACTTGTGTGCTTGTCACTAAAACGTCCTCCTTCTGAACTGGCTTTTTTAATTTTGCTTAATCCTTTCTATACAATACAATATACAGATGATATATTATAGAAATGTACACCTAAACCCTAATTTTGTTATTCAATGTCACCCCAATGAATTCAATTAAAAAGAAAAAATGGATGTATTCCACTCCTGGAAAAGAAGAAAAAAAAAGTGTTTGAAAAAAATCCAAAGACTGAAGAAGTAAAAGAGAGAAAGAGAGCTAATAAATGGCAATCATTTCAAGGGGACGAGAAACTGACAATGGGAGAAATGCCGAGGACTGACACACAGGAAGATTATCCAGCTTCCCAGCGCAGCGGAGGGGGGCTGTGACTGACGCTGGCTGATGGGAGGTTACTTGTGAGGTCTCGATCTGGACCCATTATTGACGGATACCATTATGCTCAGCCCCCGATGTCCCTCACACCTCTCTATTTTGGGACATGGCAATGACGTCCCGCCTCCAAACATCCATATCCAAGACTCTTCCCAGGGGCTGTCTCCCGGCCTGCACACGAGGCAGGCCAGACGTTCTGGGAATGTCACACCCCGTGAATGAGGAATGGGAACTCGAGTGGAAATGCTCCAGTTTCCTCATCATCCCCCCATTTCCCTGGCCAGATGGAGCCCCCGTTGTCCGCAGCAGTACCTTGCTCATGACCGCACCCTACTCGATCCCCCCCCCTTCCCGTTCTCTAACTCACTTCCCTGTGACCCAACTCCTGGTAAACGACTGGCTCTCTGTCTCAGGGTCGTTTCAGGGAGAACTGTGCTCAAGACAGTGAAGCTAGTCCAAGACAGTGACCAAGCTGCCTCGGAGTTTACGGAATACGTCTGATTCCTTACTGAGTGGGGTTTTGCCTGGATAAACAAGATCCCACATCACACTAAGACAATGGTAACAGACTGAACTGACTTCATCCACCACCAGCTCTCCTGGCCAGTTTCAGAGGTCACAGCTACAGCCCTTGAAAGAGTTCTATGGTAATGGCAGAATTATAAAATCACATCTCCCCTCGTACCGTCTCCTGCATTGTTTTTTTGTTTCATTTTCTTTTTTCCAGGGGAGGTTAATTAAGGGCTAAGAAATAGAGGGAAAGGTTCAATAAAAACTAAAATATAAATGGATTAGTCAGTATATAGCCTTTGTGTTAAAAGAAAGGCTGCTATAGATCGAATACTTTGTACCCCTCCCCCAATTCATATATTGAAATCTAACCCCCCATGTGATAGTGTTACGATGGGCCCTTTGGGAGGTGATTAGGTCATGAGGGTGGAGCCCCCAGGAGTGGGATTATTTCCTAAAAAAATAAAAGACTCCAGAGAGCTCCCTTGCCCCTCCTGCTAGTGAGAATATAGTAAAAGATAGTCAGTGGAACAGGAAGTGAGCCCTCACCAGACACTAAATCTCCCAGTGCCCTCGTCTTGGTCTATCTTTCTTTTCTTTTCTTTTTAAGTGAGAGGAGGGGAGATAGCGAGGCCAACTCCCACATATGCCCTGACCAGGGTCAACCAGACAACCCCATCTGGGGCCAATGCAAATCAACCAAGCTATTTTTAACACCTGAGGCTGACACACTTGGATTTATTGGCGCTATCTTCAGCATCCAGGGCCTACCTTCGAACTAATCAAGCCACCGCTGCAGGAGGGAAAAAAGGGGGAGAGGGATGGGGAGAGAAGCAGGTGGTTGCTTCTCCTATGTGCCCTGACCAGAAATTATAACCTGGGAATTCCATACATATGCTGGTGCTCTACCCACTGAGCCATCAGCCAGGGCTGATCTTGGTCTTCTCATCCCCAGAGCCATATGCAATAGATGTTTGCTGTTATTAAGCCACCCTGTTTCTGTTATTTTGTTAGAATAGCCCAAAGGACTAAGACTAATGGCAAACCTTATGAAAGATATAAAAGGAAATATAATGTATGATCTCTGCCTTTAGTAAGCCAGAAATCAAAGAGACAAGAAGAAAAATGAATGTATAAGTAAGTATATAAAATGAGCTGTTAAGAAAAACACTATCTCAGTGGCCCCTACCTAAATGTTATTGACTAAAATTTCCCTTTTACTTTTGCTCCCTTATGTTTCCTAAGTCCTCTGTTACCTACTACCACTTGTCCTTCCTAAGTTCAAGTATGGCAAGAACTCTTATTTGGCCTTTTTAAAAAGTGTATTTAGCCCTGGCTGGTTGGCTCAGGGGTAGAGTGTCAGCTCGGCATGTGGATGTCGCAGGTTTGATTCCCGGTCAGGGCACACAGGAAAAGCACCCATTTGCTTCTCTTCCTCCCCCCGCCTTGCTTCTCTCTCTCTCTTTTCCTCCCCTCCTGCAGCCATGGCTCAATTAGAGCAAGTTGGCTCCGGGCACTGAGGATGGCTCCATGGCCTCTGCCTCAAGTGCTAAAAAATGGCTCTGGTTGCAACAGAGCAAGGGCCCCAGATGGGCAGAGCATCGCCCCCAAGTGGGCTTGCCGGGTGGATCCTGGTCGGGGTGCACGCAGAAGTGCGTCTTTCTGTCTCCCCTCCTCTCACTTAATAAAAAAAATGTATTTATCCAACTATTACTGATACAGTGCTCCCTACACGAGGCACTGAGGAAGCGCCTGGCTGTGATGGTGAACAGAACAAGTACGGTCCCTCCTCTCATGGAGCATTTACACCACTGGTTCATTCCTGTTCACTTGCGATGGGTCAGCTTGAACGTCACTTCTCTCTGCAAGCCTTCCTTGACCCTTGAACGCCAACACAGGGGCTTCTCTCACATTACAGTTCCCATCGTGAAGTTTCCCAACACTGCTTCTGTTACTGTGTATTTAATGGGCTCTACATGAACAAAGCTTGTGTTCAGCTTGTTCACTGTTTCATCTGGTCACTAAGCAGACACTCTAGTACACTCTCATGACATAATATTTCATGTCAGAGCTGACATTTATGTGGTGCTTATTATGTGCCTGACATTCTTTTAAATATATTCTATAAATTAACTCATTTAACCTCATAACAAGCCCTTCTATAATTACCAGGATTATCCCCATTTACAGAAGGGTAAACTGAGGCACAGAGAGGCTAAGCAACAGATACAAATAGCTAGTAAATGACTCAGCAGGATTAAAATTTAGACAGTGGCTCCAGGAAAAAAAAAAAAAGTTCTTAACATTGCTTATTCACTAAATGAATGAGAACAAGTGAAGGATTAGGGGTTTAGATAAAATGTATAGAGGTCAAATTCACTCCCTCCACGCCCCATGGCTAGAAGTGCGGTACTAAAGATTTAACCTGTGTCTTCAGACTCTAAATTTTACGCGGTTAGTGACTGTTCCGCACCAACCCTTATATTTTTAATTGTCTTAAAAGCAAATGCATTTTTGCTCTCTGTGGACACGGTTTTAATAAGCCCATTTAAATATTCATAATTCAAATGCAAACTCCCCCGCTGCCGCCTTCTGGGATTCTCGGACATCAGTAAGTGGCCTCTGCTCTTGGTGGTGAGGACCCTATGAGCGGACCGGTCCCTCGCTTACCCCGCTTCCTGTGCGATCAGACTCTCGGAGCAGATTGCTGAGCCAGGAGGTCACCACAGTATGTCACTGCTTCCAAAATATTAATTGGATGGTAATATTTTTGCTCAACAGGCAGCTGGTTCATAACCTCACTGGGAAAGTGCAAAATGGTGATAAAAAAAAAAAAAAACACAACTCAATTCTAGGAGAAATGGTAATGTTTCAGAATATCTCAGGAGTTAAATGACCTGGTAATTTTTTTCCCCTTAATTCTCCCAAGTTTACACTCACTCAGCATCATTAAATCCTGTGGTAAGATGTTTAAAAACACCTGTGATCCAAATCACACACAAAACCCAAATCTGTGATTCTTAGGCCGTTCCTCCTGTATCCCATCAAAATCAAACACTGAGTTCAGCCAAAGACACTCTCACAGAAACATCCAGAATAATATTTGATCACAGACCTGAGCACTATGGCCTGGTCAAGGAGACATAGAATTCATCATCACAGATAGTGTCCCACAGATTCATCTCCTTCCTAGAACCTCAAAATATGACCACGTTTCACAAATAGGGTTGTTACAGCTGCAATTTGTCGAGAAGAGGCCTTGTGGAGTAGAGCGGGCACCACAGATGTGCACTGTGAGGACCCCACGTGATGACGGAGGCAGAGATCGGAGTGCTGAGCCCACAAACCGAGGAAAGAATTTCCAGCAACACCGGAAGTGAGGTGACAGACAGGGAGCAGATTCTCCCCTGGGGCCCTCACAGAGAGAGGGACTTTGTGGGCCTTGATTTCAGACCTCCAGCCTCCAGAATTGGTAAAAGAATATATTTCTGTTGTTTTAAGCCATCAAATGTGTGGTCCTTTGTTATGGCAGTCCTGGGAAACTAATACAATTGCTACGTGACTATATGACTTAAAAAGTGTGGAAAGGAAACAAAAATTTCTGGGGATTAAAAGAAAAATTTCTCTCCTAAGGGTGGGGGAGCAGGGGCAAGACCCCCAACACAGGTATGCTCAGCGACCTCCAGTGCTGGGAGGGGCAGTGTGAGCACAAAGCCCTGGAGACGACGGGGACAGTGAGATGGACCAGCAGCAGCTGGGGCCACCAGCAAGATGTAAGATGCAGGGTGACAGGAGAGGGCACGGGGTGAAAGGGCCCGAAGAGTGTCGTTTTCCTCTTTGCTATCAGTATTCATCCTGCAAAGTGGTCAGAGGCGGATCTTGGCGTCACCCAGCCCATCCCAATGTTGCCTCCTACAACATCGGATGAACTAAACAGCAGGGGAGAGGAGAGCCAGCCCGCGGTGGCCCCGGGAAGGGAAAAAGTTCGTTCCAGACCTCAGCTGCTAAATCCGACGTTAGAGGCGAGCGTGAAGAGCCGGCGCTTTCTCCTCTGCGGAGGCGCTACCTGTGGATCGGGCAGGGCTCAGTGACAGACATGTTAAAACCCCATTACACTGTGAAGCGGAACACAGTGGGAAAATAGATTTAACCTTCACGGAGTATCGATCCCCACCCTGCGCCGTGCCTACGTTCTTGGACAACTGCTTTATAATAGGTTTTACTTATTTTTCCTGTTACTATTCCGACTTGCTCAGAGGAGGGTGTCATTTCAAAAAGCTCCCTGACAGCGGGGGGCAAGCAGGCCTGCTTCTCGGAGAGCGCCTGGCCTTGGAGCGCCCCGCCAGCTGCTCTGTCGACGGGACGCTCTTCTGTGGACGTGAGGAGTCGTTTTGCACCTGGCGGTGAGGATGACAGGCGCCCAAGGATGAGAACAGGACACGGCCTGCTTCGCAGAGAGGGGGCGGGGCGAGCGCTGGGTCCACACAAGCAGAGACAATGGTGAGAGTCGGGCCCACATCTCTTGTGACTTAATTTAGGCACCCAAGGACAATGGGATAATGCTGCCTTGTAGGATGGCTCTTATGCTTTCTATTTTTCTTCTAACCATCTATATGTACACACACACACACACACACACACACGCACACACACAATAAAAAACTCTTCATAATAAGGGAGAAAAGAGATTTTGTTCTCTATAACAAAAATGATCAAGGACCTGTAATTTTTTCTAAATGGGTTTTGACCCATAGCTGCAGAAAAAGTAACCCAAAGTCCTATAAACTCACTTACTGTTCAAGGAAACTCGTATTTAAATTTGCAAGGGCTTAGAAGCCTAAGCAAATTGAAAGGTACATTTGTATCCCAAAGCTAGTGATAACGAGACTAAATATTCCTTTAATGTGGGACTTATAAGGCTATTTTCTCTTCAGCCATATTGGCACAATGTTTTAAGGAGCGGCCCCTTCCTAAATTGTAGCAGAATCAGAAAAAAGCCATAGTGAAAAAGACCAGTGCATGGCTCAACAGCCAGTGAACGAAGGGGCTTGCACCGCAGGCTCTGGGAGCCAGCGAAACCAGTCCTGGGCCTTGTTTTGTGTGGCTCTCAAAAGGCGAGCAAAGTCCTCTGGAAGTTTCAGATTTGAGTTCTCACAATTGTTTTTTCCCAAATCACATTCCTTATAATTCATTATGTTAGGAATCCAAATACATTTGTTAAAATGAAATATTAAAAAAAACTTTTTGTAAAAAAAAGAAAAGATAAAAATTTCTTTTTAACACAAAAACAAATCTATGCCAGGGTGGTAACAGCAGCATGTCTAATGCTGATCAAATATGATACATTCTCTTTCAGTTTAGAAACATGGTAAGGTTACCCCATGTAGTTAGTATTACTTGAAATTGTTCTGTAAATAATAACTGATGAAATTAAATACAAAAATGGAATAACAGCGCTAGTAACAAGACATCAAGAAAAAGTTGTCTATAAATAACGATTGCCTACCTAGAAAATTCAATAAGATCTACTGAAGTCTTTAAAACCAATAATTGATTTAAATGCATTTACTGATTAAAAACTATTAATAAACTGCCAGTAATTTCCTGTATATAAAAATACATCTACTTTTGAAAACAGAGTAAGATCCCTCTCTCTAAACATATTTCACCTAGTTGTAACCATAAATATAAAATAAAATGGGAATAATCCTTTCAGGAAATGTGTTAAATTACTATGAATAAAACTATAAAATATTATTGTCATGTTAATATATATTGAGAGATTGATATTGTGAACATCATAAATCATCCCAAAATAACTAATGAATGTAATGAAATTCCAGGAGGAGATTTGAGGGCATAAGAAAAAAAAAAAATCTTCCAAAGGGTTATGTAGAAAAACAAGCCAGAACAGCTAAGCTGGCTCTTATCAAGGTGAAGAGTGGGAAGAGACGCCATGACTAAGCAGATGACAGTCATTCACTTAGTAAATACATACATTGAGGAACTACTCTGTGCAGTTGGCTTGTGGGTGAATGAATGGACATGGTTCTTGGAGCTTACAATCTAGCGGAAGAGAGACAGCAAAAAAAAAAAATAATAATAATAATGGCGCAAATATTGTAAATCCCGAATTACAAAGCATGCTACAGGTTGTAGAGAAGCAGTGCCCAAATTAGACACCAGCACTCTGACTGACCCTGCTGTGAAAAGTCACTGATGTCAGTCCTCATGTCAGGGACATCTAGACAGCTCTAGGACTAAAGGAGTAAGAGACTTCTCAATAGAAGGGGAAAAAACGTCTAAATGCCCAGCACTGGGAAGATCTTGGCACAGTGAGAAGACAAAAGGAGCCCAGTGTGGACAAAAAAATGGAACTCCTGAGAGAGTTCATGCTGGGAAGATGGTGAAAGAAGGAAGCGGGGGCCACCTATAGACCAAACAAATCGGTATAGTTTATTTGAGCGCAGTGAGAATGTTCCTAAGGGTTCTGAGCGGGAAAGTGATACAATAAAATGAATGGTTGAAGGAAATTATTTTTTTCTATTGTATGGAGAATGGTTTGGAGTAGATGAAGAGTGCACCTAGGGAGATGCAATAGTGGAAGATGCAGTGTTCCAGGAGAAAGATGGTTTTGTAATTAACCAGGGTGAGGGCACTGGCAATGGAAAATAAAAGGATTTCACAAATATTTAGAAGTAGAATGAGTGAGATTTGGTGACTGATTGAATGGGAAGTCAAAAGACTTACAAAAAAGCTAATATATTTTAGAGTAAGAAAAGAACAGAACAAAAAGCAGGAATAGATCCATCTATTATAATAAAATAAACTTGGCATTTTAAAATATTGAGAAAGAAGGAATTATCCATAAAATATAGCTAAAACTTTAGCAACTAACTAAAAATTTTTAGGGGGAAAGGAGAAAGCTGAATAAGGTCAGTACTTTCTCACACTTTACACCAAATAAAAATAAAACAGTAAAAGTAGTAGAAGCAGCCCTGGCTGGCTGGCTCAGTGGTAAAGCATCAGCCCAGAGTGTGGAAGCCCCAGGTTTGATTCCCGGTCACAACACACAGAAGTGACCATCTACTTCTCTACCCTTCTCCCCTCCTCTTCCATTCTCTCTTCTCCTCCCACAGCCATGGCTCAATTGGTTCAAGCAAGTTCACTCCAAGCACTGAGGATGGCTCCATGGACTCTGCCTCAGGTGCTAAAAATAGCTTTGTTGCTGAGCAACAAAGCAGCAGCCCTACATGGGCAGAGCACTGGCCCATAGAAGGCTTGCCGGGTGGATCCTGATCGAAGCGCATGCAGGAGTCTGTCTCTATGCCTCCGTCTCTCACTTAAAAAAAAAAAAGTAGTAGAAGATAATACAGGTTTACGTTTTTATTATCCTTCACTTTTTTTCTTTATATTGGACCTCAGAAACAAACACCATACAAAAATACTTCTCAATTCATAACTCACGATCACCCACTGGTCTGTAAAACACGCTCTTGTCTTTTTTCTTTTGTTTTCATCATTCCCATTCTACTTCTCTGACTTGATACTTTTCAACCCCAGCAAGGAGCCGCTCTAATGTTCTTGATAATGTCACTACTTAGGGTTAGTGACTAGTTGAAATGCTAATACATGAGAAGCCCTTTTAGAAAATATCTACCATTTTGTGACACTCTCAGTGAATAGTAACTAGTAATAAGTTCACAATTAAGTTGTTCCACCAAAGAATATAGAGCATCTCTTCATTTAACAAAATGTATTTTTATGTCCTTTCATTTTTCCAGGATTGACTCCATACATGTCATCCTTTGTTAGATTAAACCTTAGCCACTTCATATATAGATTCTGTCTAATTTGTTTTTGTTTTTAGAATGATTATTTCATGTATAGAAAAATGCTAGTGATTTCTAAATTTTATGTTGTATGCTGAAACAAAAATCTTGAATTTGGAATGGCTTTGTTAAGGATAATGTCAAAGGCAGAATACACAAGAAAAACATTTGTTTGCCAAGAAAACCTATTAAAATAAAACATGACAATTTGGTAAAATATTCTACATATATGAAGAGAAATGAATTCTCTTAGTAAATAAAACATTATTACAAAACAAAAGGAAAAATGTCAAATATGGGCAAAGAGCATGAAAAACAAAGAAGAAAAATATATCCAGCAAACATGAACTAATGCTTAGTCTTACATGTAATCAAAGACCTGAAAATTAGCAGAAGGAAGCATTTTTGCACTGTCATGGGCACTGGTCAAGATTCATGGCCTACTAGTGACAGAACCCCAACACGATGTAAATGATGCAAAAGAGGGAAACTATTGGATCGGTTAGGTTAACGAGGGTGTCTGGGGATGATTCTTGCTTCAGTTCCACGTGGATCCAAGAACCCACATCTCACAGTCGTCGTCTCTGTGGGACTTTATTTCACAGGCTGAGTCAGTCCACTTGGCAGACAAGACAGCTGTCAGCAGCTCCTTCCAGCCTGGCAGACAGAGCTGAAATCTAACGACTCTCTCCAGTTGTCCGTATATGAAACCCAGGAAAGTGTCCTGTCCTGGAGTCTTGCCTATGCTTAACAGAGACTCGCACTCCACAGGCAGAAGAAAGAACTCAGGAGGGATATTTTTCAATGCACCAACATCTGAAAAACCACAAATCATTATAGACAAACAAACAAACAAACAAACACAATAAACTGATTGACTGTGGAGAGAGTCAGATAAGGAGTTGGGAAGTTGCCAAAGGCTGGCTGCATTTCATCATTTTCTTTAGGCCCTCGTGGCAGCAAGACCTCATTACTGAAAGTCACCTCCCAAGCCACTACCAGGGACGTGTGGGCTGGAGTGGCCTGCTTTAGACATTATACCATGGTCCTCGGAGAGAAGAGTTGCTTGCAGAAAGAGAAGAAGCAATTCCATCTGGAGGGACAAAAGCAAGCACTGGAAAGGTCTAAGGTGGGGAGGGAGAGGGCTGGCTGATCTAGACTGCAGGTTTCTCTGAACAATGTGGTCCGTGCTGCCGGCTTGTTACAAATACAATCTGAAGCGTGGGAGAGGCAAACTAACTTATTTTTTCTCCCCACTAAATTGATAGGTTGGCAGGTTTGAGGCCTGTGTCCTTTAGAAATCCCGCTGCACAGCTTGGAGGTTTAATTCAGCCAGAGAGGCAATAAACAGCACGGAGGTCACCGGGAGCCTCTACTTGGAAGGGAATATGTTTTGTTTTATGAAAAATACAAAAATGCAGAGAAAATTGAGCCTACAAAGGGATGACACGAAGACTGCAGAGAGCAAATAATGAAATTCTGTATTCCCAGGGAATTTTGCCGAAAACCCCAACGCCCTTTGACGACAGAGCTGCCACCTTCTAGATTTAAACACGTTCAAACGGTGAAAGGCACTTGCAGTTCTTCATGGAGAGATGAGGCCACCGAAGGGGTGGGCAGTTGCTCTGGCCATATGTCCTAGACCTCCTTCTCTGGGTGTGGGGACAGCTGAGCACACAGAGAGAGAGGTGAGTCGGTAAGGGCCCGCCAGTCATCCAGTCATCCAAGGAGAGGGGCCGAGGGACCACTGCTCTCCACTGCTTTGCCCTAGACTTGGGATTTCAAGGAGGGCGTCAGATTCTTTTAATACGTACCAAGAATTTAATACTGAATGCCAGCAGCAGTAAGATTGCGAAGTATTGGATATATTTCCAACTTTGCTGTTTAAAAAGCAGAACTAGGTACTGTACTTGCTTTCCATTAACGTAACGCTCCTATGTATCTTCACCTTAAAAGCCTCTGAGTTAGACGTTAGGAGACATTTAGAGAGGAGGATGCCACAGCTCAGGAAGGGACGAGATGAATGGAAGCATTCTTGCAGCGTAAGAGGGAGGGGCACGACCAGCCTCAGAAAGGAAAGAAGTGGTGTATACAGCGAACAGCAGGAAAGGTCATGCAGGGTTGCAAGAATCAAAAAAATGTTTCTCAGGTGCATTATGGGAAATGCAGTGAACAATACATGGTGGCCCTGGGAGACAGAGAGTAAGCTCTTCCAAATCAAGGCAGGTGTATGCATTTAGGACTGAAGAGTTCCGCAGCTTGAGTGGGATGGACTGTATTCCCGGGTAACTACTGTAATAGGGCAGTGGGAAGTTAGGGTGGGCCCAGCTCCTTCCTAAGTGGTCTAACAGGGCCCCCTTGCCAGGAGAGAAGGTTGGTTACATGTGGTACTGTTTGGGCACTGCTCTGTTTCCCACACTGGATGGTAAGCTCCTTAAAGGCACGGAGGAACTTTTTGTGCAGCTCCTGCCTGGCAGGAATCGGCCTGTGTCTCTCTCCTAGTCCACAGAGTTGCTCGCAGGCGTCCCCAAACTACGGCCTGCGGGCCACAATGCAGCCCCCTGAGGCCATTTATCTGGCCCCCGCCGCACTGCCAGAAGGGACACCTCTTTCATTGGTGGTCAGTGAGAGGAGCACTGTATGTGGCGGCCCTCCAACGGTCTGAGGGACAGTGAACTGGCCCTCTGTGTAAAAAGTTTGGGGACCTCTGCAAGGGCCCCTCCCTGCCCGAGGCCACTCCTCAAGAGACTGCCATGAAGAACTCTATGTGGGAGTAACACTCCAGGCTCACCCACAGTGCCTGCATCAACGCATCTTCCCCCCCTCCCACACCCGAGTCCTCCTGTCCACGGGCAGTGGGCATTGTGCTTTGCTCCTTCCTGCCTCAGGTCTTACAGCAGCAGGCTCTGCCTGTGGCATGGGGTGAGGCCTCTGGTCCTCTGTGTCCAGTTGGGTGGGTCTATTCAGCCCTGGGCTTCAGTATCAAACGGAAGCCCACTGTCCTCACTGCCCAGCAGCAGTAATGGAGATGGACTGTCATTTCTACTCACTGACACCTGCATCTATCTCTGAACTCAGGGGGGTATTAGGTCCCCCTTAAATGCCATGAGACTCTAAGAGGAGTCGGTAAGTGTGAGATGATGGAAAAAACGAATTCATGATTTAATTATTGAAGACCAGTGGGTGCAGGAAGCATCGAAGTCACCGTCCTTTCTCTCAATTGCTCTGTCACAGCCCAGCTGTGGCCACATGCACTTGATAATTGAATCTTACCATGAGGTCATCGTGGGTCATAATTAATAGATCACTTTCTCTTTCCCGTTTTGGAATATTCTCTCTCTCTCTCTCTCTCTCTCTCTCTCTCTCTCTCCTTTTCTCCTCTATGTGAAATCAGTTTCTTAATTTCTGGAAATATTCCCATCACCTTCTACTCTTTGAAGAGACCTCTCTCTCCCTACCAACACTCTCTTCTCTAACTGCCGCTTCACTAACTTCTTATCTCCATTTCTGTCGCTGGGATCATCGCCTTTGAAAATAGAAATATAGGCACTCTTATTGCTGGAGCTTTCCCATATGCTTGGGGACACGCCTCTTACTCAGAACACAATGTCGGCAGTGGAGAAACTGAGCCCTTGTGTCCCCATTCTTTCCCATGTCACTCACCAGGAGGATGTCAGACAGACCAAGATGTCTTGTTTTGTTTTTCAGATTCAGGCTTGATTGGGATTCTGTTTCATTTCGGAATGCACTGATACTTCCACAAACCAGATACTGCATTTTATCAAGAGCTTGCCATGAACGTGAAGGAATCCACCTACAGCAGTTCTAAGCGTGGGTTCTAATGTTCAGATAGCTTTCTGAAATTAGACGGCCACCTCTTATTACAAAGTTTCTTCAAAAAGGAAGAAACTCTAAGATGACTAGGACTAAACTAAATTGCATCTTGGGGATTTGGCTGAAAAAATGGAAGAGATTAAGAGCTCAGTTGCTACAAATCTCTGGACAGAAGTGTCTGAGCATCAGTGTAGAACTTTAAAAAAGAAGGAGGTAGAGCCCACTGAAAATGGAAAAACAATTAAAAATATATTGAAAGTAGAAAGAAAAAGAGAAATCATTCCTAATTAATTCTAGTGCCCTGTTCAACCCCAGCCTCTTTGTAATCCTACTGAGAACATCTTTATTGATCTGGGGGGTCCGGCAGCATGCTTCTGATGCTGATCTCAGCATAAAAACAGACTCTTGTGATGAGCAGTGATTTAATTACATGACAATCACTGTTAACAATGCATGGTGAATACCAAGAAAATATGCAGAGGAGACTGGCAGTGATAAATGCAAAGAGGTGGCATTGACTTTCTGCAAAGTTTCTGGCTAACAGTCCACAAATACTTTTCTCAGAGGAAAAATATAGTATTCGGCGACTTGAAATGTTTAAGAATTGACTTCATTAAAAACGTGTAAATTCTTATGCTTTAGAATATAAATTCTTATGCTTTTCTTATACTATAGGAATGTTTATCTGAAATCTATGTACTCTTGATCAATGCTACCCTGTTAAATTAAATTTTCTAAATAAAAAAATCAATCAATCAAAAAATAATAAGAAAACGAAAGTGTGTATCAGTGGTAGTCAACCTGGTCCCTACCACCCACTAGTGGACATTCCACTTTCATGATGGGCGGTAGCGGAGCAACCAAAGTATAAACAAAAACATAGATTTAATTATAGCAAGTTGTTTTATAAAGATTTATTCTGCCAAACTTAGTGAAAATTCAACATAAAGTACTTGGTAAGTAATTATTATTATATGCTTTAACTTGCTATAACTCTGCTCTATAAATTTTATAAAGTTACTTCCCTACTTTATAAATCACCATGACTGTGGAACTGGTGGGCGGTTAGAAAATTTTACTACTAACAGAGATACAAAAGTGGGCGGTAGGTATAAAAAGGTTGACTACTCCTGGTGTATATTATGGTAGTTTCTAAAACCTGAGAAATAGATGTAGGTGTTTTGGGGTTTGTTTTTTGTTTTGTTTTGTTTTTTGACAGAGACAGAGAGAGGGACAGATAGGGACAGACATACAGGAGAGAGATGAGAGGCATCAATTTTTCATTGCAGCACCTTGGTTGCTCATTGATTGCTTTCTCATATGTGCCTTGACCAGAGGGCTACAGCAGAGTGAGTGATCCCATGCTCAAACCAGTGACCTCACGCTCAAGCCAGATGAGCCTGTGCTCAAGCTGGCAACCTCGGTGTTTTGAACCTGGTCCTCCGTGTCCCAGCCCAATGCTCTATCCACAATGCCATGGCCTGGTCAGGCTAAATGTAGGCTTTTGCTTTTCCAAACTCCTCAGACTTTAAGTGAGAGGAGGGGTGATAGTGAAACAGATTTTCACATGCACCCCAACAGGGATCCACCCAGCATCCCCTGTCTGGAGCCAATGCTTGAATCAACCAAGCTATTTTTAGCACCTAAAGCTGAGAGGATCAGACCGACTAAGCCATCCTCAGCACCCAGGGCCGATATGCTTGAACCATTCAAGCCATTGGCTGTGGGAAGGGAAGAAGGAGAGAAGGGGTAGAGGGAAAGGGAGAGAAGCAGATGGTCTCTTCTCATGTTCCTTGACCAGGAATCGAACCCAGGACATCCATATGCTGGGCTGACGCTCTACCACTGAGCCACCGGCCAAGGCCCTCATGAGACTTTAGAAGGCAGAAAATTTCTCTTATCTCGGATCCTCAAGACTCATTCAATGCTTAAGTCCATAGTCAGTATTTAAAAATTATCTAAAGGAACTAGTAGAAATTGAATACATTTTTCATAATAAGACCCTTTCAGAATAAAATTTCAAAAGTCTTCAGACATGTTATATATAGGCTTTTATATATGTTAAAGTACATCTTTACGTCTAGACATATTTTTTTTATTTATTTTTTTTAGTTTATTCATTTTTAGAGAGGAGAGAGGGAGAGAGAGAGAGACAGAGAGGAGAGAGAGACAGAGAGAGAGAAGGGGGGAGGAGCTGGAAGCATCAACTCCCATATGTGCCTTGACCAGGCAAGCCCAGGGTTTCAAACCGGCGACCTCAGCATTTCCAGGTCGACGCTTTATCCACTGCGCCACCACAGGTCAGGCCAAGTCTAGGCATATTTAAAACAATGAAATTCATTCCCATCCTTATCACTAGGCTTAGCTGGATTAATCAAAGCTATTTACTAATTTAGGAAGATTATGTCAGCGTTAAATGCCACAGGTTGTTTTAAATAAAACATTGGAGCAGATAAATATGTGAGGGCCAAAGGTTGTGTTTAACTTGTTGGCATAAAATGTGGTTAACTGGATGTGGTCGAAGGGCCCTCCTGTCGTGAGAGGCTGACAGAAGGAAAGCCCAGCACAAAGAGGAGTAAACCCACGAGAGGTAAAGAGAGCAGAAGAGAGAGCTCAGACCGGAGCTATGGAGCAGCGTGTGGACAAACGGAGGCCAACGGTATTGGGGAGAGTTCATGACAAACAGGAGAGATGCCAGTGGAGACACCCACACCGTGGAGTGGACAAGGCAGCTACTGAGTCCTTGGCAAACTGCAAACGGCTTGGCTTGGCTTTGGCAGGGTCTCCGAAGGGCAGGAATGCAAAGAGGGTCTGGGAAGAGGGAGCTCCACAGGTGGTTTACGCAGAAGCACACAGCCAGTCAGGCCTCAGTTCACAAGACTGGAGGTCTCTTCTTCGAAGAGTATCACCAAACTTCCTGCCTGACCGGGCGGTGGCGCAGTGGATAGAGCATTGGACTGGGATGTGGAGGATCCAGGTTCGAGACCCCGAAGTCGCCAGCTTGAGCGCGGGCTTATTTGGTTTGAGCAAAGCTCACCAGCTTGGACCCAAGGTCGCTGGCTCGAGCAAAGGGTCATTCGGTCTGCTGTAGCCCCCCCAGTCAAAGCACATATGAGAAATCAATCAATGAACAACTAAGGTATCGCAACAAAAAAACTGATGATTGATGTTTCTCATCTCTCTCCATTCCTGTCTGTCTGTCCCTGTCTATCCCTCTCTCTGACTCTCTCTCTTTCTGTCCCTGTAAAAAAAAAAAAAAGAAAGAAAGAAAAACTTCCTGAAGACAGTGAAGGCAGGATACATCATCCTGGTCAAGGGCACAGGCTCCTGGGCCAGACTGGCAGCATTCAGAGCTCAGTCCTGTTTCTTATTACCTGTGTGCCTTCAAACAAGTTCTTTAATCCTCTGTGCCTCAGTTTCTCATGTGTAAAATGTCCAGGAAGACAGATTAAAAACTTAAAATTAAAAAAAGGCAAGAAATGACTCTATTATCTTCAGATCTGAGAAGATACTAAAAGTGAATAGACTGCTAGGGAAAAATTAAAAAAAATTAAAGAATATGATTGGTCAAATGACATGCTTTGGTAAAAGATTGAAGAAGAAAAGCAAAAAGGTATCCCAGAATGCAGAGCAAGAGAAAATCTGGAGAAAGAAAAGAGAAAGAAAGATTAAAGACCCCTCAAAGATACCATACTTCTCCATCTATACTCAATTCTGCAAAAGAAAAAAGCATGAGGGCAAAAACAAACAAAAAACTACTGCATGAATATAGACAACAATTCTCATGGTCTGAATTAGAGAGCAAGGTTGAGTTTGAAAGAGTTCATGTCAGCTTAAGTGCCAATAGGAATGAATTGAAAATGTACCTCGATCTAGTAAATTCTCTTGAAATTTCAAGAAAAGAATGAAACATTCTTTATAAAAAGCTACCGATGCCTGACCTGTGGTGGCGCAGTGGATAAAGCGCCGACCTTGAAATGCTGAGGTTGCCGGTTCGAAACCCTGGGCTTGCCTGGTCAAGGCACATATGGGAGTTGATGCTTCCAGCTCCTCCCCCTTCTCTCCCTCTCTGTCTCTCTCTCTCTCCTCTCTAAAAATGAATAAATAAAATAAAAAATAAATAAATAAATAAAATAAAAAGCTACCGAGAAAGAAAAAGGGTTGCCAATAAGGCAGACTTAGGTCGGCAAACATTTGTCAGCCACTAGATGCACTTATTTCAGAATTCCAAGGGGAAACTTGTGAAACTAGCATTTGAATTCCAACATCTGAGCGACACAGACAACTGTGAGTGCTAAATAGATACATACTCAGACAGTCAAGAAATCCAATAGCTCACCTGTTATATACATTCTTTCTTAGAAAAGTGTTTCTAGATGTACTGCGGCATAATAAGAGAGAAAATCAAGAAAGAGAGGAACACATGACCCAGGAACACAGACACACGACCCAAGAGAGCCAGGACTGGATATGCCCAGTATGAGGGATACCCTCGTATCCACCAGGACTGGACACCCTCATACTGGCGGGAGGTGGGTGGGTATGGTGGCCGGTGGGACACAGAGGAGCTGAAATGCTGACCAAAGTGAACAGAAAAGAAATAAAGGCAGCAGGTGGTTTAAAAGAGTAAAGAAAAAGAAAATTCTTATATAACCCGGAACTGCTTCACAATATAGAAATCTGTATTCAACAACATACATTATTATAAAGTAGGACAAAAATATATCCTTTCCAATGATAACACCTTGCGCTTTACCAAAGTGCTTATAGTTTTTGGTCTGTCTCTCTCATTCTCTCTCATCACTTTGTATCTGCATGAAATTGCTAGATTCTGCCCACACGAAGACCCCTACCTAACAAATCAGAAAACCAAGGCAGGGCGAGGTGAACTGACTTAAGTGTACACAGCTAGAAAATTAATTTTTCTCTTGGTCAAGCACTGAAAACGTCTCTACAAAGCTGAACCCAGCTCTATTTCTTTCCTGAAGAATGGTAGGTGGCAGGAGCCCATGCCAACAGAACTCTTCTTCGTTAAGTATTAAAATGCAAAGCTGGCGTACACCGCAGGGACTCACCTTGGTGGCAAATGATGACTAACATAGTCCTTCACGTCAATATGACAAACCTATTAAAATGTGATGAATTCCTCAGGTGAACGCTTCTCATTAGTCTGACCTGTTGTCTATTTGCTGAAAAGCATATGTGCACTCCCAAATGTGCACACCTAATATCTCTTCAGCAGACCGAGTTCCATGCAGCTAACGAATATTAATAGAAAACAGATTCAGAAAGAAAATGAATGCCTCAAGCTGCTGTTTTTAAGTCTGAGCTAAGATTCAAATCTGCCTCTGCAACTCCCAGCTTAATTGGCATGTCTATTATTATACCATCTCTAGCTTCATGGTTCCTATTTCTGACCAAAAAAAAAAAAAGCAATGCAACTTAATGGTTAAAATTTAACTCTACTGTTAAGATGCTCAGTTACTTCTATCCAATCATGGTCCAATTCCAGAGGAAAAGTTTCCTAAACTAACCAATCTAAAGGACTTGAATTTTTTGTTTGTTTAAAGTCTCTATTTTTGGCAGCTTGTTCAAAAAGAATTAATTAATTATGGTTATCAACTTGTGATTTTCCTGAAATGATAGAAGACAAGTATAACATGGCTAATTAAAACTAAGAGTTGAGGAAATACAAGCCCAAGCTATATCTAATGATGTTTCATCATCCATTTTCACTAAATATTACAGAAGATGGCTATAGAATATTGTTACCAAATAAAATGGACTAACCCAAAGCCAAGATCTTAAACAATGCAAATATTTTTGCACTGTGACAGTGTTTATGTTTCTGTTACTAAATTTATCAACTCAGTTTAAAAAAAACTGAGTTAGGGTGTTTTGCACATTTTATACTAAATGTTTCAAGAATTAGTATTAGTGATGACATGAAGAGTCTGTGGGATGGAGCCTGGCTTTTATTCAGTGGAGGTGAGCGCCCTACCTTGTTCCTCCGCTGTCTTCTCTCATTTAGAGTAGGACTAGCCTCCCTCCAGACTTCACCTGGAAAGCTGACCATTCATTGGTTGTGAGGCTCCTCAATGGCTTTTCAATGATGGGAACTATTCCTCTGAGATAAATACCTGTGACACTCTACTCCACTCATTCTGGCATTATTACCAATAATGTTTTACATTAAAGTTTATAAAAGGGCAGGTTCGGGTCAAGACCTGGATTTTCTGATTCCAATATTGATGTCCTTTGTATCATCCTATGCTGCTCTTGAGCCTTTAATAGGACTCCTTCCCATTATAAATGGGATGTGTTTTTTCACCTACTATCATTTTTCAGTGATGCTGAGTAAATTAGGAATGTGTTTAGACATTCTCAACAAACTTTTATCATATTTTTAACCAAAAGTGAAGGAAGGGAGAAAAAACTGGTGTGTAGGGTTTAGCCAATATACATCAAATGTTTCTCCCTCTAACAAGTTGTTTTTCCAGTTCAGCTGATGTGATATGAGACTTCAGTAATTTGTATTTTCTGTTGCATATGAAATCTGGGTATCTACAACATCAGAATCCACAACATGAAAACAGTTGTTTATAATTTCCCATATCTTTTCAATCTCTTCCCTCATAACAACCATTGTAAAGAAGATGAAAATGAGTCTTTGTTGCCTAAGATCCTTATTTTCTTTCATTATGACAAGTACTCATATGTCCTGTTTTTACATAATTTAATGCACAGTGATTGCTACTAGATCTTTACATTTAAAAAAAAACCTGTAAATACTGAGCAAAGTATTCTGAACAGCTCTCAATAATTGTAGGTTTATTTATTTATAAAGTATATACTAATACAAGACTATTAAGATATTATATAATTATAAAATGTGTCAGAAGGGGAAGTTTATTAAATTAGCTACAAACAGTTATAAAGAGAATATAGAATAGTATTAACCTTGTTGGAGTTTGTAGATATACGCTGGAGGCCCATTCCATTCATTACCATTACCTGGCATATATATATATATATATATACACACACACACACACACATACCCGTGTGTGTGTGTTTGTGTGTGTGTGTATATATATATATATATGGCATATATATAGGCCATATAATATATAACTTATAATTAATATATTACATAAATTTACTATAGAATATAGAATATCAATGTACATTAAATATATTATATAGATACATATATATATAGATATAGATATATATTCTTCCTAAATGAGTTCAAAAAAAGCAAGCCGAGCAATTCTGGTAGCTTAACCAAAGCTTAAACACATGTCATCCAAACTACATGACCTGACATCACTATGACCCCATAATATAAATGGGAAAGGGCAAACTGTTGATAGTTTCAAAATCTACATGTTCAGAGCAGGTGTATCTAATGGACTTGAGGTCCAAAGCACCTGCAAATGTCCAGCAGGTCCTTGGAGACACATGGCGGGGAACGCGAGGCAAGGAACTGAAACTAGAAAGGGCTTTGCGCACCCCAACTTGCAGTGAGAGCCTGATGGGCGTGAGGAAACTGGGGCGCTCTGGGCACTGGGAACTCTCAAATCTCCACGCCTGCAGGCCAAAGCGTCCTTTTAGGGCACAGTCCCCTAGCTGAGTTAAAAACCTGCTGAGTGGAGCCCTGGCCGGATAGGGCAGCTGGTCAGAGCATCCTCTCAAAGCCCAGAGTTTGCCGGTTCCATTCCGGTCAGGGCACATACAGGAACGGACGTACAGGAACAGATCGGTGTTCCAGTCTCTTTCTCTCTCTCTCCTTCTCTCTCCCTGCCTTACTCGCTAAAATCAATAAACAACAACAAAAGAAACCTGCTACGGATGGAAACACACTTGAGCGGACAGGGCTAACAGCAAAGAAACGGGAAGGTTTACACAGCCGCGGTGGAGACCAGAAGAGGAGGAAAGAAATGGGAAGTGCAAGGTGACGTTGTTGAATCCATTCGCAATGGCAAGAGCTCTGCAGGCACGCTGACCCACGGGTCTTCACTCCAAAACCCCAGGGAAAATCACCTGAGGAAAACAGTGAGGAACAAGATGGCGACCAAAGAGCCACTTAGAATAGAACAGAACAGAATAGAATAGAATAGAACAGAATTAGAATAGAATTAGAAGAGAATAGAATGCTACAATGAACCTTATTTTATGCAATACCACAAACCCAGGTCTAGATTTTTAAACCCAAACGTGAATGTAACATTGGACAACGTGGTTCCCACCCCACCTGCTTATTGGGGGGGGGGGGGGCATTTTCCAAGACCCCCCCCAGCGGGTGCCTGAAACCACGGACAGTACTGAACCCCACCTATACATTTCTGCACATCCATACCCATGATGACGGTGAACTGACAGCTTTAACCCAAAGAGATGAACTAATCAAACGGAACAATGATAATGATATGCTCCCTGCAAGGAAAGTTCTAGCAAAGCGCTGCCTCACAGAGCATCTATCTCCTTTGCCTGTTACTCACCGGTCTCGCGACGCTGAGGGACAGAGAGCCTCCAGGACGCCAGAGGAGCGGGTGAAGGACGGGCGTCTGGCCCCTCCTGAGGTCCCTTTAAGGCCACTAGTAGGTAAAACGAGGGCCACCTGCACACCAGCCCTGCGACACCCATGACAGACCCACCAACGACCATCAAGGCGGTTGCTAAGCAACTAAAGGGAGGCGGCTTATCCGTCACACCTGGCAACTCCGGCCACAGTGATTGATGCAAGGAAGAAGCGGAGAAGTCTCCCTCAGAACAGCGGGACAGGGCATCTCATGCGAGATTTCATGTCTGGAGATCTCGTCACGCGAGATTTCATCACAGGGAGATTTCCCATGTGGAATTCTGCTGCCCAGAGCAGTGTGCCTGTGAGGACTCCGACGTTGTTTGATTGAATTGCTTATTTCTGCCATTTTCCATTTAGTGTTTTCAGATGTCAGCTGATAGCGGGCAACTGAAATCAGAGAAAGCAAACTACAGGTGTGCATGTGGGGCGGGGACCATAGTTAAGCCTTTCGACGCAAACACAGGACAAACATCATGACTTTAGACAAAAATGTCTTAAGCACAATGCAAAAAGCATATACAATTTAAGAAAGAAGACATAATAAATACTGCATTGCATTAAAGACTCCTTTTTATTAAAAGACACCACTGACACATCATAAACATAAAAAGTAACAAAGCAAGTCATAATATGGAGACAAATTCTTGGCAAGACCTCCACAACTGGGGTTCTATTTTTCCTATTCTAGAAATGAAGAAACCGAGGCTCCAGGAGAAATAGTGTGTTGACCAAAGACAGACAGGAAATTAGTACCATAGTACCGAATCTAGGACTTGAACCTCTGTTTTTCTGGCTCCAGGTCATGGAGCGTACTCAGCCCCGAGCTAACCGTAATCATATGCTAATGAACCACAGATGGAGAAAGGACAACTGGCTTCTATTTCAGAATGATCAAAATTTGGGGTCAACCAGTCCTCTGAGTTCTCTCTCCTTTTAAATAAGGCCTATTTTAAGACATTTAAATTTGTGTTGCCTCTTAATTAGACAATGGACTGCTATAAAAGGCAGTGGGTAAAACACAGATCAAATAAGGTCGCAATTTTATAAATGGTCAGGGCATTGGGAGAGAAGTTTGGAACTCCTCTAAGTTTAAAACTTAATGGGAATTTTTAGGAGCACATGTGAATGGCCTTCATGCATACTCCCACGGGACTATGAATAATCAAAATGTAGGCTAAAATCTAAAGTTAGGGAGAAAAGGGGACATTAATTATTAAAAGGAATGAGACGCTGTTCATTTGGAAATCTTTCACAGGAACGGCCAACATGAACACTCAATAGAAAGGGATAGCTTGACCAAGTAACCATTTATAAAAAGCAAGGAAAAGGACTGTCAGGAGGAAATCTCATCATTTAAAAGTCAATAATAGTTCCACAATTGCTCAGAGCCCCCAGAGTATTCACCACCACCCCTTGCCCCCACCAACCCAGACTTTTTTGAGACTTGTTTGGAGGTTCTAGCAGGGGAGCGCAGCTACTCGTATACCCTTGACCGAAGAACGGTCCTCTCCTCTAGCAGGGAAGGTCGTCCTCTCGACTGAGCATGCAGCTTCGGGAAGGATGCACATGGAGCGGTGAGGGAGGAAGGGGACACCTGCCTAGCCAGCCAGATCAGCCGAATCAACCCTGGCGATCAATGGGGTGACAGATGTCGCAGCCAGATCACCCTCACATCCCAACCCAGGCTCTTTTGAAGTGGTCCATGTAAGATGAAGAACTGGAGCACAGATCAAAACCTTAATTCCAGACAGGCCCTGCTAATTACGCAAAGTATCGTTGTAATGGACTAAAACTATAATTTCAAAAGTGCCTTGAATATAAATGACCAACAATAAATGATACCTACTGGTATGATTGTCTCTGGGCCCACAGTCTCGCAAGCAAATATACTACTACAAATCATGAAGCTTGCACTGGAGAAATAATCATAAGATCTATTTGCTATTTAAAGAAGATTCATTGGGATTTCACACAGCGCCAATTTTAATTTGCTGGAAATAAAAACAGACTGGTAGGTTGAAAACCACTTATATATTTTAAGGCAGTAATAATGACAAATGTTACTGGGTCTAGTTAAAGACAGGTATCTGGTGAGTGGGCAGAAGGAATCAAGGTCATGGACTATCCTGTTTTAGCATCTTTATTAATGATTTGGAAGAGAGAGTATATACAGCACAAATATTTCAGGTAATTTTTAAATGAAATTATCTATGATACAGACAGTATTAGTCTTATATGATAAGGGGCTTTTCCTCTAATCAGTGTCATGCTAGGTAGCACTTCTAAATACCCTGGAGCAAAATTTTTTGCACCTGAGTAAACACAGTCAAGTGCAAAACTTTCCGAGTTGAAGACAACACATTATGTGTGTCTCTCCCCTAGCAAACTCAGCTCTGCCCGGAGTGATGACTGCTCAACCAGAGAACCTGTCGCTGTCCATCTGGCTGACCCTTTCTCAAAGTCAGAGACTCTAGCTCCTACTTTTAACACCAGATTCTCATCAACCTCCCGTTTCTACCTGGGCTCAACCCAACACGCAGTACACATAAATTGCAAGTAATCCGTACCTCAACTAGAAAAAAAATAAAACATCAATCTGCTGGCTCCTTTAACTGTGCAAGGAATGTGCCTCTTGCCCCTGCTACCTTTTTCTGCCTGGACCACTTCAGCTTGTGCAGGCCATGTGGGGCTAAAAATACAAAAATAATAACAAATTCAAGGCAAGCATTGAGCACTCAGGAGATCCTAATTACCACTACCAGATCGTAATCTGGTACATGCATACTAAATCAGTCATGCCAGCTATTTGTTATGCAGTTAAACAAATGATTTCATGTGTTTTTACTTTTCCAACCACTTGTTTTGATCTAATAATGAAAACACACGCAGAAGAGAGGCTTGTATGTATTACCATAATGAATGAAAGGCATGGAAAACAAACGGAAATCTCAGCATCTTCTCAGCTATACAGAATGGCCTAATACAGTGTTTCCCAGAGAAAAAACTGGGTTAAATAATAAATGAGTTGAATTCTGGCACTGAACAGGCTACTGATATTAGACTCCAAGAAGACACATTCTTCGCCCTGAGGTCTCGAAAGCAGCAAGAGGTAAACTTTGAATGTTTTGCCTGAAAACACAGGTTCTTGGGTTTTTCATTGGAGTCTATGGAACAATTTTTAGAGATGTTTGTAATTTCACCAAAACTTATAAATATATGTGTATATATATGTCTATATATGTAGCATATTGGAAGAGTCCAGAATAATGTCACTGTAGCATAAAATTATTTTGTGCTGAAAGCATTTAAGAATCATCCAGTAAAGGGATATTTTCCTCCTGAACTTTTTCTGAATAAAAGCAGAGCCTCCCCCCAAAAATCAATTGTTTTAAATCCCCTCTACAAGAGCAGCCAGTGTGAAATTTCTGGTGGACAAACCATTGCTTTAAGCCAATCTTTAGAAGTCACCCTTCAATTTTCATTCGATTATCAATCGACTATTCGTAACATTGTCAGAGGATATTCTATTTTGATTTTTCAACTATTCTGGTGCCATAAAAGTTAAATACTATTATTACTATAGAAAGGAGAGCTGGGTTTTGAAAGGGCATGGTCTTAAATAACAAATGTGGTTAAGGTTAACTCCATCTCACGCTTGTGAAGAAATTTTTATAGCTAATTGGTGTACATTTAGCAATATTTTTGCCGATAATCTGCTCAGGCAAGGGAAATAAAGGACAAAATAAACAAATAGGACTATATCAAACTAAAAACCTTTTGCACAGCAAAAGACACAATTAATAAAATAAAAAAAGAGCCTATGCAATGGGAGAACATATTTGCCGATATGTCTGATAAGGGGTTAATAACCAAAATTTATAAAGAACTTATAAAACTCAACACCAGGAAGGTAAACAATCCAATTAAAAAATGGGCAAAGGACCCGAATAGACACTTCTCCAAAGAGGACATGCAGATGGCCAATAGGCATATGAAAACATGCTCAACATCACTAGTCATCAGAGAAATGCAAATTAAAACCATGAGATATCACCTCACACCTGCCAGAATGGCGCTCATTAACAAATCAACAAACAAGTTCCGCAAGGGTGTGGAGAAAACGGAACCCTCCTGCACTGCTGGTGGGATGCAGACTGGGGCAGCCACTGTGGAAAAGTTTGGCATTTCCTCAAAAACTTAACAATAGAGCTGCCTTATGACCCAGTTATCCCACTTCTAGGAATATATCCTAAAAATCACAAAATACTAATTCAAAAGAAGATATGCACCCCCATGTTTATTCCAGCATTTTTCACAATAGCCAAGATCTGGAAACAGCCCAAGTGTCCGTCAGTGGACGAGTGGATTAAAAAGCTGCGGTACATTTACACAATGGAATACTACACAGCTGTGAGAAAGAAGGAAATCTTACCTTTTGCAACAGCATGGATGGTCCTGGAGATTATCATGCTAAGTGAAATAAGCCAGGCAGAGAAAGACAAGTACCCTATGCTCTCACTTGTATGCGGAAGCTGATGGAACACAATAAACGAGGAACAAAATAGAAACAGAGGCAGGGTCACAGGGAACAGAGGGACCCAGCTGTCCGAGGGAAGGGGGAGAGGGGACGGGGGAAGAGAGGATGGGAACAAAGAAGGTGAAGGGATTAGCCAAAACCTTACATATGTAATACATAGATACAGACAACGGGGTAGCAGCAGTCGGGAGAAAAGGGAAGTGGAGGTAGAAGGAGGGAAGGAAAAGGGGAGGCAGAAATGGGGGGGTGGAAAGAGACTTTGCATGACGCATGGTGGGGCATGATGTGGTGCGTAGAGTGTGTTATATTGAGTGGGACACTTGAAACCATAAATTTGTGGTGCCAACACAATAAATTTTAAAAAATAAATGTACACAGAGTTCATGACACACCGAATTTTTTCGTTACTAATATAATATTATCCCGCAGACCTTGCACTCCTGGCCACTGACCACTGGCCTGCCTCTCCCCCATCTCCCAGTGGACGTTCCCAAGAGTTACCTTCACTCAGTCTCCAGCTTCCTACATCCACTCACTTCTCAACCCAAATCTCGTGTTCATTCCTCCCACTCCATTAAAATGACTTGTTGTCAGGGTCCCCCCCCCAAATCGCACTGTCATGAAGTAAAGGTCATTATGCTGTCCTCAACTTCTGTGATCTCAGTGACAGTTAGCACTACTGACCGTGCCTTTCTTGAAACACACTCTGTCGCTCAAGTCTACGAAAACCTGTGCTGAACTGCCTTTTCTCCTCTCTAATCCCGGTTCAATCTACATCCCTCGTGGACTCATCTTTACCCATATTACTTTGAGTGTTGAGTTCAAACTCTTGAAACACGCAGCTTCTATCGTTTTTTTCTTTTTATGAATGTTGGCACTTGTATGTGTAGCTCTCAAGTAACAGCAGATTTCTAGCCCTGACCGGTTGGCTCAATGGTAGAGCATCGGCCAGGCATGTGGATGTCCTGGGTTTGATTCTGGTCAGGGCACATAGGAGAAGCAACCATCTGCTTCCCCACCCCTCTCTCTTCTCTCTCTCTCTCCCTCTCTATCTCTGTTTGTCTCCCCCACACACACACACACACACAGCCATGGCTTGATTAGTTTCAGTGACTTGGCCCCAGGCACTGAGGATGGCTCTGTGGCCTCTGCCTCATGTACTAAAAATAGCTCAGTTGCCGAGCAACAGAGCAACAGCCCCAGATGGTCAAGCATCCCCCCACAGGGGCTTGCTGGGTGGATTCCAATCCAGGGGGGCATGTGGGAGTCTGTCTCTGTCTCCCCTCCTCCCACTTAATGGGGAAAAAAAGTAACAGTGCATTTCTTCTCTGTGTTCCATGTTTATACATTCATTATCCCTTTGACATTTCCATTTAGAGGCATCTCAGGCACTGCAAATTCTACATCCTCTAAAACAGGGCTCACGCAGTTCCTCCCATGGCTGCTCCCATAATTCTAGCCCTTAGCAACAGCCGATGCCATCTCCCTGGACTAGGAGGTGAGAAGACTGGGAGCCATTCTTGACTCACTCTCTCATCCCGTCAAGCAGCTGTTTCATCCTGCTCACCTTACCTCCTAACCATCTCCCAATGCCACCTCCCTCTTTTCTTTTTCCGGCGCCACTATTTGAAAGTCCAGGCCACCAGCCACTGAACGGGAGTTCCACAGTTGGCTCTGCCCTAAACATTTATAATTGCTAGTCTACCCGCTGTAGCCAGAATGTTCTTTTTAAAACTTCAGCATGCCATGCCCTTGCTCAAAAGCATCTGTGTAATGTCTGGCTCTATCAAGGGAATGTGGCCTGTTTTGTTCAGCTTGACCATCGCTGACAAATGACAAGAAAAAGAATCAAAAATTGTTCTACAGCCCACAGATAGTACTGCCAGAGTTGATAAATAATATCACACAATATAAGCTTTGCATTTAATGCAAGAAATTATTGCCCAAGAGAGACCATGCTAATCTAGCCAGCTCAGCCCTCTCTCTTCGGAGAGTCACGTCAAAGGGTAGAGAAAGAAAAATCTTGTCTGACCTAGTCCATTGAGACATGTATTTACAGAGGGTCTATTAGATGCCAGATAGAATGGGCTAACCAGATGAGAACAGAGAAAGTCAAGACCTCTGGTAACTATGGGCCATGGCAGACTCTGACAGATGTCAGAAAGAAATAAAAGATGTGGGGTGCAAAGAGAAGAGTGGATTCTCCTTCAGCCAAGAAACTAAGAAAGCCTATTTAAGGCAGGAAACTTCGGAAAGTTTTGAAGGAACGTTGAATTTATTTAGAAAGAAATAGAGGAGAAATTATTTCAAGGGAAAAAGAATAGTCTACACAAGAATTAAAGTGGCGGCCCTGCCTGGTTGGCTCAGTGGATAGAGCGTTGGCCTGGAGTGTGGATATCCTGAGTTTGATTCCTAGTTAGGGCACACAGGAGCAGCAACCATCTGTTTCTCTACACCTTCCTCTTTCCCCATTCTCTCTCTCTTCCCCTCCTGCAGCCAGTGGCTCGACTGGTTTGAGTATCAGCCCCAGGAGCTGAGGATAGCTCTCTGACCTGAGCGTCAGCCTCAGGTGCTAAAAATAGCTCACTTGATTTGAGCATTGGCCACAGATAGGGGTTGGTAGGTAGATCCAGTCAGGCAGCATGTGGGAGTCTGTCTCACCATCTCCTCTCCTCTCACTTTAAAAACATAAAAACAAACAAACAAACAAAAAAAACCCCTGACCTGTGGTGGCGCAGTGGATAAAGCACTGACCTGGAACACTGAGGTCACAGGTTCAAAACCTGAGGCTTACCTAGTCAAGGCATGTACAGAAGTTGATGCTTCCTGCTCCTCCCCCCTTCTCTCTCTCTCCTCTCTAAAATGGGTAAAACAAACAAACAAACAAAACAAAAAACTTAAAACATAAAAAAAGACAACCTGGCATAACGTAACTGACACCATTGCCAGAACCTATGAGAGGTTACAGACTCCTCAACTAGGGAAGTGCCTTGGGCGGTAGCCACTGGAAGTGGACAAGATAGAAATGGAGAAGATATTATGTCAATATTGGTCTAGCAGAGTTTATGCATTAGGAGAGTGTGGGGAAAGCATGAGGGACCAAAAATGGGATTCCCAGAGCTTCCCAGCTCAGGAGATACCATTGCCAACAAGAAAGATAAGACAGCTAGACGCAGGCTATAGGGTTAAGGGTCCTGAAGACGTGAAGGGAGAGAGAACATGGAGTTTCTGGCCCGCTGAGCTATAGATGCCTGTAAGTCATCCGGACGGGGCAGGAGACGGGCGTGTGAGGTTTGAGAAGAGAACCAGGAGAGAGCTTGTCCAAATTTTAGCTTCCCTACTAAATTATCTTTTTCATTATCACCCTGTGAATCCGTAAACCATACATTTTAGCTAAGGCGTTCAGGAATCTTCCATACAGGTTTCTGATGACTTGTATAAACCACCTTTCCAATGTTCGGCTTTAAGGTCCTGTGTCTACTTCACCAATTAACAACTGTTTTCCATTTACAGCTTATTAAAGGTGGATTCAGTCCTGCTCCGGCATCCCAGGGGCCATCTGTAGCCTCGACTTACGCTGAGACTTTCAGTAGGGTCACAGAAGAAATAAGTCTAACGAATGATGCCTTCCTGTCAGGTGAATTATTTCATTTTGAAATTCTATAGAAAAGAACAACAATCAAGTATTGGTTTCCCACCCCTCTTTAAAATAAATTAGGGGTTGTTTTGCCGCTGAAAGTTTCCATTCAAATGACTGTTCAGATCTTTCATGTCTGTTTAAAGAAATGTCTGACGGAGGTCCTTACAAAATGATAGACCATGATAAACTAGATGGTAGCTGCAAGTGAGACAATGAGGCATTGTTTACATAGGAGACGGAGTAACTGCTTTGACAAAAGAGGTTCTCGGGTATCTATTGTATGTACAACTAAGAGATTTACTGGAGCTTTTATAATATCTGCAAGACCTTTTTTTTTTTTCCAGCTAGCTTCATTAACTTGAAGTAAATCAAATCGTGCAGAAATCTGGCTCAGCAAGAAAGCAACCCGGAAAGATAGAACATGAAGAAAAACAGACGTGGGAATGATAAGGTTTAGAATCTCTGGCATTTTTCATAAACATTTTGCTTGCAGATTATTAAATTACAACCCAGAGGTGGGGGGGGTTAAAGACAAAACACAATAAAACTCACTCTTAAATCAGATCTTTTTACCTCAACTTTTCTTTACAATACATATTATCTATCTGCACATACAAAGTTTGCGTCGACAAAATACAGTCTGTACAGCTTACATGGCATTTGAAAAGAAACTTTCATATATCATATATATATGCACAAAATTGGAATTTTTTTTACTTGGGGGAGGGGGTAGCTTATTGTGAAATGGTGGGGTGCGCAGGAATGGAACACCCTCAAAGGAAGTGGTACTTTTCTAGGAAAAGGGCTCTGAGATATATTTTTTATTATGGGTAGTTTATTTTACTCATTAAGAAGAACAAAAGACGAATCTGGACTGCTAACGTATTTTATTTTCTTTCTGCTCTAAAATGCAGGCCGGCCCTGGCCGGTTAGCTCAGCGGTAGAGCGTCGGCCTAGCGTAGGGGAGGACCCGGGTTCGATTCCCGGCCAGGGCACACAGGAGAAGCGCCCATTTGCTTCTCCACCCCTCTGCCGCGCTTTCTTCTCTGTCTCTCTCTTCCCCTCCCGCAGCCAAGGCTCCATTGGAGCAAAGATGGTCTGGGCGCTGGGGATGGCTCTGTGGCCTCTGCCTCAGGCGCTAGAGTGGCTCTGGTCGCAACATGGTGATGCTCAGGATGGGCAGAGCATCGCCCCCTGGTGGGCAGAGCGTCGCCCCTGGTGGGCGTGCTGGGTGGATCCCGGTCGGGTGCATGCGGGAGTCTGTCTGTCTCTCCGTTTCCAGCTTCAGAAAAAAATGAAAGAAAAAAAAATGCAGGCCAAGAAAGTGATCAGGACAGTCAGGTGAGCGGCCACAGTTGTTAATACCTCGCGCCTCAGTCCTTGCCTTTCTGAGTCCTCTCCGCATTCATTCATTCATTCATTCCCTCCCCTTTTCTGAAGCTATCACGTTGACATTTTTAGTTTTGGAAATAAGCAAAAAGTAAAACTGGGCGCAGGAATAGTATTTTAAGGCAACCCAATACTTTCATGAATCCTTCACTTTTCAGCAATGGACCGTGATGCAGGCTGACTCGCAGCACTGAGGAGTTCGCTGACACTCGGCATACGGGTCTTCAGCAACCGTGGCTGTATGAATCCCAAAGATTTGGGCTAACCTCAGTAATTATTTAAAAATCTGTTTATAAGAGACATGACTTGGGTAAATGATGTCTATCACAGACTTGTTAGCTCAGAGAAGGAAAAAAAAAACACAAAATGACTCTCACGAACAATAATCTGAAAGGAGTATGGGGGCAGGCAGTGTAAATAAGTGAATCTTTCCTGAGACTCTGCCCGAGGTGTGAAAACAAGTCCCAAGTCATTCTAGAATCCACATGGTCTCCTGACTATTCTCAAGAAGGGTGTCCAGCCCCATGGCGGTCTTGCTTTAACTCCGCAATGACAAGGGACGTTAGTCTTTCACAGTTTGCGCGCGCGCTGCCTCCTTCTGCGGGGTGCACCCGCAGCGCAACCAGAAAAAGCACGCACGCGCGCACCCACCACGTGCACGTGCGCATCTCTGCACTTGCAGAAAGGGGGGCAGACACAATGAGGGTGCCACGCAATCCACAAGTCAGAATGACACCCCGGGTCCGGCCGAAAGACTGATAATATCGGTCTAACCACCCAAACCCAGCCTCGGGGGCGGGTGTCCGGAGTCTGTGTGCGTCCTAGAGAGCACTGCGCTTCTTCCGCAGGGCGCTCGGGCCGCCGCCGGGTCTCAGCTCCGCGTACTGCACCTGTGAAAACAAACAGACGTGACGCTGGCGGGTGGGTAACCCTAGCTCACCGCGGTGTGTGTTAATGGCTCCCCAAGGACACACCGAGGCAAAGGAAGGCGAGGTTCAAAGGTAATGAATCATTTTCTAAACACAGGGACATGGAGGGGGATTAATTACAGGAAGGATTTGAGAAGTCATGCATCATTTCTTGAAACCAAAATATTAAAAGCAGATTTTTCTAATGAGATGCATGGGGCTCTACCTGCTCTGGTCACTGCTGGAGGGCTGCTGTTGCGTGTGTGTGCCCCTTTCTCCACCGTAAGTCAGCTTAATGATAGCCTCTTGGGAATGTTTATCTTCGTATAGGATACAACTTACTAAGAAATTACTCACTTAAAATTATCTAAAATCTTGGGAAAGAAGAAGAAAAAAAAAGAGAACTCTGCAAATGATATGCATTTATTTTGCCGGAGAGAAAAATAATGTTGAAATGGATACTGGCCTCCAACTTATGTAGGTTTCTTTTAAGAAAGAATTTCATTTCCGGTGGAATGGCTAAAACATCTGTGATAAGGCATGAACCCTGGGCGTCCCCAGGGGCAAACTGTCTACCACACCACACAGAGGACCCCACTGGCATACTGTCTGTCTTCCCGGAATGCTCTTTGGTTGGGTTTCTCTGTATTTGTGCCAACCCCACTGGATGACCACTCTGGGGGCTGGTGCCTGAACTGGGCACAGGCCACCCGACGGGGCTCAATGGCGATGTGCATTCTTCAAGGACGTGGGCATGAGCTTACGTCACCACGCCAGCGACGGTACACCGAAACCCTGTGGCTTTCGTGCGTGAGCTTTGACAGGCTGACGGCAGAACAGCTTTATACAGTGTAAGGCATTGCAGACCACGTGTGCTCGCTACTCTGAGCATCTGTGCCTGACTCCCCAAGGACATCGGGATCCACACAGAAGGTGAGTGGGCTCCACTTGGTCACAAGCAGACATAGGAATAAAAAAGCGCACTTTCTTCTAAGTGTTTTGTGGCAGTCCCCCCGGGGAAGCAGGGATGACATATCTGTCAATCTTCAATGCAAAACAAGCAAGGGCCAGGGGACTCTTTCCTAACATGTAATGCCAATATTAACAAGTAAATTCATATTTATAGAATGCTTTTTAATAGATGATTACATCAGAACGAAGGCTATAGGAATAGGGCATCACGGAGCCTATTTAAAGCTCCAGAATTCGGCATGAAGGGGAAAAAACTCTAGGGAACTCTCAGCCCTATGTCCCCAGAACCCACCCAGAGCCCCAGGGAGCCATTATGCCCACAGTGGCCCACAGATGAAAATTGGTAATTGATTTGGAATTCTCTCAGATAATAAAAGAACCGTGTCTTTGATCACCGTGATGCTATCTCAGGCCATGGTCTCCCATGTGCTGATGCTATGATGATCCCTCTTTTAGTCCACTACAGAAATTGTCACCTGCCCCCTGGGTTTATAGCCGCCTCAGCTGTGGGGGCCCCCGGGTCCGGCCATTTTATGGGACTTTCTGGTATTGTTGCCTTGGTTAATCTCTGTGTCGCCACAGAAACAGAACGCCGCTGGACCAAGTGACAATTACCTGTGAATAGTACGTCTGGATTGATCTCAAATTATTTCACGCCGTCTCTGCCTCTGTGTCTATCGGAGTAAGAGGGGCTTTGCCCTAAGCATCCCTAAATCTTTAGCAGGGGAAAGAGATAGGAGGGAGGCCTGGGAGATAATTGGAGTGAACAAGAATAAAGAAAGTAATCCTCCTGTCCCCTACTTCCCACAAAATGCCTGCCCTCAGGGGACAGGAGAAAAACGAGCCAGCCTCCCCCAGCCGGTACCTCACACTGTTCCTCTTACTGGGCCCATCTTATCCTCTTTGGGGGAGGCAGGCACAAACACGGCGCTGCATCAGAGCCGCGCAGTGGGAGCTCCAGACCGTTCCTAAGTAGCTCTTTCTCGGGATCACTTTCCCCAATCATCTCGAGGCCTGGGACAAAGGTTTGCCTGCCGCCTCCCTGCAAGCCAGGACTCTTTGAAGATTTTTCTGATTCGCCATCTCGATGACTCGCACTAGCACGGCCTCTGCACGCCCCTCTGGCACAGGGGCCGGCCAGACTTCCCTGTCGGGGACCCCGTTGGTGGCGACCGTTCATTACTTACCTTTTGAACATCAGACGGTACCCTGGAGAGGAAGTCTAGTAGCTCATTACTGTCAATGGCATAAGGATTTCGGAGCTTCTTAGTGAATTTATTTATGCCTGAAAGAAAAAAAAAAACACAGGGAAGATCTCTGTCCATCTGTCTGTCTGTGTATCTATCTATCTTTAAAACTATATCCATCTATCTTTAAAACTTGTCTGACTGGGGGGGGAGGGGCATTCACAAGTAAAAATTAGTGCGAAAACAATTACTAGACTTCAAGCCATGCTGACGTTGCTGTCGTTGGAAATCACTCACAAACGCCTTTTCTTGCAGGAAGGAAGGGAGGCTTGTTGGAGAGGCTCAGCCTTCCTCAGCTGTGAAATCCCATTACTATCCCAGCAGCAGGGCGGCAGAAACACGCACGAAAACCGCCGTGCTCACTGGTGTTTTCGGACTACGCTGATTAACAGCGTCCTCAGCTAGGGACAAAAACGTCCCAGATGGGAAACGACCTTCATCAGCCCAAACAAGTCCCCGCCTGGGGGAGCTGGACCAAATACAGCAGCTGGGAGGTGTGGGGCCGAGTTGGGTGTTTTGTTGTTGTTGTTGCTGTTAAAAAGAAGCTGCAGAAATCTATCCCCCCCTCCAACTTGTTTTTCACAGGTTTCCCCTCGCTCCCTGCAGAACAGAACTTGACATGTTGACTGTACTCTGAGGCTGCAGAAAACTGTGAAAAGTTATTACTGAAAAATTATCTGCCTATGGTTGCTAACTTCATTTATGGACCGCAGCCCTGGTGCGTGGGTTTGTCTAGGCCAATGGAATCTGTGCTCATTTCAGTCAGAACACCGGTGATGAGAAGAGGGTTCAAAGTCTCACTGTCTCTGGCGGCTGCACTTTGGGGTCTGTCCGCGCGCTCCTGTTCAGAGGGTGCTCCTCTAACTGCCTTTGTTTTCTCTAACTCTTCTTGCCTGCATCCAGTACTCAGAAACTGTAAAACGTCAACCCTTTTGTCATGCTGAGTTTTAGAAGCAAAAAAAACTAGGTGGCCTTCTGAAGTTTGGCCACAGAGAACTTGCTGGACAAGGGCTACACACCTGAAGGTCTTGTTAATTTTCATGACGCTGAATGAATTTTCACTTGAAGTCTATGCCTTAACCGGCTCCTATTCTGTAGCCAAGGTAACGTTGAACTATTTAATAGTCACTAACACATCCAAGGTTTGATGTTTTTTTTTTAATTCCATTAACTATTATTTCACTTTCATCTAAGGACGGGACTTCCTGGATGGCGCTGTACCAAACACAATGCCAACCTCCAGTCACTTCCTCAGAAAGGGTCAGTTGACACCTGCTTTGCCAATGGCAGCCGGCCATTGTTCCCAGCAAATGGAGGCTCGGGGGCTGGGCTGGGAAAGCCTTCTTGCCAATGATCCCCTATCTCCAAAGCCAAAGCTGCTTCGTCTGTCTGTCTTCCTCCTCCCCCCCCCCACAAGCAGCTTTATGTTTCTAGCTAACATTTCCCCCAGCATTCTTTTAAACTAAAATACACTCACTGCATTATTCCAAAGACATTCATTGTTGCATAGGCTTTTGTGGCAAAAGAAAACAGACAAGGCAAGATGATAAAGGGAGACAAAGACGTAGGGAGAAAAGATATATCTTCAGTTGTTAATTATATATAGTGTGCACATCTGGAGCCTTTACAATGAACGGCAAGGCAGGGGTGATGTCCCAGCCGGTCAGAACAGCACATTCTTAGTTACTGAGATGATTATAAACCTGCGCAGTAGCCCCGATGCACCGGTGAGGGCAGAAGTAGTCCACAATGCACTGCGACGATGTCTGAGAAACTCAGAATAAAAAGCGTAAGGCGCTCAGATTATGTGCTTCAAAAGCACAGCTTATTTTTATTTTATGATTGTCACAGGCTGAAATGGCAGTAATTCTACCACATTACCTACTGTGTGAGGCCATGTGTCAACAGATCATGGACTCCTTGGTCAACTTTGAAGGGTAAGGGACAAGGATTATGGTGCACAGATAACACTGAGCCCTAGTTCTAACTTCGCCACGCATTCGCTGTGTGACTTCAGACAAAGCACTTAACCTTCCTGGGTCTGGGTCTGATTGCTCATATGAAAATCTGAATAATAAAGACCGGCCCTGATCAGCTCCTAGGTGGGTGGGAGAGTCACATTGGACAACCCAGGCAAAGGGATTCTGTAATCTGAGGTTCCCCAGCAACGGAGACGGGATTCAAACACCCAGGGATGGCCTTTGGGAAAGACGCTACCACTCAGCAGTCTCCCATCACAGGCAGATCGGGCGAGTGGAACGGGCCTGCCAGTTAAAAATTCTAAAAATCATTTGGAGGAAGTCTGAGAGGAAAAACTGCACGGCTGCTTTGCACATATGGCCACTGGAGAATAACCACGTGAAATGGAATTTTAACACAATTTTTTGGATATTTAATTAGGTGAGCAAAAAAGTTTATCATTTGCATATTCTTTTGCGTTAATAAAGCAAAAGAATTGTTAAGATAGTAATCTGCATGTCATTTCCCATACCAGTAAGTAACTGTAAACCAACTTTTGCCCGCCCTTGAATATAAGTGACTGGCATGGAGCCCTGACCAGGATACGCAGGGGTGGGTGAGGTGGGCTGGGAGGTCCATGCTTGCTCAGGTATCGAATACTGAGCACGCCTTCCCTGTAAGAGAGGTAGCGCTATCCAACAGAGATACAAAGTTGCGTAAGTCATGGTTCTCCTGCGGCACAGAACACTAGAATGAGTGACTGTGCTGTCTTCAAACCATTCTACTGGTGAAATTTTGTGGGTTATTCTATTTTCCTATACTTTTCCCATTTCTGAATGCCCAGGTTTGGCCTCCGCTGACATCAGGATTCCACCTTTGTGGGTTCTCGTTGAAAAGGTCTACACTGAATAGTTTTAGGAAAGGTCTCAGCTTTTGCTTAAAGACAAATGCACCTCATCATGATCTGATGTCTTCCATTTGCAACCTCTCTGAACATCTTAATATCTGAAGATCCCTAATAGTTGAAAATTCAGCAGCCGAGTCACAGGGGCCAAGTGATGGGAAAGCAGGACTGATACAGACATCAGTGGAGAAAGGCTGATGGTGTCTCCATCAAGTAATTTCCTACAATGCACTCTTATCCACCCAAAGCCCACCTGGCAACAGTGGCGAAGAGTCACAGAGCTGCTAGTAGTAAGTCCAACTGCTAGCTTCAGCAGTAAAGGCATGAAATTTATTTCAAGTGTGCCACTTCTACTTTTGTAAAATAGCTAAACCATAAAAGGGCACCCCCCTCTGGTCAGAAATAGCTTCGTTTCCTTTCTGCACGGGTTAAGTGCCTCCCCCTGGTCCCCCAGCCCCTGCTTCTGCATTCAAACATTGGATTGGATTATTATATTTTTCTCCAGAACAGATGCCGTGGCAGGAGCAACCTGGCTACTTTTACTGTATATAAGGGGCACAGGTAGCCTGCCCACTGTTTGAGTAACAGTGTATCCTGAACATTCCTGGCCACAGCAATGTATTATGCACGAGAATTGATGACTATGAAAGCCAAAGGGACATCACATTGCACGATCCCTTTTTTATTTGATTCCAGCTATGCCACAGGCCTTTAAATAGCTATGCTAACCGTTCACGCAACTGGCCATTTCAGGGGGTCCTTCTTGGAAGTTCTGGTTCTCCAGATGCCTTCCTTAATCTCGTGTTGAACGGCCAACAGGAACACGCTTCAAGTTTAAAACCCACTCTAAGAACTAGGAACTGGTGCTTACGTCAAACTGATTGCTAGCAAGAGGACTGAGCCGAACTTACCCCATATTAAAATGATGTAACGAAACGGGATGAAGTACATCGTGATGGTGGCCGCCGTCAGGATCAGACAAGCCAGGAGCGAAAGAAACGGGACTGTCCAGTTGAACGTGCTGCAGACAGACCACAGAAGTGTCACTTTCTCCGAGGCCTGAACAGCTACACAGATTCATCCAGTCACACGTATTTCTTAGACGTACAAATGAAAACGGTCTATTGGAAAGGTTGCCCTGAAAACCGGGAGATGAAAGCCTGCCAACGGCCCTGCATCGGTGGCTAGAGCATTGGCCCAGCCTGCAGACGTCCTGGGTTCGATCACCAGTCGGGGCACACAGGAGGAGCAACCACCTAGTTCTCTCCCCCTCCCCCTCCCCATCTTGCAACCAGTGGCTCAGCTGGTACGACCATCATCGACCTCAGGCACTAAGGACAGCTTGTTGAGACAAGCAGGGGCCCCAGATGGGAGTCGCTGGGTAGATCCCAGGTGGGGTGCACGTAGGAGTCTGTCTCTCTGTCTCCCCAGTTCTCACTAAAAAAGAAGGAAGGAAGGAAGGGAGGGAGGGAAGAAGGGGAAGGGGGGGAAGGGAAGGAAGGGAAGGGAAGGAAGGGAAGGAAAAGAAGGAAAGGAAAGAAAGGAAAGGAAGGAAAGGAAGGAAAGAAGAGAGAGAGAAAACAAAAAAGAAGGAAGAAAAGGAAGGAAGGAAGGAAGGAGGGAAGGAAGGAAGGAAAGAAAGAAGGAAGGAAGGAGGGAGGGAGGGAGGGAGGGAGGGAAGGAAGGGAGGGAGGGAGGGAAGGAAGGGAGGGAGGGAGGGAGGGATGAAATCAAGAAAGAGAAGAAAGAGAGAGAGAGAGAAAGAAAACCAAAGAAAGCCTGTCTAAAATGACTAGGCCCTGGAAAAACATTCTTCAGGAGAAGGTCACCCGACCAATTTCCCTTGAACTTCCTGGAACTCACAGTCCTGAAGAGAAGGCATTGGCCCTCAAAAGTCATTAAAAACTGCAATATTGTCACTGTGGCTCCACGAGTGGAGATCTTCAAGACTAAAGGTTACTAAGGTCACTTCGAAGCCTGTATTTTTCTCAACTGACACGTAAATATTTAGGGAAGGAAGGCGATCCCAGCGCTTCGGTGCTTTTGTGTTTTCTAATAACAGAATCTCCAGGCTCCTTCACAACAGCAGCTCAGCAGAGCCCTGAAACGGGCCGGGCAGCACTCGGCTATAAACCTACATCACCAACCCACAGGTAATGGAGGTGAAGTTACCCCAGATTTTGATGGGGCCTCGGGCTCCTTTAATTGCACCTATTGCCTGCTTTGACATGGGCAGAACGGGAGATCTTGAACATGGAATGAGACATCGAATGTACCATGGAAATCTTGCGCAACCCTAGAAAATGGTCGGTCAAGCCAAGGCCCCAGGTTAGGCCTCTGAGTGCCTGTGGCCTTCACCTTCACTCACATATTCATCTACTGAGCCATTTTATTTACTTATTTATTTATTTATTATTTTAAAATTTATTTTTCTGAAGCTGGAAACGGGGAGAGACAGTCAGACAGACTCCCGCATGCGCCCGACCGGGATCCACCCGGCACGCCCACCAGGGGGCGATGCTCTGCCCCTCCGGGGCGTCGCTCTGTTGTGACCAGAGCCACTCTAGCGCCTGGGGCAGAGGCCAAGGAGCCATCCCCAGCGCCTGGGCCATCTTTGCTCCAATGGAGCCTCGCTGCAGGAGGGGAAGAGAGAGACAGAGAGGAAGGAGAGGGGGAAGGATGGAGAAGCAGATGGGTGCTTCTCCTGTGTGCCCTGGCCAGGAATCGAACTGGGACTTCTGCACGCCAGGCCAACGCTCTACCACTGAGCCAACCGGCCAGGGCTATTTACTTATTTATTTTTAGGTGAGAAGAGGGGAGAGAGTGAGGCAGATTCACACATAGGCCCTGATGTGATCCACTAGGCAACCCCATCTGGGGCCAATGGTCAAGTACTGAGCTAATTTTAGTGCCTGAAGCTGATGGACTCCAGCTATCCTCAGCGCCTGGGGCCTTGCTTGAACCAATAGATCCACTGGCTGTGGGAGGGGAGGAGGGGAGAAGAAAGAGAGAAGGGGGAGAGTAGGGGGAGAGAAAGGGGAGAAAAGGGGGAGAGGGAAGTGGTTAGAAGGAGAAGGTTGCTTCTTCTGTGTGCCCTGACCAGGAATCGAACCAGGAACATCCATATGCTGGGCCAACACTCTATCCACTGAGCCACTGGACAGGGCCTACTGACTCATTCTTAAGTGTGAGATGGTGAAGATTTTATAAGAGCATGAACGAGAAAGGGATATTTACCAACACCTGTTTTGTTCAACATTAAACTGGAGCCCACAGCCAGGACACTGTATAGTAATATCTCTAACGCTCAAAAACTTACTAGACTCCTCCCCATTTTTCACAGAATATCTTGTAGTTGGTTAGCACTTCCACAGAACACCAAAGGCTGAAGAACCGTGGCAAATCACAGTTTTCCATCCTGACATCAAATAGTTTGTTAAAATGATTTTTATAGATTTCCCCAGGAGCTCTCTAAATTCTAAGGAGGAAATCCCTGATTTGGATAGTAATGAGATAAATGAGCCAAACCTTTCAATTAATGAAAAAATTAATGAAAAAAAATCATTTGTTTAACCACTGGGAATCATTAACATGTCCTAAAAATATCACTTTTTTTTTTTTCTCCCTTCTTCTTTTTCATGTGAGAGGAGGGGAGATAGAGAAACAGTTGTTGCAAACAGGATCCACCCGGTAACCCCCATCTGGTGCCAACGCTCTGCCCATCTGGGGCCATGCTGGCAACTGAGACATTTTTAGCACCCGAAGTGAGGCTGCACAGAGCCATCCTCAGCACCCGGGGCTGATGCACTCGAACCAATCAAGCCATGGCTGTGGGAAGGTGAAAGAGAAAGAGAGAGAGAGAGAGAGAGAAGGGGGGAGGAGTGAAGAAGCAGATGGCCGCTTCTCCTATGTGCCCTGACCAGGAATTGAACCCAGGACTTCCACACACCAGGTCAATGCTCTACCACTAAGCCAACTGGTGGCCAGGGCCCTAAAAATATCACTTTCAAAGCTTTAAAACACTGAAAAAAATGACTGTGGCCACATCTGGGATGGCGTGCACAATTGCATCCTCTAGTCTCACCGCTCACCAAAGTAGCTGCCCTGCTCTTTGACCTTGTTGTTAGTGGTGTAGCTATTTTCCTCATTTTCCAGGCTTGATCAAATGAAGTCCTCTCACTCTCCCACCCGGACTTATCCTGTGCACAATTCTTCTGTAACATACAAGCAGGGCTTCCACGCTGACTTCTGGGCTCTCCACCCACAGAGGGCTGCTGGACCTCTCCTTGGCTTCTCTGCCTTCATTCTTGGTCCCTCTCACCATGTCCCTCCTTGAGGAAACACAGGTACATTAACCTGTCATTCCTGGGTCCCCACCACAATTTATACTGCACGGAACCTGCTTCCTTGTCCTCATTACTTAGTATTTCTTTGTTAAAAAAATTATTGACTGATTTAAGAGAGAGAGAAAGGAAAGAGAGAGAGAAAGAGAGAGAGAGAGAGAGAGGGAAATATCTGTTCCTGTACGTGCCCTGACCGGGGATCGAACCGGCAACCTCTGCGCATCGGGACGACTCTCTAACCAACCACGTTATCCGACCAGGGCGTCACTTAGTATCTCTTAGCATCACTTCTTAGCCAGGAAAGGTCCAGTTTCTAAGGGTGTTAGAAACTTCAAAGCCTCACTCGGGAACATCTTCAGGGAGGACGTCCCTGTCCTACTTTAATATCACTTTCCTCCTCTGTGGAGATGTCCCTAACCACTCAAGGACACAAGGGTTGGTGCCACCACTCCGTAACGATAGACCATATAAATCACTCTTCTGATATCCTGCTTGCTGCCTGGAATAATATTAACGCGACATGTTGATTCATGTTTAGCCTGACAGATCTGTACCTTTAAAATCTGTATAATATTAGAGTAGGTAGAAAAGAAGGAAAGAGTTCATTCCATGTAAATGCAAATACCACTGGGGTCCTCTCCCCACTATCCCAGGGAAGCTTTGCTCTCCGGGGTTTTATGTAAGTCCATTTATCTGCTAATTGACAATAGTTGGGTAAAAGTTTTCCTGGTCCTTAAGCACTGAATTACATGGGATTCCAACCGAGTTACACATGAGGTCCCTCTTGAATGCCCAGCAGGAACATTAAGGTCACTGCCGTAATGAATGGCCAAGGAATTAATAGGAGCTGAGCCTTCCTGTGACGCAGCTGGGCAGAACAGTGCCCTGTTCATGGCTGGAAAGCCGTCTCGGCCGCAGCCCCACAGCTGTGCTGGGCACGGCCAGCCCTCAGCAGCTCCGGGGAGCGGGGCCTGTTTAAATCACTCTGCCCTCTTCTCCCATCAGACACATTTCCTCGATCATTATCAACCGCACAACAGCCACATTTGTCTGCTCAGGCTCGCGGACATGGAGACGGTTTTACCGAAGACACGGCCTTCCTTCCTCGGTCTTGCCCCCACTCCACAGCCTCTCCTCCTCCTTTGTTGCCAGTACGTCCCTCACTCAGTCTTTTCCATTGACTTTTTCTCTCCACTCATGTCCCCCGAATGGTGTCTCACCTCCGGGCTCGCCACGCCCTCGCCGAAGGCACAGACATGCTCAGTCACCCCTCTCTCCCTGCGCCTGGCAGTCCGGGGCTTGGGGCCTCGGTACAGTGGTTCACGCCCACTGAAGCCCCCTTTCCTCAATTGGATGCCCAGCTGTCCCCTCATTCTCATTCTCAGAGAGGCTGGAGAACTGCTGCTCTGTGAGAATCTCTCTCTGTTTCTTTCCGATGGGCAGGTCAGACCTGCCCCCTCACGCTCTTACCTCCATCTGGCATTGACACCCATGAATTCTGTTTCACTGCTGTTCTTCTCTCCTCTCTGGAAGATCGATCCCTAGAGTATTACTGACAATACAGTGTCGGAGTGACAAGGGCAGGTTCAAGTCCAAGCTCTGTGACTCACAGGTTGTGTGACGCTGGGCTAAGTGGTAACTATACTCCGTAAGATGTGGATACTAAGAATCCTTACTCCGTGGGAGTACTGGAACCATTTCAGCCAATTCCTTTAAGTAACTCCTTAAAGAGGTTACTACATGCCAAGGGCGTACAACACTGTCCGGTACACGACATCGGTTAATGTTGCTGTTATTATTGTCCTCTGCGTTGCTCATGCACAGACCAAGTTGGTGCCAGCAACTCCATAACTGATAGTTGAATGACAATAAATAAAGAATTCTGATGCCCGCTTATCGCTTTACTATTTTCTACTGTTGCTTACGTTTTGTTCATCACTTGACAATATGTATTGACAACATCTAGTCAATATATATTATTTATAAACCTAGAGTAATACAGCAGATAGACATATGTAAGCAAAGTTCTAATACTGTCTAGTTTTTCTTTTCCTAAGACATTGATAATAGGAATAACGTGCAAAGTCACCAAATTTCTGTAAAGATGGTTTTAAACCTATTTGTTAAACAAACACGTTTACTATGATAGCAACAACTGGGTAGGCAAGAGCAATTTCAATTGATAGGCAACTGAGAAAGAAGACCAGTATCTAAACCTTTATTTCATAGTAAATATTCGTATCTCCTGATGGTAATCATTAGTTCTCAATTTCTCTGCATATTGATGAGAAAAAACTTCTACTTGGCTTTTAGTACTTTTTTTCTCCCTTTCGCCATGAAATTTCTCAACATTATCCCCTTTACTTAAAGAAACTAAATTGGCCCTGGTTGGCTGGCTCAGCGGTACAGTGTTTGCCCGGCATGCGATTCCTGGTCCAGGCACACGGGAGAAGCAACCATCTGCTTCTCCACCCTTCCCCCTTCTTTCTCCCCTCTCTCTCTTCCCCTCCCACAGTCATGGCTCAATTGGTTCAAGCACATTGGCCCTGAATGCTGAGGATGGCTCTGTGGAGCCTCCACCTCAGGCACTAAAAAGAGCTTGGTTGCAAGCATGGCCCCAGATGGGCAGAGCATCAGCCCCAGATGGGGGTTGCTGGGTGGATCCTGGTCCAGGCGCATACAGTAGTCTATATCTCTACCTCTCCTCCTCCTCTGGAGGAGGGGAGGAAGAAGAGGAAAAACAGAAACTGGGTTGACCAATAAGGTAAGAAAAGATATTCACTGATATTTAGAAAGAAAAACATGGCCGACACAATTCTGGATTTAAAGGGGGAAAGAAATAAGTTCAGTTCAAAGAAAGCAAAATAAAAACTTCTCTATTCACTGGTACCAAATGAAAACCAAGTTACACACAGTTCAATGATGTATAACAAACACAAAGACCAACACGAACCACGGAAGAGTCTTTCTCAGCTAGGACTCCTTTAGAGAAGTTAGCGCCCTTCCACACTAAAGTAGGGAGGGGCAGGCTAGGGGTTGCATTTGATTCAAATCTCACCTGCCACCTGTCTGTCAATAAAGTTTTACTGGAACACCTGTCAAATCCATTCATTTACATATCAACTATGACTGCTTTCACACTTAAACAGCAGAGTCGAGTATTTGTGACAGAGCCCAAAGAGCCCACAAACACAAAAATATTTCTTTTCTGGCCCTTTACAGAAAAAGTTTGTTGACCTCTGTCCTAAGGCACCCATGGTCGTGATAAATTAACCTCACAACTTTGCATCCATGATGCTACCAGTTAGGTACCATTCTTTGGAGAGTTGAGAAAATACTTTATCTCATTCAAGGCATTGCCGTGGTCTATGATTCCGACAAAAAAAAAAGAACTCCTTGAAGGCATATTTGCTTCCCTTTTATTTGTGAATAGGATAATGTATTTTTGAAACTGAGTTTATCACTCAATCCAGGATATTTCTGATACTGAAAGGGAGCACTATCAATGATTATGTTGGGAAGACTGGTATAAATCGAGTCATCTGGTCACCCCAGTTCTGTGGCACTGCCCAACTGTGAGACTGACAAGCCCAGAGAACAAACCAGCCAACGTTAACAGGGTTTGCCTGACACCATTGTTTCTGGTTTTGATTTTTGCATTTTCTGATTTCGCCCTCCCCACCCCCATGTGTCCTGGCTGACGGCAGCTCTAATTCAAACTCCACAGTACAAACATAAAACTTACTTTTTAATTCTTTCTCCAAAAGAAGCTACTTCCTCCAAGATGTTTTGCACTGTTGAAATAATGTCCTGTACCATATAGATTCTCTCGATGAAGCCCTTTTTCTCGGATTCCTAAGAAACATAAAAGATTTAACTCAGTTACTTTGTTGTTACTGTCCCACACTAGACATGGGTCCGCTGTGGTATAATAGCATGGTCATCATGAACCGAATGACTTCAAGAGATGTCACATTACTGACTCCAAAAAATATTCCCGCCCACTCATTCAGACGCAAGCACGCTCAGTGAGCAAGCCTCACGTGCTATCATGATGACCGGAAGTCCACAGAAACAAGAGCTTCATTTCCTATGGACGTGGATGCTTCGGCCAGAGAACTTTGTAATTCCCTCTCGTTGGCTGAACCCAATCTCCTCTTTGTCTTCACAAGGTTATCTGCCAGCTCACAATCTCCCCCTGCTGTCACAGAACTTCAGCAATGTTTCCGTTAGGTAACACTACGGCACACTGCATAGCCCCCTGGTCAGCAAACCGCGGCTCGCGAGCCACAGGTGGCTCGTTGGCCCCCTGAGTGTGGCTCTTCCATAAAATACCATGTGCGGGCGCTACCTCGATAAGGAACGTACCTACCTATATAGTTTAAGTTTAAAAAATCTGGCTCTCAAAAGAAATTTCACTCGTTGTACTGTTGATATTTGGCTCTGCTGACTAATGAGTTTGTTGACCACTGATCAGACACTATGGCTTCCTAGTCCTGTGGCTTCTTAGTCAAATGCTGCAGAATTTCTAACTGTGTTTTAAACTTACTGCAGTTCTGATGAACATTTCAGTCGTCTTCCGCCAATCACCACAGAAACAGAGTAAGGAGAGGCCCTGGCCGGTTGGCTCAGTGGTAGAGCGTTGGCCTGGCGTGCAGGAGTCCCAGGTTCAATTCCCGGCCAGGGCACACAGGAGAGGCGCCCATCTGCTTCTCCACCCCTCCCACTCTCCTTCCTCAATGTCTCTCTCTCCCCCTCCCGCAGCCGAGGCTCCATTGGAGCAAAGTTGGCTTGGGCACTGAGGATGGCTCCATGGCCTCTGCCTCAGGCACTAGAATGGCTCTGGTTGCAGCAGAGTGATGCCCCAGGTGGGCAGAGCATCGCCCCCTGGTGGGCATGCCAGGTGGATCTCGGTCTGGCGCATGCAGGAGTCTGACTGCCACCCTGTTTCCAACTTCAAAAAAATACAAAAAAAAAAGAAAAGAAAAAAAGAAACAGAGTAAGGAGACAGGCTACCAAGTCACCAGACAGTACCCTGCTGAGGACTGTATTTTCTCCTTTATTTTATTTGTTTACTTATTTCTTCTTTTCCAAGTGAGAGGAGGGGAAATAGAGAGACAGATTCCTGCAGGTGCCCTGTCCGGGATCCACCCAGCAGCCCCTGTCTGAGGCTGATCCTCTGCCCATCTGGGGCCATGCTCACAACAGAGCTATTTTTAGTGTCTGAGGCAGAGGCTCCACAAAGCTATCCACAGCACCCAGGGCCGATGCTCTCAAACCATGGCTATGGAAGAAGAAGAAGAAGAAGAAGAAGAAGAAGAAGAAGAAGAAGAAGAAAGAAGAAGAAGAAGAAGAAGAAGAAGAAGAAGAAGAAGAAGAAGAAGAAGAAGAAGAAAGGAGGAGGAGGAGGAGGAGGAGGAGGAGAAAGGAAGAAAGAAGAAGAAAGAGAGAGAGAGACACACACACACACGGAAGAGGAAGGGGTAGAAAAGCAGATAGTAGCTTCTCTTGTGTGCCCTGACAGGGAATCGAACCCAGGATTTCCACATGCTGGACTGATGCTCTACCACTGAGCCAACTGGCCAGGGCTGCATTCTCTCCTTTAGAATCCAGGGAATTTCTCCCCAAGAACACCACAGACCTACTCCAAAAGGAGAAATGCACCCCCATGTTTGTGGCAGCATTGTTCACAATAGCGAAGATCTGGAAACAGCCCAAGTGTCCATCAGAGCACGAGTGGATTAAAAAGCTTTGGTACATATATACTATGGAATACTACTCAGCCATAAGAAATGATGACATCGGATCATTTACAATAACATGGATGGACCTTGATAACATTATATGGAGTGAAGTAAGTAAATCAGAAAAAACTAAGAACTATATGAATCTATACATAGATGGGACATAAAAATGAGACTCAGAGACATGGACAAGAATGTGATGGTAACGGGTGGGGGGAGGGATGGGGCGGGAAGGAGAGAGAGGGGATAGGGGAAGGGAAGGGGCACAAAGAAAACCAGATAGAAGGTGACGGAAGACAATTTGACTTTGGGTGAGGGGTATACAGCATAATCAAATGTCAAAATATTCTGGAGATGTTTTCTCTCAACATATGTACCCTGATTTATCAATGTCACTGCATTAAATTTAATTTAAAAAAATTAAAAAAAAAAAGAATCCAGGGAATTTCTAAAGAGGATGCCTAGCAATTATTTTTCTTTCATGGAATGGAAGCCAATATAAGTCCATCTCCCTCAGTCCCAATTCTTCATGTGAAATGGAATTCTGCTTTCTAAGTATATTCTCCTTACTTGGCTTAGAGAAAACCTTAAATGTATCTACCATCATAGGTGGTGAATGATGATAAAAATAATTTAGAAAGGACTCAAATGGAGAAAAGAAGATTCCCCAAAGAGTGGGATTTTTATAGTACTTCTAATGTTTTGGTACCACTTCTAGTTTATGAGATCCATTGTACTTGGGATTTCTCAAGTGTCCTCTCCGGTCTTCCAGCATCCTGGGGCCATGAATGGAGTAAGGGAGAACCCTCCACCTTGTAGTGAGAGCGATACAGGACAAAAGCACCAACATGGGAGAAATGTCAAAAAGCACTAACTTCCCTCCCTGTCTCTGCCCTTGTTTTCAAAGCTACATGGCTGAAACAGACCGAAGAACAAGGCAGAGTCAGAGTGGACCACTGATGCCGCCTCTTTAGTAAAAAGCAGGCTGGGGTGCTTTGAATAACTTCTTACCCTCTTGTCTACAGTCCTTTATCTAAAGAACCACCCAGCACAAAAGAGAAAGGTCAGGCTCACTGTTTCCTCTTGAGTATCAGACTTCCAAGATATTTTTACTTCTGCGCCCTAATGTTAAAGTTCTAATTTCCCTCCCTCTCTGAAGAACTAATTCTCTAAGCATTTCGCATTATAAATTTCATAGGCTACCAGAGTGACCCCATTCATGCTCATTAATCCACCAACGTCTATTAAGGGACACAATGGTGAAAACCTATCTCTGTGGGCCCCATCAGTATTCATATTTATAAAAGGGGGATTTGAAAGCATCCGGGAATTTGACCCAAAGGGCAAACGTGGCTTCCTCTCTCCAGCAGCACAGAGTTCAGGACAAAACAATTTTATGGAAAATGCCTCATATTTTCATGAGGCTCAATTTCATTAAAATGTCCTATCCCAGCTAACTGACTTTATTTTCTCCCCAACGAAATACTCAAGTGTTGATGTTCTGGTCATAAAGAGAGTGTGAGTTAGTACACCCAAATAATGAATGATTCTCACACTATTTTTTTCCTTTCTAATAAAATTTGGTGTTATAAGGGAAAAAAAGCAGAGACATCACGAGAGGTCTCAACTCCATAGGCCTCTACATTTTGTAAATAACTACAGAGTCACAAAAACTAGCATCAACACTGATCTAACATCTGTTAAGTTCTGTGATCATGGTAAGTTCCTTACAATTTCTGAGTTGCAATTTTGTTCTCTAGAAAAGGGAAATCACAGGGAGTCTTCGCAAAATTAAACATCACATCATCTATAAAGCACTTGGTCCAGTCTAAGTGCTTCATACACAGAAGCCCGTTCTCTTCAAGGATGCAGAGACAGACGGCTGAATAGCCAACCTTTGGTCCAGTCGAAACAATACTGGAGTTGATTTTTTTAAGTTTCAGAGCAATGATCTCGCAGGACAAGTCCACTCATGTGTGCCCCGTGTTATGTGAGATTATCTGGCAGATCAATCTGCAACATGCTGGCTTTATTTACAGGTTTCGGATTGAACCAGAGGATGTAGTGGTAACACAGTTTAGCGAACACAATGTTACATCTGCTACTGCTACTAGAATTTCCAAGGAAGAGGAACAGTGATTCATTCAGAAAGACAGAACTGCTATCACATGTGTTTACATTTTTTCCTTAACATCAGAGGCTTCCAATTATCTGAGGGAAATGAGCAATAAAAATAGTGATCACCACCGGTGCGATCCAAAAAATAAGCAATATAATTGCGGCTAACAACATAGTTTTAGATTTTGAGAAAGAATGGGTTTTACTTATTACAAATTTGAAAACACACAGAGGCATAAGTAAAAATCACAGGATGCAGGGTCTACTTTTCACGCCAAGCCTGTATCACCACAGAATGGAAAAGATGAAGGCATGGGACTTTTCAGGTCCAAAATGCAAATTTCATAGTGGTCCCTCTGTTTAGGAAATTTCTATAAAGAGTGGCACTCAGGCCCTGGCCGGTTGGCTCAGTGGTAGAGCATCGGCCTGGCGTGCATAAGTCCTGGGTTCGATTCCTGGCCAGAGCACACAGGAGAAGTGCCCGTCTGCTTCTCCACCCCTCCACCCCTCCTTCCTCTCTGTCTCTCTCTTCCCCTCCTGCAGCCGCAGCCGAGGCTCCATTGGAGCAAAGATGGCCCGGGCGCTGGGGATGGCTCCTCGGCCTCTGCCCCAGGTGCTAGAGTGGCTCTGGTCACAACAGAGTGACGCCCCGGAGGGGCAGAGCGTCGCCCCCTGGTGGGCGTGCCGGGTGGATCCCGGTCGGGCGCATGCGGGAGTCTGTCTGACTGTCTCTCCCCGTTTCGGCTTCAGAAAAATACAGGAAAAAAAAAAAAAAAGAGTGGCACTCATTGTAAGAAAAAAAACCAACAGCTCCAGCTCTGTAGCCTAACCATGAATATTAGGTAAAGATAAAGGCAAGAGCAACATTTTTTTTCATTTTCCATTTGTTTCGAAAATGTAAAAAAAAAACCCAAAACAAAACCCTGAATCTTTTGGCTAAGTTTTGAAAGCAGTTGAATTAAGAACAAATACTGTATCTGTGCTGTAACAGTTGTTTTTTCTTTAGAAACAAAAATAAAATAAATCAAGAAGCAAGTATTCCCACCCTGGCCGGTTGGCTCAGTGGTAGAGCTTTAGCCTGGCGTGCAGAAGTCCCGGGTTCGATTCCCGGCCAGGGCACACAGGAAAAGTGCCCATCTGTTTCTCCACCCCTCCCCCTCTCCTTCCTCTCTGTCTCTCTCTTCCCCTCCCGCAGCCAAGGCTCCATTGGAGCAAAGATGGCCTGGGCGCTGGGAATGGCTCCTTGGCCTCTGCCCCAGGCGCTAGAGTGGCTCTGATTGCGACAGAGCGACGTGCCGGAGGGGCAGAGCGTCGCCCCTGGTGGGCGTGCCGGGTGGATCCCGGTCGGGCGCATGCGGGAGTCTGTCTGACTGTCTATCCCCATTTCCAGCTTCAGAAAAAAAAAAAAAAAAAGAAGCAAGTATTCCCTTTGCCCAGGCCCTGTTGCCTTGTCTATATGCCTCCTGTGAGTACAGGGCTAAGGTGCAAAAAACCCCGAGCCTCTGGGGGAGAATTAAAGCACCATCCCAAAGAAATTCCCAACTAAGAATTAATTGTATTATCAGTATGTGACTTTAAATCTTTCCTACCTGTTCTGATTTAGGGAAAAGGCCTCCTTTCTCTTTAACTGCCTCAGCCAAACCAGAGAGGTAGTTCTGCAAACTGACCATATCAGGAATAATCTTTTCAACATGCTTAAAAATTGACCAAGTGCTGGCGCAGTAGATAGGGAGTCGGCCCGGGACCCTGAGGACCCAGGTGTGAAACCCTGAGGTCACCAGCTTGAGCGTGGGCTCAACAATTTGAGCAAGGGATTACAAACATGTAATTCCTTGGGCTGGCCTGAGCCCGAGGTCACCGACTTGAGCCTGAGGTCACTGACTTGAGCCTGAGGTCACTGGCTTGGCTGCAGCCCCTCAGTCAAGGCACATATGAGAAGGCAATCAATGAACAGCTAAGGTCCCGCAACTATGAGTTGATGTTTCTCATCTCTCTCCCTTCCTGTCTGTCTGCCCCTTTCTCTCTCTCTTTCTCTCTCTTGTTAAAAAAAAATAATAAATGAGTAGCATTTATCACCAAGTGCACAGGGTTCCTGGAAGGCATCAATGCAAAATCTCTATCTTAAGATATTCCCAGTAGTTTGAGTCAACTAGAGAAAAGATGCAAAAATATAACTTTAAACTGAAAATGGGAGGATGTTTGGTCTGTTTTGTCCCACTGAATATTTAAAAGCCTGCAATTTGAAAACTTCAGAAAAATTATAAACATCAGAAATAGACTGAGTGACATTTAGCATGAAAAAATAAAACCCTCTTAACCTCTGTCATCACAAAGAACAAGAAGCAGCATTACTGATGTATGTGATTAACATTGTTTTGGGGAACCGTGGCTTACCGCACTGGGGACTGTCTTTAGGGCTTCTTCCCAGGAGGTGCACTGGGCATGCATGGAGAAGTGAGGACACACACACACACACACACACACATGCATGGAGACGTGGGGACACACACACATGCATGAGGACGTGGGGACACACACACACACATGCATGGAGACGTGGGGACACACACACATGCATGGAGACGTGAGGACACACACACATGGAGACGTGAGGACACACACACACATGCATGGAGACGTGGGGACACACACACACATGCATGGAGATGTGGGGACACACACACATGCATGGAGACGTGAGGACACACACACACACATGCATGGAGACGTGAGGACATACACACATGCATGGAGACGTGAGGACACACACACACAAACACACATGCATGGAGACGTGAGGACACACATACAAACACACACATGCATGGAGACGTGAAGACACACACAAACACACACATGCATGGAGACGTGAGGACACACACACACATGCATGGAGACGTGAGGACACACACACACAAACACACACATGCATGGAGACGTGAGGACACACACACAAACACACACACATGCATGGAGACGTGAGGACACACAAACACACACACATGCATGGAGACGTGAGGACACACAAACACACACACATGCATGGAGACAGGGGGACACAAGGAAACACACACACACACACACACACACACACACACACACAGCTCCGCGGGGCATGACGTTACAATGAGGGGAAGAAAAGCCGAGCCGCACTCTCTCAGGCAGCGTTTCTCTCGCCAGCAGTACCTTTGCTTTGGGAAATGACCAGCAGTACCTTTGCTTTGGGAAATGACCAGCAGTACCTTTGCTTTGGGAAATGAACACAGAATGGACCGTTCAGATGCTGAATCAATGCAATTTCCAAGTGGTTTTAAACAGCTCTATCTATCCGTCCATTACACCCCGCGCTTCTACACTGACAGGTATTCGCCAACATGTTTCTTTGGCTTCAGCGTGTCATTAGAAGTTCCTCTGAGCCAGCTGACAGATGCCGTGCCTGTGACCACAGGCGGGCGGGCTGACGGCTTCCTCTCCCTGCAGTCACTGTAGGGAATCATGCAGGGAGCTGGAGCTACGGGTGGAGCTGTGTGCCCTTTAGTTTTCTTGGAGGTGGGGGAGAGAGGAAGGTGGAAGAAGAAATATTTCTGTGACCAAACAATGCAACAAGTAATCCTTATTATACTCACACTGGACTCAGGTATCAACTCCTCGGGCATTCCTGATCCACTCACCCACTTCATCTCCACTGCCCAGCATAAGGTACAAACTTTGATGAAAGTAGCAATCACGCTACATTCTGATTATTTAGAGCACCTTGTTTGCAGTTGCAATCTTTGTACCCACAGAGGCTCTCAGAAGAGAAAACACTCCAACAATGTATAATAATGCAGAAAAGTGAATCAGTAAGTTAATGACATGTTGGACTTGGCCAGTGGACTCGGCGGCTGAGCATCAGCCCAGCGTGTGGATGTCCCAGGTTTGATTCTTGGTCAGGGCACACAGGAGAGGCGATATCTGCTTCTGCACTTCTCCCTCTTCTCTCTCCCTTTCTCTTCCCCTCCCACAGCAAGTGGCCCTGGGTGCTGACGATGGCTCCATGGCCTCACCTCGGGTGATGAAATAGCTCAGTTGCCGAGCAACAGAGCAATGCCTCAGCTGGGCAGCGCATCACCCCCTAGTGGGCTTGCTGGGTGGATCCCAGTCAGGACACATGTGGGACTCTGTCTCTCTGCCTCCCTACCTATCACTTAATAAAAAAAAAAATTTTAAATATTAAAAAATGAATGACATGTTTCCTCCGTAACAATGTATCATGATCAGAAAGACATACGTTTTAGGTCGGAAGAGCCAGATTGCAGTCTTGGCACTGTCTTATCAAGTTCATTTCTCTTAATTTGGACTTGCTCATTTGTAGATGGGGGGAAATAATAGTTAATTTAATGGTTTATTTTGAGAATGAAATGAGCTGAAACATAAAAATAGCTTGGAAATTATAAACACTTTACAGATATGACTTTTAAATCTAATTATACTTAACTAATTCTTACTCCAAATGGTCTTGTCTTAAATTATTGCTTCTATTTCATTTATTACTTAACATTAAGTTATTACTTTTACCTTAAGGAAAAAAAGTGGTACTCCTTCTCACCTTTCTATCAATTATCTCATAAATTATCTATCAATTATCTTCTAAACTCATTGGATAATTGGGACCTAGTACAAAACCGCCTGAAACAAGGGGTACTATTAAGAAATACAAGAGGAACAGCTACTATCCTAAAAAAAAAATGACCTGTGAGTAATGGAGGTACAACATCCAATGCAGTCTACATTAGCATGACGTAAATATTTTAGACAACGGGAAATTAAATATCTAGATGCATTATACTCTATAAAATCGGAAACTCTGACTGTATTGTTGGATATGCACATTACCTAATAGAAGGCTAGAAAACCCAACTAATTTATAGTCCAGTATATCATATTTCACAATATTTGGAAGTAACACAAGTATAATCCTTACAGTAGAAATCCCGAAGCAAATCCTCAGGTAAGTATAAAAAAAATGCTTCCAAAGGTCAGATTAAGAACCTTCCTGGATTATTTCTGAAGCCAACTTATTTTTAAGAATGGAAGTTTCATGTTTCAAAGGAAAATTGGAGCTAGTCGACGTGCCAGAGAAAAGACAGCAGGAAGTAAGGAGGCCCATCTCTTCCCATCCAAAAGGGCATAAACCCATCATTAAGAATTGGCTGGAATCCATTTTAATATTAAAGTCTCAAAACTAAGATGGTCTAGAAATGTTAGCAATTAAATTACTTCATCACTAAAATTCATATTAAATCAAATTAAAAGCAGTTAATCAGAATGGCCATTTACTGTATCCCCTTGAAAATTATCTACAAGTAGGTCCCCTACAATATGCCCTTCCTATAGTCTGCACAGGATCTACAATGTGTGTGTATATACTAAATTATCATTAATCTTTCAAAGATATTCTTTGAGTTTTTCTTTTCTTAAAAATACCACACCTTGGCCCTGGCTGGTTGGCTCAGAGGTAGAGCATTGGCCCGGCATGCGGACATCCGGGGTTTGACCCCTGGTCAGGGCACACAGGAGAAGCAACCATCTGCTTCTCTCCCCTTCCCTCTCCCCCTTCTCTCTCTCTCTCTTCCCCTCTTGTAGCTATTGACTCAATAGGCTTGAGCATCGGCCCCAGGTGCTGGGAATAGCTCAGTTAGTTCAAGCATTGGCCCCAGTTGGGGGTTGCCGGGTGGATCCTCGTCAGGGTGCATGCAGGACTGCCTTCCTCTCATTTAAAAAGTCTATAATTGATCAACACAAGTTTATCAGATATTCTTAAAGGAAAACATCTCTGTTTTTCATCCATAATTCATACGAAAGGTTAATATTCTCCCCCTAAACTCTGTAAGGAAATTTTAAACTCGTGGATCATCCTAAAAAAAGCATCATTCAAGGTGAGTGAAAAACGGACCAACCCACACTGCAGGCCTCATGGTGTAGTTTCTTTACTATGGCAATAAGCAAGATTTCTAAAATTATTATTACATGCCCTTATGATTTCTCCTTCCTGATGTTAACAGTAAATGCTGAAATGGTCTAGGTAAGTAATTGTTGGGCTGGAAAAAGAAAAAAAAAATGCTAATGCAAGTATTCCTATTTCCACAATGAAAACGAGATATTATTGCTTCACGTGACCTTTCCTAAGTGCAGAATACCGCACTTTACACAATAGTTTTTGGGTTCATGCTTTAATCACTAACCTCTGCTGTGCAGGAGATTAATGCAATTTTCATCACAATCCATCGTATAAATAATATCCACAAAGAAGAACTCCATGCACATAGGCAATGTCAGCTGATGGCTGGTGGCTGAACTTAGTCATTATCTGTGTTCCAGGGTCCCTAGCAAACTATACTTATAATAGGCAATTTCTTGTGTGGCCCATCAGGTATAAGAAAGAAAAAAAAAATTTTTTTTTTTCCTCTCTTCAAAGTTTAGTTGATACATTTTGTTTCCTAAATGCCAAAGAACTAGTTACCTGGACACTCTGTTATAACTGAAAACCCAGAGAAGAAACGTGAAATCTTGGAGTCTCATTTGGTTTCTTTTTTTTTTAATCTTTCTTTTTTCTTTGTTTTTATTCAATGAGAGAAGGGGAGGCAGGGAGACAGACTCCCACGTGTGCCCCAACCGGGGTCCACCTGGCCAGCTCAGTAGTGGGTGATGCTCTACCCATCTGGGGCTTTGCTCCATTGCTCAGTAACTGAGCTCATCTTAACACCTGAGGCCAAGGCCATGAAGCCATCCTCAGTCCCGGGGCTAACTTGCTCCAATGGAGCCATGGCTGTGGGAGGAGAAGGGGTGGGGGGCGCACAAGGGAGGGGTAGAGAAGCAGATGAATGCTTCTCCTGTGTGCCCTGGCTGAAAATCAAACCCAAGACATCCACACGTTGGGCTAATGATCTACCACTGAGCCAACCAGGCAGGGCCCCATTTGGTTTCTAACTCAAAGTCACTACCGTGGACTCCGAACAATGAGAAGGGAACAAGAGGCTACAGTGATGTCATTTGACAACAATCCCTGTTCCAGACAGTGGAAGTGTGACAGAGCCCAGACCGTGCCCTGGTCTGTGTGTCGGAGACAGGCATAATATGGAAAAGCGCCCGTCTCCCGAGAAAGCTGTGCCAAGGGGGCCGGCGTGCTTTCATCTCTACGGTCGTCTGTGACGGTATTCGGCGGCGAGGGGCCCTGGCAGTTACGGGGTGTCATTCTCAAGATGGATAGTTTGGATAGAGAGGAGTTCCCTCTCTTCTAGTTTAGAAGGAAACGACTGTGTGTTTATAATTTGTAAATAGTTCCTGTCTCGCTGGGTGTGTTACAGTTCCCAGAAGCATGGTCTGTCATGTCTAACAGGCAACAGAAGCCAGAGGGCTGTGCGGGTAAGTCCTGGGAAAGCAGCACTGCGGAGCGTGGTGGCCCAGCGCCTGGGTGTGCACCGGGTCTGTGACGAGCACATCTCGATGTGGGGGCTGCCGTGCGTGGAGAAGAAACAACGGGCTGCAGTACAGATGTGGGTGATCTGTGCTCCAGAAGCCGTAGTGTTGAAAATCCCTCTAGTTAGAAATCTCTTAAGGAAGTGAGAGAGAGCCTGACCAGGTGCTGGTGCAGTGGATAAAGTGTTGACCTGGGATGCTGAGGACCCAGGTTCGAAGCCCCGAGGTCACCAGCTTGAACGTGGGATCATAGACATAACCCCATGGTCACTGTCTTGAGCCCAAAGTCACTGGATTGAAGCCCAAGGTCACTGGCTTGAGCGCAAGGTCGCTGGCTCAGCTGGAGCCCCCTGGTCAAGACACATACAAGAAAACAATTTGTGAACAACTACAGTGCCGCAATGACAAGCTGATGCTTCTCATCTCTCCTTCCTGTCTGTCTCTCTCTTGGTCTCTCTCTCTCTCTCTCTTTGCAAAATAAATAAAGTGAGAGAGAAAAGGGAAAAGATACAGATGAGGAGTATAAAGTACGCCAGTCTCACCTAACGATAGAGTAGTTGTGTTAAGCAGAAGAGGCATGAACAGAAGTCAGATTTTCATGTTAGACTTATTCCTCTAGAAGACATTACAGAAGCATAAAATAGAGGAAACAACACAAACACGGCTGTGCTGTTGCTTATTAAAGACCTGATGAAAATACTATAATCAAAGCATCCCAAGAACAAAACTGCCCTGGAGGAAATGGGGAAGAGTCGCAGTACCCACGCCCTCTGCCCGTGTGCGCCGTGCTGACACAAACTGTCCTGCTGGAGGGCCTGTGCTTAGATGAACGGAATAGCTCCAAGGCTCATCCGTGGAGATGCTGCGACTGTAACTCAGTCATCCTTGTCTCCACGGCTTGAAGAACAGCCACACGGCTTTACCTCCAGACCCCAGAGAGCCCTGGAGGTACGTCACTGTGAGGCTAGACCTTGGCAACCACGGTCTCGAGTCCACGGCATGAATTTGTTGCCTGCCTGTTTACTGAACACCGCCTTTTTTTTTTTTTTGTATTTTTCTGAAGCTGGAAACGGGGAGAGACAGTCAGACAGACTCCCTCATGCGCCCGACCAGGATCCACCCGGCACGCCCACCAGGGGGCGACACTCTGCCCACCAGGGGGCGATGCTCTGCCCCTCCAGGGGGTCGCTCTGCTAGCGCCTGGGGCAGAGGCCAAGGAGCCATCCCCAGCGCCCGGGCCATCTTTGCTCCAATGGAGCCTTGGCTGCAGGAGGGGAAGAGAGAGACAGAGAGGAAGGGGGGGGCTGGAGAAGCAAATGGGCGCTTCTCCTATGTGCCCTGGCCAGGAATCGAACCCAGGTCCCCCGCACGCCAGGCCGACGCTCTACCGCTGAGCCAACCGGCCAGGGCCTGAACACTGCTTTTTCCCGCACTGCCTTCTCGTGAGATGCTCTTCTCTACCAATAGGATCACAATTATCTCAGGGCAGTTTAGTATCCCATCCTTGGGTGGCTCATTTAAGAAGGGATGGCCAAACAGAAAGAAATCTTCCTCACTTCCAAGCCTTGGTTAATAAAATTTAGAAAATTTCCTAGAATAGGTTTAAACAATTTCATTAAGACCCATGTTTCCTGGCCCTGGACAGTTGGCTCAGTAGTAGAACATCGGCCTGGCATGTGGATGTCTCGGGTTCAATTCCCGGTTAGGACACACAGGAGAAGCAACCATCTGCTTCTCCTCCCCTCCCCTCTCTTGTTCCCTCTCTCTCCCCCCCTCCTACAGCCATGGCTCAAATGATTCAAGCGCATTGGCCCAGGCACTGAGGATGGCTCTGTGGACTTTCCACCTCAGGTGCTAAAAATAGTTTGGTTGTGAGGATGGCCCCAGATAGAGCACCGGCCCTGATGGGGGTCACTGGTGGATCCTGGTTGGGGCATGTGCAGGAGTCTATCTCCCCTCCTCTCACTTGGAAAAGAAGAAGAAACAAAAGACCTGTGTTTCCTTTGGCAAAACATCCCATCCTGCACTTGAGCTTGGCTGTAACTGCTTCTGATGTGCAAGCCATTCTGTATGTCACCAGAAGCCATGCTCATCAACTCATTCAGAAGAAGGCGGCATCTGTGTGATCCCTATTCTGAAAAGGGGCAGTTCACTTTCGAAAAAAAAAAAAATATTTTACTACTTTATTATTTTGCCAGGAACGATCATGTAAACACAACAAATAAGATCTACTTTGTAATTCCTTCCATTTGCGACAAATGGGCAAAACCATCTGGCTCTCTCAATTAATTTGAAGGCTCTCTGTGTCACGGAGCCAGTGTGTTTTAAATTCATTTCCTTTTCCTGCGCAGTTTCCCCTTTCCCCTTCACACACACCCCCACCCCCACCCGCCAGCATCCTGTCCACGCTGCCGTCCCATGCCCCGCAGACCCACAGGTGCCGGGGGACTGGACGTCCGTTACACCGGGAGCATCCGCATGGGGCATTCCGGTTTTCTTCTTTTGTATTTCACTGCATTCCAGAAGGTTTGTTGGAAAGCATAACGGCAACAAAAGCAGCAGATTTGAGAGTCTCCCAGGAGCAGGGAAAGGACAGATGTACCAGACGTGTAGCTGGAGAGGCTGCCAGCAACAGCTGGGGAAGTGACAGGCTCTGAAGTGGGTGACCGCCCCACAGAGCACAGACGTGGACCTGAAGGAGCGGCGATTTCGCCTGATTTACTCGGGACTGCTTCACCACCCCCCCCCCGGCCCCTACGCCCACTGTCCACACCCCACAGGGAAGGCACCCTCGCCCGGTCCCACAATGGGCCTCCCACAGGCATGCCTTTTATACTCTTTCAACTAGGCCTTTCGTTTTGTCCCTTTTCATCCTCATGTTTAAAATGATAAATAAAAAAATAAATAAATTTAAAAAAATATAAAAAGGGATCTTCCATGTAAATCGCAAAAATATTAATATACTGGTCACTCTATCGTACTAATAAATAATAATAATAATAATAATAGTAATATTGGACTCAACCCAGAAGAAAGCTATCTGCTGAAGACATTAATGTCCCCTCCCTTTTGGGTTTTCTCTGGGGACACTCACCCTGTCATCTTCATCCTCCTCGTCATCTACGTCTGTGCTACCCTGAAAGCAAGACCCACAGTTTGTTAATAAAACATCCGCTGAAATCACCGAATGCAAACCAAACTCATTCACATTAAAAAAAAATTTTTTTTTGGCTACTTAACGTAGGCTTTAGCATTTTTAAAATACAGTATTTTAAAATAACTCTTAAAAATAACACTTAAGTTCAGGGACACTGTGGCAAAGTATAAACCATACGCATGATCTCCATAAAACGTAACTAATATAAACAAAGCCATGAGGTGAGCGCCCTTGGAAGGCGCCCAGTGTTAAAGATGCATTGCCGCGTTGTGCTTTCTGTAAACAGTTTCGTTCCTATCCTGACAAATGAACCAACCGGTACGTTAAGGCTGAGAATCCCATCCTCTGTGTGTGTGAGGCTCACTGTTATAATGACTTCTCTTTTCCTTTGGGGCCATTACTGAAACATTAGACAGTAGAAAATGCATTCGTCTGAATATAATCAATCTCAAGAATAAGTTACAGGTTTCTATATGGTGTTAGTGTTTTCCTGGGGCTTTGGGTTTGGGGAGGGGCAGGTGAGGGAAGGACTCAAGGAGAAACGGCTTTAGTTCTGGGGTCACAGCCCCACCTGTGATGCAAATAGTAAGTTTAGTTCCAGTGAGTTTTAAAACAGTGTCTATCTGATAGGTGAAGCTCCATCACATCACTGCAGTGTTTCAAAGCTCACACATGTTGGTTCACAATCAAATGGGTTTGGCAGCTCGCAAAGTATCCTGGATATTAGAAAATCAGGCCCTGGCCGGTTGCTCAGTGGTAGAGTGTCGGCCTGGCGTGCAGAAGTCCTGGGTTCAATTCCCGGCCAGGGCACACAGGAGAAGCGCCCATCTGCTTCTCCACCCCTCCCCCTCTCCTTCCTCTCTGTATCTCTCTTCCCCTCCCGCAGCCAAGGCTCCACTGGAGCAAAGATGGCCTGGGCGCTGAGGATGGCTCCATGGCCTCTGCCTCAGGCGCTAGAATGGCTCTGATCGCGGCAGAGTGATGCCCCAAGATGGGCAGAGCATCGCCCCCTGGTGGGCATGCCGGGTGGATCCCGGTCGGGTACATGCAGGAGTCTGTCTGACTGCCTCCCCGTTTTCAGGTTTGGAAAAATACAAAAAAAAAAAAAAAAAAAAAAAAAAAAATCAGTGTCTATTTTCATTTTTCTACATAAGCTTGCAGAAGGTCAGGCATGCTGTTTAGATGTCACTGTTCCCATGAAAAGAGAATATTTGTAATATCATGGCTCTTAAAGGAGAGTAACTCTGAAGTAACCCAGAGAGTGTCCTGCTATACTCCATAACACCACAGAGAAGTCATCAGTGGTGTCTCCAGGTCTGGCAACGCGCCACCTCCCAGAACCCCCGTGGGCGACAACGAGCAGGTTGTGTGACAGTCACTGATGCTGGGGAACTAACCCAGTCACTATTGGCAGCAAGCAGTTTTCATGAAAGCAAATAGATAAAAACAAGTATAATGAAAACACGGTGTGGGAGAAATGAACATTGTACTGAGACGTCTTCAGCTTGAGCCACTGTTCTGCTGTGTGACTGAGCAAATCACTTTGCCATTACGGGTCTTAGCTTCATCAAGCACAGAATGGAAATAGTAATTCTTGCCTCCATCATGGTTGCGTTATCAAGATTCAATTAGATAATGAATTTGAAAATGTTTTATAAATTAAGAAAAATTATATATATATACATACATTTATATGCACATATATATATAAGTATACTCGTACCCATGTTATGTTTATATACACTATAAATATATACATATACATTCTATAAATATACATACCATACATGTAGCTATAAAAATAAAAATTGACCGAACATTACAAAAATGTTAATTGACAGTATTTTTCTTATAGATGTTTCTCAGTAAAAATTTCCCTCAACTGTACCTCTATGGAACTTAGTTATTAAAAGAATCTGTACTTTAAAGCTACTTATTAGATGGTTCTAGCATCTTTAGGCCCCTCATTATTTAGGCCCATGCCTACTCCATTAAACAATGCAAAATCGAACAGGATAGAATTTTTTACTTTGCTTAGGGTTCTATTCAAACACAATGAGTGGAACCTTCACTCACTTGGCTGCCCGGGACGCCGCCAACCTTCCCTTTGGTGGGTCTGAGGAAATGATACACCAACAGCAGCAGCATCGCCAGAGGGACCATATACAGTTCAAAATTCCAGACCGTGACCAAGAACACCTGATTGGAAGACAAGACCAAATCACAGCTTGAGAAAACAGTGTGGGAACAATCTTAAACGCCTACTCATTGACTTCCGGATAAATCCAGGACTCTCGCTATATATGATAATAGCTTTTAGCAATAGTTACAAAACGGTTAACACACACACACAGGTGTAATGATTAACACCATTTTTGTACCGATCGAATGAGGAAGAAATGAATTGGCCCATCACACTACAGAATAGACAGATACAGCAGTTCTACATGTGGACACCCCATTACACTATCAGCCCTATTCAATTTCTTGCTCCTTGAGTTATTGGACCAGAATAGAGGTGAATGGTGTACAAAAATCCAAGGTCTCAGAGAGGCCACAGACCAAATTCTGCCAACATAAGGCTTATTTCAACTGCAGAAAGGGATTACTTTTTAAATTGGCTACCAATGTTGAAAAATCCAAATAGTTGATAAAAAAAAAAATCACATTCTCTTTAAAAATCTTAAAATCTTCCAAATTTAAGGCTGGATAGCCCCAAGAAAATGATGGGCTAAAACTGTCTACATCAGACAGGGTATGCATAGCACCCGCCAGATTCTATCAGCCTCTGAATTTGTGACCCCTCCCATAAAAAGGACAAGCAAGGGCTTGGGTTTGAACCCAAGTGTCTATGCCGTAATGGTCACAGGAGACTTTCATGCAAATAAGATGTAGCCCTGCCTCCAAGAAACACACTAATTAGCAGGAAAAAAAATAAGAAAAGAACACATGGTCATTATTTCAGGAGGCAGGAGTAAAATCTTGGGCAAATTATTTCAAAACTGTAGCCTCACTTTCTTTGCAAACTCACAGGTGGTCCAGAAGACATAACAGAATAACATGTGGTTATCAGCTGTCAGCTCCTAAGTGCTGTAAAAAGTCATTGTCATTTACCAATTTAGAAGAGGGAAATGATTACATCTTAAATATTACATCTTCCTTTCCAAAAGCAATATTACTAAAACTTTTTCCTATCATTGAAAAAAAAATTGTCTAGCTACTATATATTTCTTGTTTGTTTTTGATCGCACTGTAAATTGCATCATTTATTTCAACATATTATTCAAATAGGTAATTGTTGGCTTATAAAAGCTAACAGTTTGTGCAACCCCTGTCAAGTCCTATCACTTGATACATTGTTTCAACCAATCTGAGAAAAGGATTAGTTGCTTTTCTTTTATTACACATAGTAGCCTATCGAGACACTGAATTTTTTTTTTAAGTGGGAGGAGGAGAAGCAGAGAGACAGACTTCCGCATTCGCCCCAACCAGGATCAACCAGGCAAGCCCACTAGGGGGCGATGCTCTGCCCATCTTGGGCTGTTGCTCCATTGCAACTGAAGCCATTTTTTTAGCATCTGAGGTGGAGGCCGTGGATCCATCCTCAGCACCCGGGGGTCAACTCACTAGAGCCAATCAAGCCATGGCTTATGGGAGAGGAAGAGAAGTAGGGGTGGGGGGAGAGGTGAAGAAGCAGATGGTCACATCTCCTGTGTGCCCTGATCAAGAACTGAACCACGGACTTCCACAGAGCAAGCTGACACTGTACCACTGAGCCAACCAGCCAGGGCCAACAAACCCAATGTCACAGTCAAGCAAATCAGATATAAAGAGGTTCAGAAGTGAGGAGTCAGCAGCAGCAGCCTGCCTCTTAAAGCCGTGGAACGACTGGGTCCCAGTCAAGTGGACAAGTGACATATGCAAGAAGAAAGCCACTTGGGAGATGAAGTTTGTTTGGTCTCTACTTCACCAGTTTATTTGTGTAGAAAAACCCTCAGGTCATTCATTAGTCCAATGAGAAGACACTTCCTCGCTTATTACTTTGGCTGTCCTGATGGTACAGAGTAGGAAAGGGTGGATCAGACTAACAGTTTAGTAGGAGAAAGAAATGATAAACAAACACATGACAGCAATAACAATTTTCAAAGGCTTCACATGCCTGGAGACAGTAAAACATCCCAACCAGCTGGATCCTGAGGGGATGAGGCAGAAGAGGAGGTCAGGTAACTGAGCCGGGGGTCAGTTAGTGGAAAGACCCATGTGTCATGGCCATCAGTTGAAGATGTAATGGTAAATTAAATGAGAAGAATTTGTGGATTTTTAAACAGAGAAATAATAATAGAATCAGATCTTTGACTAGATAATTCTGGTAGCAAAGCGCTCTGAATGATGGGCAAGGGGGAAGGAAATGAGAAACTGAGGAAAAGTTTAGGAAGAAACTGGAATTGCCCAGAAGACAGAACAAGACCACTCTGGTCTGGGAGGCTAAGGGATGTTTTATAGAAAATAAAGGGTTGTTTTGTTTTTGTTCACTTTTTTTTTCTTCCTTTTCTAACTGAGAGGAGGAGAGATAGAGATAGACTCCTGCATGCGCCCTGACCAGGATCCACCCAGCAATTCCCGTCTGGGGCTGATGCTCTGCCCATTTGGGGCCATGCTCACAATGGAGCTATTTTTAGTGCCTGAGGCGGAGGCTCAACAGAGCCGTCCTCAGTGCCTGGAGCCAATGCACTTGAACTAATCAAGCCAGGGCTGTGAGAAAGGAATGTGGGGGGGGGGGAGGCATGGAGAAGCAGATGGTTGTTTCTCCTATGTGCCCTGATTGGGAATTGAAGCTGGAACTTCCAGACACTGGGCAGAAGCTCTACCACTGAGCAATTGACCAGGGCCGGGTTTTGTTGGTTCTTTAAAAATGTTAGATGTTAACTGTGGGAAGTTGTATGGGGAAACAGCAAGGGTTTTTAAGTTACATTGCAAAGAGGCTTTAAGCTTACAGATGGTGTTGAGGTTGCTAAGAGTCTGATCATCACGGATTATCTGATCAAATCCAATGTAACCACAAGAGTCCTTAAAAGTGTAAGAGGCATTAAAAGAAAGTCAGGCCTGACCAGGTGGTGGCGCAGTGGATAGAGCGTCCGACTGGGATGCGGAAGGACCCAGGTTCGAGACCCTGGGGTTGCCAGCTTGAGCGCGGGCTCATCTGGCTTGACTCACTAGCATGGACCCAAGGTCACTGGCTCGAGCGGGGGGGGGGGGGGGGGTTTACTCAGTCTGCTGAAGGCCCGCGGTCATGGCACATATGAGAAAGCAATCAATGAACAACTACGGAGTTGCAAGGAAAAACTGATGATTGATGCTTCTCATCTCTCTCCGTTCCTGTTCGTCTGTCCCTATCTGTCCCTCTATCTGACTCTCTCTCTGTCCCTGTAAAAAAAAAAAAAAAAAAGAAAGTCAGGAAAAACTGTCAGGCAGAAGCAAGGCCAGAGGGAGAACTTAACAATGTGCCCTTGGCTAAATGTGAAGATGGAGAAAGGGGCCATGAGCCAAGGAATGTGAGCAGCCCCTCAACAAGCTGGAAATGGGAACAGACTCTCCAGGACCAGTAGAATGAAACACAGCCTTTCTGCTGCCTTGATTTTAACCCCGTGAGACGTCCGCGAGACTGCCAACCTCCAGAGCTGGAAGGTAAGGAGTGTATTGTGGTCTTAAGCCACTACTTGTGTGGTAATTGTTATGGTAGCAATAGAAAACTAAGAAAGGAGTATATAATATAACAGCAGTGAACACAGGTAGAGCAATTAGAAAAGGTTCAGTCTCCAGCTAGGAAGAGGTACGGGAGTACAGACACCAATCACGGAAGGAAGGCTTTGGCAAGCGTCAACTCAGATCAAGGTCGGAACTGAAATGCCTACTCCTGTCCTGGCTGGCCTTCACTTTTCTCTCCGTCCTCCAAAAAATCCTTCACGTTTCAACCCGCTCCTTTAAGTCCTGCGCCGGATGCCACAATGTGTAATTTCCAAACTGTTGGTTTTCTTGAGATCCAGGTGCGTAAGAATATACTATTTCTGGTGTTCATTTGGCACTGTCTTCGTCCATGTCTACTTGACACTGAGTGACCTGGCCAGTTCATGGAGTTCGGCGGGGGGGGGGGGGGGTGTCAAACTGGGTGATTTTCCTTGTCTCTTAGAGACAATAATACTCCATCCCCACGCTTCAACTGGGCAAAGACCCAGTGGGTAGTTTATTCCCAGTGCTTTTGCAGAAAGACACCTGGATTGTGTGTTTTCTACTTTTATGATGCTCTATGACTATTTATATAAACATGGTATATAACTCTCAATCTGCCAGTTTCACAGTAACACCATAGTGAACATTTCCATGAAGAACATAGCTGGGCCCTGGTCAGAGAGCTCAGTTGGTTGGAGCACCATCCCGATATGCAGAGGTTGTCAGTTTGATCCCCGGTCAGGGCACAAACATAAACAGACTGCTGTTTCTGTCTGTCCCTCTCCCCTTCCCTCTCTCTCTCTAAAATAAATTTAAAAATATATAGTTAACTCCATTCTGATTTTAGAAGAATTCTATCTAGAAAAGGCCCAGAGAATCCTAATATTAAATACAATTTAGTGGCTTTTAGCCTGCATTCTTCTAAGCATGTAGTTTTGTTGACTTTTCCTTTCCCCTTTTTAAATGTACTATCAGATTTAAAAAAAAAAAGGGGGGGGGAATGCTTCTAACCTGTACTTATACACAAGCTTCCTACTAAATACATAATCTTTATTTTCTTTTTAATATGAGACATTAGTTAAAACTCCTTCGTTTGCATCATGCTACTGGCCAGCCTACACTTTATATTCCTTGATGGCTTTATGTAGATGGAAGAAGTCAAACACTCATCCACGATTCAGTAAAAATCCCACACCACTCATTAAGGTCAAGTAACTAAAAAAGTAGAAAAACTCGAAACTAAATAAAAGGAAGGCATCTCATAGGCCTTTTCCCCTAATCTGACCATAACATCAGGTCCAGATTCAAGACAATCAATTCCTCATTCTGTGTCTTTGCTCAAGCTGGTGACTAAGCAGTTGAACATGGGTCTTGGGTCCATGCATCTTTCAAAGCCATTTGCAGATTCTCTGCTGTGATTCAGGAAGGGACAGAAGACTCCTCACACATTTATTTATTCTTCATAAAGCTGGGTATCTTGAGGAAGTCAAGAAAAAAATTCCACTGAATGTACCGATAAGTGTTTCGCTCACTCCTTGAAGCGTAACCGTTGGCACCACGGGTGCCCCTGTGGTAGGAGTCCATTGGGGGCTCTAATTGTCCTCTAAGTGGACAGAGCGTCTTCTGAAAGTGTCCTCTGACTCTGGGCACATGAGCATCGGGCTGCAATTGCACCTAAAAGCTTCAACTTAACACTTACGACTTACTCCTCTGTGTGTGCAGAAAGACTAGGTCAGATCGGACACGGCAGAAATGCTCTAGAGTAATAGGGCAAGTGTATCTAATTAGCATCAGTTCAGTAACAGAATAAAGCAACTGCCACTGGAATAAGTTACTCCACTTAGAGCTTGATTTCTGGCACTAAAAGACGCAGGGCTGCTGTAAGCTCACATTAAGAAGCCCCCGGTAGCTCTGGACATACTCAACGTGCTTGCCGCCCTGGCGGTGCGGTAATTCAGGGACCCTCCGACAGAGGTTCGTGAGCGAGCGGTGCTATTCATAACCAAGTACAATTCCTCTAGGGATCGGATCAGCGATGTCTTGGATGGGCTCCTGTGACTCAGACAGACTACCTGTTTGTGTTATCAAAAAGAAAACTGAGTTTGTATCAGAGCCATGGATACTTGCCATGATCAACAAATAATGATGCCGAAGTTTGGATCGTCCTGTCCTTAGAAATGCTTTCAGGAGTCCAGAGTTGAATGTAAATGGGACAAGTCCAAAATGCTTTCCTACAACACTGAGACAACACCATAAACCAGGAGGAAACCCCAAATACGGTCTTTACGCATGTACGTGCACATGTGCACACTCACGCGCACGCACACCCACTCACGCCTTCACTTACACCATTGCTGGACGGACCACCAAAACAAAAGTTCACATCCGAACCCAGCCACTCCACAGTCCATTTTTGGCCTATTATGTTCAAAAATCTGTTGCATTGTAAAAATAAATGTGTTCCAAACAACAACCCCCCCCCCACATTTCCCCAAAACAACGATGTTTATGTCTAATTTCAAACACGAAAGTGCTAAGTTTGATGACATGGAGAAAAAAAAAAAAAAAGAACGTCTTCCTCGGCTTAAATGGATCTGGTCCATTTAAGCACAGAATGAAAACATTTGAAAATGCCCTTTAAAAACCAACAGGCAGATGTTCAGGTGACGGCAAAGCCAGGAAATGGTTTATTTTAATAAAGCTATTATATGTGCAGTCCAAAGGAGGAGTGGGCACTGAGGCTGGGGCATCTCTAAACGATCCCCACCTGTGAGCCCTGAAAAATCAATTGAAGTCACCCTTTCATAGAAAGTCCCCTTTCTATCCAATAAAACTCAGCTTCGTCGTCCTGAGCCTTCAGTTGCTCGGGAGAAATGCAGTTGAAATCTAACTCCCAGATCTCACATTCATATAAACCAATCACAAAAAACTTAGCGGGGAGCAGGGGGGGGGGGGGGAGGCAGCAGGAGAAACGGGAAGGAGAAGGAGACAAAAAAAAAGAAAGAGGAAAAGAGAAAGAGAAAAATTCCTACTTCCATCAGTCTCATACGGAGACTCATACCTCCTTCTGGTGAATTCCAATAATTTCTTCAAAGGCTCTCCCCCCTCCCCTTTTCTTTTCTTTTCTCCTTCAGAACAGAATTCTGGGCTACATTTTTCTGGGCAAGAGAAGAGATCCAACTTTGCAAGTTGAAAGCAAGGGCAAGGGGAAGCCATCCCAAGTGTTCTAGTAATTAAACGAATATGCATAATGCACCATATGCCCCAAGGGCCTGTTCTTCATGTGAGCCAGATTTTTGTTTGAATTTTTAATTTTTATATACAGATGAAACATTCAGTCTAATCGACCGACAGTGTGAGGGAACAGGCCATCAGAGAGAGGGCGAGGGGCAGTCCTCGCAAGAGCAGGGGCCGGAGACAGGGGAGATGCGAGAGAAATTCCCTTTTGAAGATGTGGATTCGGATGTGTACTTTCTCCCTCTAGCGATTGCTCTTGTCATTTTCTGAGTCCGCAGGACAGACACACATAGAATGAATACCCTGACAACACTATACAGTAGGAGCAGAACACAACACCATCCGTTGAAAAGTGTGAAAATCCCATGGGACCCACAAGGATTTATTTAAAAAAAAAAAATCTCCTACACCATCATTCAGACTACCTTCTTGAATTACAGGAAACCCTCCCAAGAAAGCTACATAAGTATTATACTGCAGGCTCTAGGCTACATATATTAGCAATCTGAACCATTCCGAGAGGAATTCATGCCTCTCAAAGATGCAACTGTTCAAAGTGGTTGGAAAATTCTCAGGGTGAAATGCAAGCTTGTCCTCCCTGTTCCTGCAGCAGTACAGAGTAGACATATAAGGGACTAAAATGCTCTCTCAAACACACAGATCCCCATTAGATCCCAAAGAGCCACGGTGAAGAAGAGGTAAAACCTTCCTTGAAGCTTTTCAGTGTCATTAGAAAACACTGAGTTATAATCCAAGCAACAGACGAGACACAAAGTCCGATAAAATTCCTGTCATCTCTGGACACAGAGGATCCAGCCAGCCTTCTCCAGTGCAGAGAAGGGAGCTTCTGAAATATGTGTTTGCACAACATTTGAAACGTACAACGATGGTCTGGACAAAGCTACCGGGTCCTGTGCAGGGGGCTGGTCTTGTACATGCCTGATGCAGGATAAACATTTCAGAACAGAGTGACTCTGTGTGTTTATGTGTGTGCACATGCACACACAACACAGGGCAAATGCTTCAGTTCACTATTCCCAAAGTCTTTCTACCAAGATCACCTAAATGCAAAAATGCCACATTGGGCTTTACTGCATTCAGAAAAGATTATGTAAACAAACTGGATAGAAAGTCAAAAGGAAGAAGCCTAGGACTCTTCTCAGCCCCCACCCACCCCCCTTTGGAACACAGATACTCTGTCCTTTTCACAATGTAAACACCAGGATGGAATGCAAAGCATTTAAAGAGCAAGTAATAATAGAGCCAATAGAGCCATAAATAACACCTCCCCCTTGCTTTCACTCTCCACCCCTGGGTTTACGCCTTTGATACTGGCTGGGTGACTTGATGGAGTGGTCTCCTGGTCTCCGTGGGAAGACAGATAAACTTCCACAGGCAGGCAGAAGACAAAAAAACTGACAAGGAGCGTCACCTCTCCTGACTGTTTAAATCCTTTAAGGAAGTGTCCGAGCAATTAGAGAGGGAGTGTAATCTTTGCAGAGTGCATTAACACTCTGTGACCTCCCAACAATAGATCAGACCTCAGACACATAATGCTTCCCTGAGGCTTTTTAGTGAAGCACGTTTGATCTCTTAGTCACTCCTGCCTTACTGTAGGTATCCTCCAAGTGGACGGCATTATTCATGAGCCCTGCTGTCCACAAGCTCTGAGGCTGGACTGCAATCAAGAGAAAAGCAGGGAAATCACCATAATCCTCCTCAACAGTCTTTCTTCTATCTTTTAAGATGAAGGTGAGAGTGAGCCCAGACTTCTGGAACAAGCACAGTCTTTTCACAATTCTCTTACTATTTTTTTTTTTTTCAAGCTACCAACTCCCGTTTGGTAAAAGCGAATTCGTTCCATCCAGATGCACAGGTCAGTTGGTCAGCCAAGGGCATGGGGTAGAGACTTCTTCAAAACATTGGCTGTTTTTGTCTATAAAATGAGCTTCATGAGGGAGTCATTGAGGAAAACATCGTGTGTGATAAACAACGTTGCAATATGCAAAAGAAAGCGGCTGGGGGGGGTGAGGGTGGGTGGGAAGCAAATAAGCCCCTTGCATTGCTCACGCTTTTAGATCTTCATTTATTCTGCAGGTTAAGGGCCAGGGGCAGGACGCTCTGATCAGGCAATGACCTATTTCCTGACGAACACACCCTGTTCCGACTGCTAATCTCACAGCGGAAGCTTGGCTTTCACCATTTATTATAAACACTTTCAAGAACTGCTTACCACGATACATTTTTTTTTAATAGATTAGATTTTGGTCCTCTGCTAACAGAGCCAAGAACTAAATATTTTTTATACGAAGGCAGCAAAATAGGTTTTCCGAGGGTCCGACTAACTTTTTACTCTTGTCCATCGTGAGTAATTGGAATAGCAATTGGAACAGATTATGAGAGGGTTAGGAGGTTTCTTTTCTTGTCTCCCCTGTGCCCCGCCCTCATAGTGTAAGAAATTCTGTATCCAACAGTATAGTCTACAAGATCTTACTGGTTTTGAACTTCACCATGAGACTTAGTGAAATGTTCAGAAGAGAGGCAAGACTGAAATAATTTGTTCCAGACCATCACAGTCATCTGTGGAGGACACTCAGTATCTAAAGCCTAAAGCATTTAATCCAAAATAATTACAGTTTCTTAGAATCAAGGCAGTTTCCCCAAGCAAAGGTGCACTGCAAAGGTTTTTTTAAATAAGACTACAAGAACAGAAGAAAGCCGAAAATTAGCTTTATGTTAAAGCAAATCACTTACGTGTTAGCACTTTCTGACCCAAATTTAAGAAAAAAAAAAAGCCAGGGAATATACATCCACAAAATGCAATTGGAGAACTTTTGAACCTTAACAAGCAGGAAAGAAAGATCTACTAAATGATCTAACTGTGCTTTGACATCTAATGTCCAAAATAAAAACAAGAAAAATCATTGAAGAAAATGTTATCATCTCCACTGTAAGTTTTCTCATGTTTTAAAAAGAAGTTGTTTACTCTTTGATTCTATCTCTGGGTACAATAGCTTTCAAGAAATGTGTGATCATGCTCAGATTAAAACAAACCTTCAATAATTAGTTATGGAAAGAGATATCTTCTGGAAGCAAATGGACTTGATGCTCTGATTTGGAGATGTGCCTGTGTACACACACACACACACACACACACAAACACACACACACACACACACACACACACGCCATGCCTAAGCAACTTAACACTCAATAGCAAAACATTTTATAAACCTCACCAATTCCATAGGCATCAAATTTTGACTACAGATCAAGTAAAAATGAAAGAAGAAAATCAGGTTTAACATGTTAATTTGCCAGAGGAAACTGGTACCAGCTCAGCAATAATCTGGACCTCACCCCTTGCACAGAAAAAAGGGCACACCACAGGACAACTGAGAACGTGATTATAAAACTGGCGATTATACAACGTGAAAATTTGGGGGCTTTTGTTTTTTTAAACTAATGTAAGGATTTCTGCATGTAGATGACTATATCAAATTAAAAATAAATTACTGAACTTAAAATCCCTAAGAAGTAGTCCACAGGAATTTACCTTTGGGAGTTTCATTATTTATAAGATTCTGTCGCCACCTGCAGGACTATTCTTAAGTGAACTTGAGCAATGGTCAGGCTATCTGCTAAGTCAGGGGTCGGGAGCCTATGGCTCATGAGCCAGATGTGGCTCTTTTGATGGCTGCATCTGGCTCACAGACAAATCTTTAATAAAAAAAATAATAATAACGTTAAAAATATACAACATTCTCATGTATTACAATCCATTCACTTCCTACTGCTCATGTTCATGGTTGCAGGTGGCTGGAGCCAATCACAGCTGTCCTCCGGGACAACACCAAATTTTTATTGGATAATGCGTCAAGTACACGGGTCGTTGTATGGCTCTCACGGAATTACATTTTAAAATATGTGGTGTTCGTGGCTCTCTCAGCCAAAAAGGTTCCCGACCCCTGTGCTAAGTGTTTTCTTTACCCTTTACCCTTTCTTCTCTTCTTCCTCCTTTTGTCTGATCCTGTCTCTCTCTCTCTGTGTGCGCATGTTGGATTTCCAAATAATCAATTATTTTTCTTTTGAAAATAGGTACATTATTAGCAAAAGTTTGAAAAAGCCACCAATGAAATGCAAACGGAAACTTCCTGAAAGAAGCGAACTGACCAAGGCCACGGGCAGCTAGCTACTTTTTAAACAGCTAAACACACCTCAGGTTGTCCACTTTGCCAAGTAGAATTCTGAGGAGGGAACTGGCATACAAAAATTTCCTTATGAAAAATGTGAGGACTTCAGTGCAGCTTTGGCTGTGGACTAGTTTATAAAAAAAAAGTTTGTAACTGCACGTACCAGGCTTATACCAGAGCAGAAAAAAAAATGGCGCCTGTCTGCAAATTCATACTTAGCATGCCTGTGCTCTTTAAACAACAAACACACGTAAAAGATACTATTTCACTACACGTGTCATGAAAACATGGCCCCATCACTATGGTGTCATCATCTGTACCATCATCGTCAGGATCCCATGAAGTCTTGATGGAAGAGCTTTTTCTACAGCAAGAGATGGGGCAGGCACCTGACGTACCACGCTGGGTTTCATCCCCCAGGGTATGTTACCTGCCCCCTCCCTCCCCACAGTAGCAATTCTACAGACCTACATTTTCCAAATGTAAGGCTCAAGGGAAAATGTGGTTTTTAAAGTTTAATAATACATCCACAGAGAGTGTGTAGATGCAGGTCATACTCAGGAATTAAAACCATGATTTCAAAGTTTGTGACCACAAAAGTGACCCACCGAGGATACGACGGCATAGGGGCTGAGAACCCTCTGCTGTCGTAAGCCATAAAGCCTTTGGAAAATCACTACCAAAGCCTTTGGATGAACATGAAAGAGCCTCTGGTTTAAATTCTTAAGAGCTCCACGCATTTCCATTAAAACAGTAGCCATGGGGGTCTGGTTTCAACACCCATTGAGCTAAAAAGTGTATTTTTTTTTCTTGTTTCTTATTTTCTTGACATAATGAAGCATTTCTAGCAATAAGTTGAAATAAGAACTTTAAAAAGCTTGGGTGGAAATAGAAAAAATCATGATAAAGGGCCAGAAAAATATGGATTGGGGTTGGAAGAAAATTCCAGAGAGAGTAAAAGTCAGTAAACACTGCAGAGAAACATGGCTTAGACCAGGGGTCGGGAACCTTTCTGGCTGAGAGAACCACGAACGCCACATATTTTAAAATGTAATTCCGTGAAGCCATACAACGACTTGTATACATTACACATTATCCAATAAAAATTTGGTGTTGTCCCGGAGGACAGCTGTGATCGGCTCCAGCCACCCACAACCATGAACATGAGCGGTAAAAAATGAACGGATTATAATACATGAGAATGTTTTATATTTTTAAACATTATTTTTTTTATTAAAAATTTGCGAGCCAGATGCAGCCATCCAAAGAGCCACATCTGGCTTGCAAGCCACATAGGTTCCCGACCCTTGGCTTAGACGGTAATGTATTGAATCAGAGATTGATTTAATGTCTGTATCTTTCTTTATTTTTATTTTTTGTAAAAGTGAAACCTAGAATATCAGGCCAACGAAAATCCTCCCTCCTCAAATTAGGTCTATTATTAAATAGCCAATGACACAACCCCAGGATAATAGGAGGAGAGATAGGCAAACACACTTTCTTAAATCCTAAGTCAAACGGCCAAGTACAACCCGGCACAGTAACCCCTTCCAGACCACAAAGGACGTTTCTCTCCACAAACACGAGATCAGGCAGCTGAGATGATTACCAGGCTCTCTTGTAACTGTCACCTGTGGTCGGTCTAATTACAAGCTACCCCCCCACCTGCATCACACAGCCACACAAGGGCCATCAGCTGGCCAAAGAAAGCGCACGCCACTTGACGGGGATCCCCAAAGATCAGCCACCTAGACTCACAAAATGCCAGCTTCGGAACAAATGACAAAGCTCGGGCCACAAAAAAAGGCAGTATCAAATTAGCCAGAAATACAAGCGCTGAGCACGGTTCTGCGACAGATCAAAACTGAAGAGGAAATTGGTTGTAACTGTTTTCACACATTCTTCCCCCCCCCCGGACTCCAGCCTCACCACCTCTCTCCTCCCATTCCTCCATCTCTTTTATTTCTAAATATTCTTTTCAATTTTTTGCATCATACAACATGTCGGCACATCCAGATGTCACAGGTAGAAACAGATGGGGAAAGGAGAAAAAGGACTCAGGTCTGTGAAAACCAAAAATTCAATCTCGCCAGATCCCAGACCTGTTGATCCAGGAGCCACATCAGAGATCTGCCAGGTCCCCTCCGCCGGCCGTCCCCAGGTCGCAGGCTGCTGGCTGCCTTTCGGTCATTCTGCTCATTAGCAGGGTGCTAATGAGCAGAATGGCCGGAAGGCAAATGCATCTCGGACACCGATTCTGATGAAGCTGTTAGGTTGTCTCTGCCTTCTGTCCTCTGATGGGGACCACAGGCCAAGAGAAAATAGTTAGCTGGTAACCACCGGATGGTCAGCACAAAGTACTGCTTAGATGCCTGCTGTGTACCCAACACAAATTACCGCAGTAGTAAGGACACACATGAAGACAGAGACTGGGCCTTGGTGATTCTGTACTCCACAATGTCCTACAACAATCCTTCCATCATATGACCATGTTACACTAAAATCATTTTTTTTTTTAGCATACAATATTAACCTGAAGTATTCAGTCACTGAAATAATCCCTTTGATTTAACATTTCTTCCTATTCCAGTTGACATACAATATTATATATTAGTTTCAGGTGAACCACATAGTGACGAGACATTTGTATACTTTATGAAGTGATCACCCTTTAAGTTGAGTACTCACCTGACACTATACATAGTTATTACAATAGTATATAGACTATATTCCCCGTGCTGAACTTTACATCCCTACAACTGTTTTTATAACTGGCCTGTTTTTTTAAAAAAAAAATTTTATTGATTTTAGCAAGAGAAGAAGGGGCGGGGAGAGAGAGAGAGACAGGAGCATAGATCTGCTCCTGTATGTGCCTGACTGGGGATCGAACCGGCAACCTCTGTGCTCGGGGACGACGCTCTAACCAACCGAGCTATCCAGCCAGGGTAGAGGGTATCACTGGCCTATTTTTGATACGATAAACTTACTTTATTAGGTCAAATATAGAAAGCACAATCATAGCCTTAAATACAGACTCATGTATGTCTGTGTTCGGTGGTTCCGTGTACACTGATTAAACCTAGAAGTAGCTGCCTCCTGAACATTAATTACATGGCATATTACATTTCCACCACATTCTTGAACAGGCTGTTGGCAAGGCCTCATATTACCACCCTTTGCAATAAAGCAGCAGGTGTGTGTGTGTGTGTGTGTGTGTGTGTGTGTACTTACTTTAGTGAGGCCTTCCTCTGAGTTATAAATAAGAGCAACACCATCGACTACCAATAGTTAGATCAGATCATAAATCCCACCGTTTGTAGCTCAGTTCAAACTTTTAGATCAGATCATAAATCCCACCGTTTGGAGCTCAGTTCAAACTTTTATAATATATCTATGTTAATTATCTAATTTGATCTCCAAAGGAAAAATGTAATTTTTCTCATGGTGTGCTTTAATAATTCAAAGGTCACCTCCCCTGCTTCAAATATGAGACAAGGGAGGAGAGCCGGAGAAAGTAGGGGCACAGCCAAGGAGGTGCAGGGGAGAGAGGGGGAGAGGGGGTGAGAGCAAAGACTGCTTCGTACGGAAATCTCCCCTTTGTACCTCAGCACCTCACAGCGCATGAGGCGCGGGACAAGCAACGGCTGTGGAGAGGGAGAGAGAAAGCGAACCAACTTGGAGAAGGTGGTCAAGGATTGGTTGGGTCAAGAAGTGATGTCATCACTGGAATCTTCCCTTTATGATTTAAGATCTCAAATTAGGATCGAGTTCAAGTCCATAGTAAGGTTTCACCTGACCAGGTGGTGGTGCAGTGGACAGAGTGCTGACCCAGGATGCAGAAACCTCGAGGCTGCCAGCTTGAGTGTAGGATTGCGCACGTGACCCCACAGTGGCAGGCTTGAGCAAGGGGTCACAGGCTCACCCGGAGCCCCTGGTCAAGGCACATATGAGAAAGCAATCAATGAACAACTAAGGAGCTGCAACTATGAGTTGATGCTTCTCATCTCTTTCCCTTCCTCCCTGTCTATCTCTTTCTTTCCCTCTCTCTCTCCCTCTTTAAAAAAAAATTAAAAATAAAAGGTAGTGGAGTTTCTCTAGACAGTAAAATTAGACTGAATTCCCTGCAATCTGCAAAAGACCATGGTTCCTTACTGGAATATGCACAGAAAGCAGGAAAATGCTCTTGCAAGTGCATTCTAACAGGCAGCTCAGGGAGGTACCATAGTGACAGAGGGTTCCCATACAGGTCCTAAACCTATAATGCAAAAGGGGTTAACTGTTCACTGGTCTGACAGTGCTTACTAGGTCGAAACTGGGATGCTCCCAAAATACCAACCGATTTCAGTTGGCATAGCCAGGATTCTGTTAGGAAGGAAAATTCAATTATCAGGCTGAAAATATAAAAATGAAAATATGCTAAAACAGTTAAGGCTGTCCTTTTAAATTTTCAACAGATAATCTTTTAATGCAATTACTGTAATTTTATTAAGTGGCATAATTAGTTAATGCCTGAGAAGTTGTCAATAGAAGGTGCAATTATGTCGTAAAACATTAAAATCACCATTTGAAATAATGGATTGTTCTTATAAAAAAAATGTTGAAAAAAAAACTTTAATGTATTTTTAAAGTCTATCAGGTAGTCCTTTGTGGAAAGGAAGATTTGGAAAATCATCTTAAATGTTAAATAAACCAAATAATAGACTGTCAAATATTTTAAGCATTGTATGTGTGCATGTACATATGTGTGTGTTTGTATATATATGTGTGTGTGTATGCATATATATGCATATATCTACATAGAGTTGATGCTTCTCATCTCCTTCCCTTTATGTCTGTCTGTCTCTCTTTCCCTCTCTTTATATATGCATATAGATATACTTATATCTGTATATACTTATACAGATATAAGTATATCTATATACATTTAAGATGTGTAAAAAAAGATCATCTCCTTCAGGCAAAAGGTTTAGTGTAACTGTTAATTTTTTTTTCAGCTTCATGGAAATACAGTTCATCTCTGAGCTCCCACTGCACAAACACCAACTAAACAGGCAGCGAGGTCTGCTATGCATGTGTCATTGTGACTTCCGGTGCGTGCAGAAACACTCACCAAAAACTTTAATGAAAGGCAGGTACGTCGAGTCGTGAATCAACTGGTGATAGAACTTAAAGAACAAAGTAAATCTTTTAGACACAGCGAACACACAAATACCCAAAAGCATCAAAAACACGTTGGACCAGCACGACGTTAATAGCCCACCTGAAAACAAATTTTCATTGTAGTTGTCATTTGTACCAAAGTCAATTCAATCTGCGTGTTCTCTGGGCCACAGAAGGGCACGCAGACAGAACCAGTGCTCACAATCTCGTATGAACACATTTTTCTAAACTGTACTCACAAAATGTTCAACAGAGAAATTTTTTGTTTCCAAAATGCCTTTTGCGTGCGTGTGTGTGTGTGTGTGTGTGTGTGTGTTTATTGGAAGGATCAGTTCTGTTACTGCTGCTATTGCTTTTAAATTTACTATGAAATCTTTTCTCTAGATTCCAAGATCCAAACACAAAGAATTCTGTTAAATACGGAATATCACTAAGAAAGCGGAGAACTGTATTTTTTAACCTTCCTGGGGTGGAGGGGGGTTGATTGATGCTTGAAATTATGTATCCTATTGCAGGCCCTGTCAACTCTGAAGAATAAGTTCTTCATTTTTCTCCACTCAAAAAAAAAAAAAAATTCAGGAAAAAAAGTCACAGATGTGAAAATCACAGCTTTATGAAGATGTCCATTGATATATGGTAGATTTAGATTACTTTTAACATCAAACGTCCAAGAAAAAATTTAATAAAATAAGGAATCCATCAATGCCCTCACAGACTTGCCTGACTTGATATAATAGGTGTGTGCCTGAGAGAGTGGTAGAAAAACGAAACTACATAAATGCAATCCTTTTTTACAGCTTTTGGAGACCTTCGCTATTTAAAATAATCCTCTGATGATGCCATCTGTCAAGTAAAAGCTTTACTGTCACACAGAAATATTAATGCATTTATGCCATAATGTAACTTTGGGTCTTTTTATAGATACTACTGAGGTTTACAACATATAAGTACCCAATAGAAAAACAAATTAAAAAATGGCCCTGGCCGGTTGCTCAGTGGTAGAGCGTCAGCCTGGTGTGTGAATGTCCTGTGTTGGATTCCCGGTCAGGTCGGGGCACACAGGAGAAGTGACCTTCTGCTTCTCCACCCTTCCCTCTCTCCTTCCTTTCTTTCTCTCTCTCTCAATCAGAAGTCCCCACACAAGACAACCTATTTCTCTCTCTTCCCTGCTCGCAGTCAAGACTTCAATGAAACAAGCTGGCCCTGGGCACTGAGGATGGCTCCATGGCCTCTGCCTCACGTGCTAGAATGGCTCCCGTTGCAACACAGCCAACGCCCCAGATGGGCAGAGCATCGCCCCCTGGTGGGCATGCCGGGTGGATCCCAGTCCGGGCACATGTAGGAGTCTGTTTCTGCCTCCCCTCCTCTCACTGAATTAAAAAAAAAAAAAAAAAAAAAAGGAAGGAAGGAAGGGAGAGAGAGAGAGACACAGAGACAGAGTGAAATATCTAGAAAACTCAGAGGAAGGAGAAAGCCTTAAATGACACAATGAGCAAGATTTTCCATAATCATCCTCCCCAAAACACTGAGCCTGTAAGGAGTGTGATTTGGAATGGTTTTGGCCACTATAAAAAAGGTCAGATTTAATTTCTTAGAATAACAATGAAGTCAGCAGCATACAGCAACATTCACACTGTAGGTATCAGTGAATTAAAGAGAACGTTCTCCTCTTAGCATTGGTATACGACCCCCCCTCCCATGTGGAATGGGGGTTAGCCCCAAAGTCAGGGAGGTCTCAGCCTAGACCGCCTAATGAGAGACACTACTTCATGTTGGTCCATCCACTTCTCCCTAGCCACCACGTGGACTAGATCCTAATAGGCTGCTTTTCTTTAAATCCTGCTCTCATCGAGATGTGACGTATTCCTGCACACATCCAAAGGAGCCCTCGGAAAATATATGCTTTGCTTTTACAAAGTCTTAAAATTAACAGCCAGAATACACTAAACATGATCCTGTAACATTCCTGCTTTGTATCATCTGAAAACAGAGACATTAAGATGATATTGATAGGCTCTTTTATGTTATCTGACAAAACAGAAGTGGAAACCAAATCCCTACCCTGCCACCCTCAGTCCGTGCTGCTAGCGCGGCTCCCACTGCCAACACCAGTGGGTAACGTCGGTGACAAACAGGGTACTCCCCAGAGAGGAGCAAGGAAGAGAAGAAGCCAGACTTAAGGGTCACAACCTCCCTTCCTCTCTCTCTGGTCCAGGCCACCCGAGAATCCAACCCTTTGCAAAAGGGACAGCACTTAATGGAGTCAGCTGGAGTCAGGGACACAGCGCTAGAGCCGACAGCGGTCCCCAGGCATGAAACCACCGTCTCTCAGTACTCCACAGTGGTCATAACGTGAGTCTGTGGGCAAGACCCATAAAAGCAAGATGTTTCCCCCCAAAAATGGAGGCTTGGCTATGCATCATTTTACTCAAAAAGATACAACAAAACAGGGGAGACTAAAATATATTTTTTTAAATTTTACCCTAAAAAATGTTTTCTTATATGCTCTTGCTTTAAGAGCAGAAAACGTCCTGGAATGACCCATCAGAACTGCAGTCACAAAAACATTCTCTGATAAAAATCACACTTTGTTGGCAAATGGAGGTAAAACCCCTCCGGAGCTGCAGTACCTCTGAAATGCACCATGGGCGGTCAATGTAAAATGTGAGATAGGCGTAGAGTTTAAACTGAAAAGCACACATTTAAGTGAGCACTCCCCATTCCAATATCTTCAGGACAACGCACAGAGAGAGAGAGAGAGAGAGAGAGAGAGAGTTTGTGCATGTCTCATTCCTAATTGGCTCTGCAGTTTTGCAATCATATCCATAGAAAGCATCCCCCACGCAGTGGTGGGACCTCCCACAAGCTCCCGGGCCTAGGTAACATCACACTGTGGAGATCCACCTTTATCTTCCACTCTATGGCCTCAGAGATCCTCAAGGATGACGTGGCAGACTGCATCTGCAGAGGGGACAACCTGACAGAGGGAACAGGCGGGACAGAGGGTGGCCCCCTGCCAAAGCTCCTACCCAATCAGAAGTCCCCACACAAGACAACCTATTTCTATTCATGTGTTGCAATCTTTCCCGAGATCAGGCCAGCCACCCATTAATCATCGCTGTCATTCTCCTACAGAACCCAGGGCAACAGATCTGTTTTTCTAAAAATCACAGTGCCAGAAAACTAAATCCAAGAAAGAGGGCACTCTCTCAGATGCGGGCTGGGGCGCTGACGGGAAGAAGCCACCAATCGTGTCTTTTTCTGCCGAGAGTCACACGGGGAAGGCTGTTAAGAGAATTCAGGTAGAAAGTGGAGGCAGAAAGGCTGGAGAGGAACTCACCCTGTGGAGCCTCTGGCCAGGGGAATGTGAGGAACGGGAATGGGTCAACAAAGGCCAGGACAAAGACAGGTATGGATTAATAACATCCTCATTAATGTTTTTATCAAGATCAATTGTTTTACCAACTTCAGACTAAAGGAAAAGCTTATGACAGGTCCAGGCTGCAGCCATCCTAGGCCCTTGGCATCCTGGAGCGATAAAAAAATCTCTTCATTAACTAGACCAAACAAAATGCTCTCCGATGACAAGGATAAAGCCTCTTAAAGAGCTGGTAAACTTGCTAATAGCTGGGAATCATAAATGTTGGACTGACCTTAAACCCACAAACATAACTGGCTAATTTTTTTTTAAAGTGAGAGGAGGGGAGAGAGGGACAGACTCCAACATGTGCCCCAACCAGGATCTACTCGGCAACCCGTCTGGGGCCATACTCGAATTAACTGAGCTGTCCTCAGTGTCTGAAGCCGACGCTCGGACCAACTGAGCCACTGGCTGTGAGAGGGGAAGAGAGAGAGAAGGGGGAGAGGGAGGGAAAGAGAAGCAGATGGTCACTGAACAGGGATTGTGTGTGCCCTGACCAGGGATTGAACCCAGGATGTCTGCATGCCAGGCCAACACTCTACCCACTGCGCCAATCAGTCAGGGCCTAATTTTTTTTAATGAGGATATGCCTTCCGGATAGGAGAGAGCACTGACAATAGGAAACAGGAAACAGAAAGCCCGTGATCATGTCTGTTCCAGGATCACGACTCACACCACTCACTCGTCATATCAGGACCCGTTACGATCTTTGCAAAAGACAGAAATTGTTGGGATAACACCGAACGTACAAGATGAGCAGTTGGGAGACTTGCCTTCTCCCCGCATGCCTGACCCTCCCAGTCTGCTCGAGGGCGAGCGAAGGAGAATGCCCAGAGATGTAAAGTGAGTGCGTGGTTCCAACTTTCAAGTCCTTCCAAGTTTCGCAGATTCTCAGGAGTTGACGTGGGCGGTCTGAGGCTCTCTTGCAGCTCTGAGATTCTGTGATCTCATTACGCTTATAAGGCTGGGCCAACGTTACCAGTGAGAAGCGCATTTCACGTACATTAGCAGTTCTCCTCTGTGGGCTGAGACAGCTTGAAACATGCAGTGACCACCTATGTCTCAAGCAATGTGATACGAATATTTTTTGTATCAGAGTCTGTGAATGGTTCACTTAAAAGAAAAATTAGAGCAATTCTGTCTTAACTGAGTCATGACCATTTATCAATGATCATTTTTTTCGAAAGACACTGGCATTCACTGGAACAGGGGGAGAGAAATATACACAATGCAGGGACTATAGAAACACATTTATGCCCTGGCCAAATAGCTCAGTTAGTTAGAGCATCATACCAACATGCAGAGGTTGCTGGTTTGAATCCTAGTCGGAACACATACAGAAACACATTGATGTTTCTATCTGTCTGTCTGTCTCTCCCTTCCTCTCTCTAAAATAAATAAGTTTTAAAAAGAAAAAAGAAACTTGGTTATAATACTATGACAAAAACATTTAAAACTATATAGAATGCTGGCTCTCTTAAACTTACCAAGAGGTGATATATGAATGAGTAACATTTGGTAAGTTAAGAGATTTCCAAGGGTAAATCTGCCTTACAGAATATCTTAGAAAGACATCTTCTACATAACAACCTATGCCACCATGTACGCTAGGAAGATAAACGGATCACTTCCCAGTCAGTCAGGGCACATAGAAGATGTGCCCATCTGCTTCTCTACCCCTCTCCCTGCCCCTCTCACTTCTCTTTCTTTCTCTCTTTCTCTCTTCCTCTCTTCCCCGCCTGCAGCCATGGCTCAATTGGAGCAAGCTGGCCCCAGGCACTGAGGATGGCGCCACAGCCTCCACCTCAGGTGCTAAAAAGAGTTTGGTTGCTGAGCAACAAAGCAACGCCCCAGATGGGCAGAGCATCGCCCTCTAGTGGGCTTGCAGGGTGGATCTCAGTTGGGGTACATGTGGGGAGTCTGTCTCTGCCTCCACTCCTCTCACTGAATTAAAAAATAAAGAAATAAAAAGAAAAATGAATGGATACCGCTGATGTTATTCAGTTTACTTGCAAGTGTGAACTCATTGAGTTAGGCTCACTGCACAGCTCATGCAGTGAAATAAAGCTCTGTTGCACTGGAGTTGGATCTCAGAAGTAAATAACCTGCGCATGAAAAAAGGAGGCTTACCACAAATGCCAATGCACTTCGCCACGTGGACTCCCACTCGAAGCAGCTTTTAAGGAACTGTACTGTATTCCAGATCGCCATGGTGATTCTTTTCATGCGGTCCACATCTCTTGATAAGATCTGACATAAAGACATGGACAACACAGAGCTAAATTTGAATACCCCAGATATCATTCTCCTTAGATCAGGCGGCTTGGTCATGTAAATTGTGGTCTGTGTGGCTGCCAATGAGGAAACAGAAATGAAAAGTCCTCCTACAACTTCTAAACTTCTCTTTGAAATGCGACCCTCCTCCAGGGAAAGAAAAGCCAATGTGTTTTATAGCACCTTTGACGCAGAATGACTTATTTTAATAAAGTGCATTGCAAAACTGAGCTGGTAATAGTTACCGAAGCCAGGTGTGCACACACGCGTGTGTGTGTGTGTGTGTGAAAGAGAGAGAGAGAGAGAGAGAGAGAGAGAGAGGGAGGGAGAATTAGAGAGAGAAAAATAGAGAGGAACAGAGAGAATGAGAGCAAATGCCCACCTTGTTTAGTTTAAAAGGAAATGAATAATTCATAGCAGAAATGTGCGGGTATTCTAACTCATTGAGTCCAGAAGAAAAAGTGTAGAGCGAAGTTTAGTTCTAGGAAAGGAGTCCCCTTCCCCAGCTCCTAGCTCCGCGACCTAGGGGCAGTTTCTTAACCTCTCTCTTATACCATGGGGTTGATATCAGTGCCAACCGTGAAGATTGTGGAATTAAAGCGCTTGGAATCCAGCTTGTCACATAGTAAGTGCTTTTAGGTGTTTATGTCAGAAGTACCAGTTTCAATCTGATGAAAATGAGGGAATGCCTAGCAGCTGGGGACACCTAGTGGCGAGAGACACGTGAGGTCGGTCCTAACGTAGCTCCGGATCCCAGCCCCAAGTCCCCCCGGGGCGGTCACAGCTCAGAGCCACCCCACGCCGAGGTCCGTGTTTGGCAGAGGAAATGTTTTTTCTCCCAGTTGCAGGCAGATTTGTTTCAATTTGTTTGCAAAGCACCACCCCACCTAGCTCGACTCGGGTTTTAACTTTCAAGTAAACAGAGCAAAAGGCAATAATAATAAGAGGTTTACTCCGATTACACAGAATAAATATTACACTTGATGTTATTGCAGACCAAAGCAAAACATCTGGATGCTCCCTGCAGAAGATGCTGACGGCCCTTCCCCAGTGCGTCCAGGAGTTCGTGGGAAAGAAAGGCCTGAGACGCCCCATTCAGATTTAACCGCTTTATGTCACTGCAGCTGCGCACCCCACAGGAAGGGGTGGAAGTAATAAACACTTTTTAAAAAGGGGACACTTTGTTCTCTGTGACACAAACGAAGAGGAACAATAGGTACAGAGTGAAATCCCGCATGGTGTCTCAACAGGAACAGGGAGGGGTCGGATAATAAATGTAAAAGTTATGTTTAAAAAGAAATATATATGAAACTTCCCCTGGTGAGCTCAGATCTGTCCTTTTGGTTGAAATGAGGACAGAAGAATGCAGGACAATGGGCACAGAGTGAGACAGGTCCTTGGCCACAAGAAGTGCCAACACGCCCTGAACTTAAGACAATACAAACATGGCAGGAGAGGCGGTGGTGAGTCCAAGGGTGGACGTCTCTCAAGAACCGCTGGGTTCATCTCGCCACAGACTCAACAGACAGACCCTCTCCCAGGAACTCTGAGGGACAGAGGCAGAGAGGGCCGCGATGGAAGGCAGGGAGGCAGGGCAAGTGGATCAGAGAACGCCCACATAGGCTTGGGGCTGGGAAGGGTTGTCCATAGGAGGAATCGGGAGATGAGTGGAGGGCAGCCACCTTCTGCTTCACCCAGTAGATATTAGCTTAAGTCTTTCCTTTCTTGTCAAGCGGACTGGAGTCCTCTCGTTTTGGGAGAGAATGGGAGAAAAGGAGGAAGATGTGGAGAGGTGGGGAAAGTGATAGCGGGAAGGGGAAAGGGGAAGGGAAAGGGAGGGGGAGAGGAAGGAAGGGGAAGGAAGAGGAAGAGGATGAGGGAGAGAAGGAATGGGAGGAAGAAGAGAAGGGGAGGAAAAGGAAAAGGAGGGACTGGAGGAGGGGAAGGAAGGAGAAAAGGGGAAGAGGGGAGGAGGGGGAAAGTCAGGGAAGAGAGAGGAGGAGAGGGAAGAAGGGAGGAGGAGAGAAGAGGGGGGAGGAGAGGGGAGGAGAAGAAAGAATAGGGGAGGGGAGGGGAGGACAGGGGAGGGGAGGGGAGGACAGGGGAGGACAGGGGAGGGGAGGGGAGATGCAAGCACATAATAACAACAGGACTTCGGGTCCCGGACTCTGAGTGTGCCAGGCAGCAAGCTGACTGCAGAGACCTACCTTTTTGGACAACTTGCGGGTGTCTTCAACAAAGCGCTTTTCCCTTGGTGTGAAGGTCCTGATGCTTGCTTTGACCTAGAAAGACATCATTGTTAAAGGGGGAGGTATTTTCTATGGAGTTCATTCCCCTCCTTCTCTTCTTAATGACTGGGAAGACCCTGGAAACCAACACCGTCTGCCCCGCAGGCCCCTGGTGGGGGGCAGAGACACGATGGCCTCCCCTCGCTCTGCGTGTGGTTCTGGAGGTCTCACTGCATGAGCTTCCCTTGAGTGGGTCAGACTGCATGTGGAAGCCTCTAGAATGTCTGCAACTCAGTGGAGGAATTTTAAGCCAATGCAGGGGTTGGGATCATGAAGTTCTCAAGCTAAAGTCTCTAAAGAAGAAAACTTCCCTTCACATCCAAATTCTGAGCTACGCTTTCATCAGTAATACCTTGAATGTCAGCTTCCAGCTTATAAAAACATTGTTTGTACAGAGAATCTCATTTCTCATTTCTTCTCATTGATCCAGAAAAACAGGAGTCATATCAGTTGAAAACTGGAGTGGCCAGCACCAATTTGATGGCTGAGTTTTAAAATATTTTCACATCTCTCTCCCCCTCTCCCTCTCATCCTGCCCCCCGCCCCCCACAATAATTCTGAAACCTTTGACATTAATTTGAATCTCTCTGGGCTGGGCACCTTTCACGTTAGGCACAGAGAAACTAGAAGGGGTACAGCCCACTTAGACTTACCGGATTATATATGAGGTTCATCTCCAAGTAAATAACTCCTTTAAAAGCTTGTTCTAAATCTTTATTCTTCAACACGTAACAATTTGTTTGTCCATCTCGAATCTGTTACAAGCAATAGACAAAATACAAACTTTCTATGGGGTTCACACTAATCAAACTGATGAAGTTGAGGATGTGGAAGGCTCACATAAGATAAAGAAAATATTAAGCAAATACTAAAACCATCTTAAATCAACTTTTGATTCTAGACTGCTGTTATAAGTGACAAGAAGATAAAGTGACAGCTAGCAGGCTGATACCTGACTACATTAATGGAAAATTAGTGGCATCAATTACTACTATTTCTACATGGACTTTTCTTCAAAAATATCAGAGGTTATACATTTGTGTTTATTAAGGGAAAATAAATATTCAACAAAATTCCTGGCCCGTATTTCTCACGACAGCCAAGGCTGTGGGGAAAAAGGAAACTCTTGGAAACGGTCTCGAATCAGAAGACCAAGTACATGAGATGATTAAATGCATGTGTTAGGTAGGCACCCTGGGCTGGATCCTGGAACAGTAGAAAGACGTCAATGGAAAAGCTGGTGACATTCCAATAAAGACCAGAGTTCAATTCACAGTAACATACAGTGTCAGTTTTCTGTTTCTTTTCTTTTTCTTTTATTTGTATTTTTAAATTTTTAATTTTTTTTTTTTAGTTTCAACGAATATATCAAGACCATAATAGAAGATGTTAACATTAGGGGAGGTCCTGGCCAGGTGGCTCAGTGAATAGAGCATCATCCTGGCACACCGAGATCGCAAGTTCCATCCCTGGTCAGGGCACATACGAGAAGCAACCAGTGAGCGCACAGCTAAATGGAGCAACTGAGTGGAACAGTAAGTGATGTTTCTCTCCTTTCCCTTCCCTCTCCCCCTGCCTCTCTATATCAAATCAATGGGGAAAAAAAAAAAGAAAGATGTTAACACTAGGGGAAATTAAGTGAGTGGTCTATGAAAACTCTGTATGACCTCTGCAACTTTTCCGTACATGGAGAATTATGCCAAAACACAAAGCTTACTAAAATATTTTAAAGAACTGAATAAAGGAACTGATTTTAATAAAATCAGTTGTTTGACAGCCAGGAAGAAATACAAAGGAAATAAATCCAATAGCTCAAGTTGAGGTCAAATCCCAAAACATTCAAAATGTACCAATCTGCTTACAAACCTTCAAAATAAAAAGTCCCTCTGATATGCCCCGTCGGCCAGCATGCCACATCAGTTCCATGCACTCATCTGGCCATGGGCCCCGGCACCCTAAGGCACTGAAGAAAAATATTCCCTGAATCATTCTGGAACCAACATGCCTCCCACGAAGGAGCTTTCTTTTCGGAATTAACAGCAGCAACGCTTTTATTATACATAGTAGCGGCCTATGTACTGACTACACTTCTAGCTTGTAGGAGGCGCACCTGTGACCTCCAAAATGACATCAGCAAAAAATTTGAGCTGGCCAACAGCTCCATTAGGGATTGTCACGACCACAGGTTTGAAACAACATAGGAAATAGGAGGCCATGAAATTTGAGCCATATTTTAAATGACTATTGCTGTTGTCACTACACTATGGGCATTCAGCAAAAGTGTTCTCATAAACAGGGGCGGAAATGAGTTGAATAAGTCACGGGGGTGGGGGAGTGTGGGGGGGGGGACAGAGCCATGCCGCTTTACAAGGGAGAGGTCACCTTCCTTCCCGAAGTCACCCCACCTCTCCAGATTGAATAGGTCTTAAACAGAAAGATGGTTTTCCTGGCCAGTGACTACAAGGAAGGGGGGTGCCCCCATAAAGACCCGGCTTCCTTCCTAAACGGTGTCCAAACAGGATTCTGAGCTTCCTCTTGTATCCACAGTCCTCACTTAATAAATTGTGGGTGTTAAAGTTGAAAGAGATAAATACAAAAACAGCATGACAACTTGCCAGGCCAACTGGCGTCCCATTTAGCTCTACTTCAACCCTGGACATTGTCTCGCTGTCTTAAAATTTCCATGATTCCTTAGGGTCAGGGAGGGTCAACAGAAGAACAAGAGGTATCAATAAGAAAAGAAACTATTTTATAATAAAAGAAATTCTACGGGTTTTGTTTTTTTTTTTTGATTTGGTAAATGATCGTTTCCTCTTTCTCAATGTCCTAGTATTGTGTCAGCAAAACACAGAACCCACCTAGGGACACTGAAGTTGCTGTTAAGAACAAAGATCTAATTAAGGATATTCACATTTGGTACTTTAATATTATCTTAAAAGATATAAATTGCAAGTTTAAAAATTGGCAGAAAGTTTGAAAAATGACCAAAAAAAGCTAAATAAAGTCCCTTTGAACTTACATAAATACCTCCATTCCTTTCCTCTGATGGAAATTACATAGGAATTGGCATGTAGCCTTCTTAAATTTTTATTGAGAATTGATATTTATAAACATATCCTTAAGACAAGCAGTTTTCATTTTTCACCTGCGTCGAACTCTATGTACTATATTTTGCAACTTCATTTTGTATAGATCCCTAGGTCTTTATAGGAAACCTGTATTAATATACGTATCTGCCTCATTTCTTGAAACTGCTATATAATATTCAAAACATAAATGAACCACAACTGACGTATTTTCCTGCTGGTGAATATTTGCTTGATTCCACACTTGCCCAGGCTGTCTGTTACCAGGAATACCTTTTGGGAAAAAGTCAAGAACCAGAGAAAGAGGAAATACACTACTGTGTATGTAAAATATGTGGTAAATGCACTTGAACATTTAGTGTTACAATTAAACACTGAAATGGTAACCAAAAGAAAAAAAATGTTTAATCTTTTCATTTTCCGTAGTCTTTATATAACTGAACTTCTAGCACCAGAATATAGGATAAAAATTTGCTAGCATCCCAACTTGCCAAATTCCTATGCATCTAGGGGAGCATTATGGAGTAGGAAATAAAAGCGAAACACATAATTTTCCTGCCGAGAAACATTTATTACTCATACTTAGGAATCAGAAAATTATTCCTAGTGCTTTATAATTTTAAAGCCTCCCTTAAATAGGACATATATAGCCAAGAGAAAATTTAGAGCCGTACACACACTTTCCATCTTTAGGTAAAAGACAGTCACTTTAAGACCAGAGTTTAACTTGTCAGCCCAGGCAACAAAGAAATGATGTCATTTCGATGTATGACAACGGGGTTCTCTAAATCCATTTGGAGAATCCTCCTAGGACAATCTGGGAGGATTTCATTTCGATCAAAATAAGGGTCTTTGCATAAAATAATAGACATTATCTTTAATGTCAGTGTTAATGGAAAATTCTTCAAATTGACTTGTTGCACATCTTTTCCTTTTTCTCTTTTTTCTATTTTTTAGAGAGAGAGAGAGAGAGAGAGGCAGAAAGGGAGGCAGGAGCAGCAAGCATCAACTCGCAGTGGTTGCTCCTCATATGTGCCTTGGCCAGGCGAGCCTGGAGTTTTGAATCAGCAACCTCGGCGTGCTAGGTTGATGCTTTATGCACTGTGCCACCACAGGTTAGGCATAACCCATCTTTTTATACCCGCCTTTTCATGGGTGAGGAACACAGGTGTCAGACAGTAAGAGGTACAGCCATCTGTGCCGAACACTCAGCTCCACTGAAACTAAGTAGGACTCCAACTTCCACGTTCAGGGAAGTGGGTATTTTTATGTCCTTTTACATTATTTTCAGAAATAATGACTATATCAGAAAGAATTTTAAGGCACGTTCAGAGTGAATTTCCGGATTAAATTAGGCAGCAAATGAGCCAGTGCAGAAAGGCTGTTTCTAGGTAATGACTCAGCATTTTGGAGCCAGCAAATACATTACAGAGAAGATTTTAATCGGACCTGAAATTGTACTTAAGCTAATCAAACGTTTCTTGAATTTTAAATCTGCTCAAACAAGCTTTAAAGAAGTAAATATGAAGAAGTTTTTGAAAGTTGGATGTTAAAATGAATTTTTGGAGTCTAAGAGATAACTACTATAGATCCATTGTATTAGAAAACAATATTTTAATAAGGGTATAACAGAAGTTGGAGAAAAATCTTTTTCTCACCTGCAACTTTTTGGAAAGAATTATTATTATTATGGTTTACTCTAAAGTTCTTTTATGTGACAAATTACCAACCAATATAACAGTCAAGTTAATCAGAATCACCATGAAGAAATAAAACCATCAACTAGTTTAGGGAGGAAAGATATAAATTTAAGATCAAAATTCAAACTAAAGAGTCGTCTCGATTCTCCCAGTTAGACGTGCATGTGAAAAAAAATGGAGAACATCCGGGTATAAACAAGCACTTGGAAATCAGATGCATTTTATTTCACGCAAAATGGAAAAATAATGTGCTGACACCTGATACACCAGTCGGTCTCAGCTGATGTACATGCAAAGTGACTCTAATAAAATGTGACGTGGACAGACATGTGGCTGAGCACAAGGTAAACCAATGCACTCTCCCTGGTAGCAATCCACATTCACGTCCCCACGTGGAATGTAACTTCAATGCCATGAGTTATAAACAGGATGAACCACTACAAGGTCACTGCCCTGACCCAAAGTCAACCATTACCCTGTAGAGGGCAGCACTGAGTTCATCACCCTGCACTCTCGCCACTAATTACACCTCACTTCTTTCTCCCTTTCCAAGGCAACTCATTCTATCCTCAGCCTGAGTCAGACAACTAGGTCTGACCCTCAGAAACGGCAGGGAACCTTGGTGTACCCAACATTTCTTACCAACTCCTCTCCCTAAAATGTATGCTATCTTTACAAAAGTAATGTAGATTAATTATGAGACTTGTGCAAAATTTATAAAAATGGTTGGGGGAAAAAATACAATTCTCACAATGCTACATTTTTAAACAAAGAAACACACATCTCTAGTTTTTAATGTAGATTTGTAGTTATTTATTTTATAAAAATAGGATCATAGAGTGTATGGGCTAAAATTGGGCCTCTAGAGATAGATGGCTGAACTGAGTTTGCATCCTGGCTCTGTCTCAGACTGCTGGTGACTTTGGGTGAGTTACATAACTCTCTGTTCTGCAGTTTCCTATCCTGTGTTTGTGACTTTAAAAATAATACAGATCTCTGGAGGGGTGTGTGTAAAATAATCAGCAAAAACAGTAAGAACGTGACAAGTACATAGAAATTGCTTATTAACAAATAATTTTTAGTCTTATTTTAAGTTATATGTTTTTCATCACTTATCTTTTAAATTAAAAAAGAATATATGGGAAACACTGCCTAATGTAATAAATTTTCCCACATGATTTAAAATGATTTTTTTTTTGAGAGTAGAAGGGAGGGGGGGAGAGAGAGAGAGAGAGAGAGAGAGAGAGAGAGAGAGAGAAGCATCAACTCATTGTTCCACTTAGTTGTGCTATTACTTGCTTCTCATATGTGCCCTGACCAGGGCTCGAACTGGCGACGTCAGGAGTCAAGCCAGCACCTTCAGGATGGAGCTGCTGCCCTAACTGGGGCTCAGACTGGAGACCTCAGGGTTGAGCCAATAACCCTAGGATCAAGATGACAACTCCGGGATAGAACTGGCAACCCTGGCCTTCAAGGATGATGCTCTAGCTACTGCACCACTGGCTAGGGCATGAATTTCTACAATTAACCAATTCACACTATAGCACTAACATCATTTCCAATTTGTAACAACTGGAGATACTATGATTTTATACAAAGCTATCTTTATGCACCTGTGTGATGCATTCCCAAAAATAAATTCCTAGAGGTGGAACTGCTAAGTCATAGGACAGACCTAGCTCCCTACCATGCTGTATTAATTTACACCCCTCGCCTCTGTGAATAAGCCCGTCCATTTCCTTGCAACTCTGCCAACCGTAGGCATTTTTATTTAATATACAGCAATTTCATGGGAATAAAATGGCCTCAGGTTGTTTTAATATGTGCTTTTTAAAAAAAATAACTAATGAGACTGAACATTTTCTTTCATGTGTTTATTAACAGTGAGACCAGACAGACTTAGATTCAATTCCCATCTCTGGCGTTTAGCATCTGTGTGACCGCGGGTAATTACTGTATCTCTTCCAGTCTCAGTTGCCCCTCGAAAATAGATATCTAGAATATAAATGCTCAAAGATATGTGTATATTAAATTTTAATCCATTTTATCAAGGTACCTCCCCCAAGATTTGTTCGAAGTCATGTTCTCTCTAACAATGTGAGAGAATCTTTTTTCTACACTTAACTCATCACTGCTAATGAAAAATTTTGACTATATTTATTAACTCAATTGCTTCAACTAATTTAGTAATTTTTTTTTTTTAATTGTAGTGAGAGGAAGGGAAGCAGAGACAGACTTCCACATGTGCCCTGACCGGATCTACCTGGCGAGCCCACTAGGGGGTGATGTTCTGCACATTGGGGGCCCTTGCTCCGTTACAACTGGAGCCATTTTTTAGTGCCTAAGGCAGAGGCCATGGAGCCATCCTCAACGCCCAGGACCAACCCACTCTAATCAAGCTATGGCTGTAAGAGGGGAGGAGGGGAGAGAGAGAGAGAGAAGCAAGAATAGGAGGGTTGGAGAAGAAGATGGGCACTTCATTTGTGTGCCCTGACCATGAATCAAACCTGGGACGTCCACACACCAGGCCAACTCTCTACCATTGAGCCACCCAGCCGAGGCCCAATTAATTTAATAATTTAAGTGACTAAAACAAAGTTGATGAAGATGATAGCCAACACTGTACCTCCTGTGTACTACACTGTAGTCACTTTACATTTGTCAAACCATTTAAATCCTCACCACAGACCTCCAACATAGGTGTTATGATAATTATCTTCATTTCATCAAAGAGGAAACAAAAACAGAGAGTTTAGTAACTTATCAAAAATCACACAGCTGTTTGACCAGGTGGTGGCACAGTGGATAGAGCATTGGACTGAGACACAGAGGACCCAGGTTCAAAACGCCGAGGTCACTGGCTTGAGCACGGGCTCATCCCACTTGAGCATGGGCTCACCAGCTTGAGCGCAGGGTCGCTGGTTTGAACATGGGATCATAGACATGACCTCATGGTGGCTGACTTGAGCAAGGGGTCACTGGCTCTGATGTAGCCACCCCCCCCCCAGCCGAGTCAAGGCACATATGAGAAAGCAATCAATGAACAACTAAGGTGCTGCAATAAAGAACAGATGCTTCTCATCTCTCTCCATTCCTGCCTGTCTGTCCCTATCTGCCCCTCTCTTTGTCTCTCTGTCTCTATCACAAATATATATATTTTAAAAAGAAATCACACAACCAATTAAGGAAGAAGACTGGGTGCCAAGTGGTTTGGCTCTATCATCCATACTCTAAAAATCATAACCCTGTGTGACTAAAGCATGAGCCATTCATTCATATGATTAGTAGTTTACCGATTCTGATTTCTACCTCTTCAAAGGAACTTTTCTGCTAGGTTGACATCTTTCCCTTGTTGATTAAAATAGACAGCCTTTTGTGTTGGTGCTATATAATCCATTTGTTTTTGTGCTGCGAGTATGTCTTACAAGTCTATCCTTCGTCTTTTAGTTTAAGATAATTTCTGTTTTCGCCATATTGACATCTTAAGATTCTTTTCTCTTTATCATTCCTGTTTCGTAGTTTGCTCATATAAGATTTTCCTTTTTTTTTTTTAATATTTTTTATTCATTCACTTTTATTAGAGAGAGGGGGGAGAGAGAGAGAAGGAGAGATAGAGAGAGAACAGGGGGAGGAGCAGGAAGCATCAACTCCCATATGTGCCTTGACCAGGCAAGCCCAGGGTTTTGAACCGGTGACCTCAGCATTCCAGGTCGACGCTTTATCCACTGCGCCACCACAGGTCAGGCTCCCATTATTTTAAAGTTTAATTTATGGAATTTGTTTCAAGTGCTTGACTTTTAATCCATCTTTAAGTAGCTGTGTTTGGTGTAACACACTGATGCATTTTCCCCTGGATAATCAGTTTTCCCAGTATTACATAGTAGTAGTTATACTTTTCCTCAGTGATTTCATTTTGTTTATTATATATTAAATGAGCTCCAATTATCTAGTCTTTTTTTATGTCCTTTCAAGTACAATTCTAGAACTTCTCCCAATAGGTCTTAATCAGTATAATTGGTGTTTTTCCTACCATTAGATATTTTTATGCTTTTTTTTAGGTTTTAAAAATGTTTTTCTGTTGGGTATGGCTATTGACTTTTGTTTTAATTTTGATCTTGTTTAGCCTGACCAGGCAGTGGCACAGTGGATAGGGCATTGGACTAGGATGCCGAGGACCCAGGTTCAAGACCCCGAGGTCGCCAGCTTGAGCACGGACTCATCTGGTTTGAGCAAAACTCATCAGCTTGGACCCAAGGTCGCTGGCTCGAGCAAGGGGTTACTTGGTCTGCTGAAGGCCCGCGGTCAAGGCACATATGAGAAATCAATCAATGAACTAAGGTGTCGTAATGAAAAACTAATGATTAATGCTTCTTATCTCTCTCCGTTCCTGTCTGTCCCTATCTGTCCCTCTCTCTGACTCACTCTCTGTCTCTGTAAAAAAAAAAAAAAATTATCTTGTTTACACTTGGCTGATCTTTTTTATTCCAATATGTCATTAATTTTCTTTGTATTTATAGATAACATCTGATATTATCAGGTATTACCTACAAATAATGTTTTCTTCATTACATTGTAATACTTGTCTTATATTTTTTGTATCAGATATGACATAAAAGGCTTAGATTTTTATTAAATTTATTGGTGTCATATTAATAGGATCCTATAGGTTGCAAATGTACATTCCATGATACATGATCTGTATATTACACTGTATGCTCACCACCCAAAACAAAGCCAATTAATTTTTAACTGTTCATTCATAAGCACACAAATTCATTAAATTCTCACAACAATCCTAGAAGTAGGTACTATTATCTTCACTTTAAGGAAGAGGAAATACAAGGAATATTTCTAGTATTTCAGCAGTAAGTCTGGTGTCTGTGATACTTCTGATAGGTTATGTTTCATCAGGTTAAAGCACAAATTATTAACTTATTAAATAATTTTTTCATAATCAAGAATGAATGTTCAATTTGATCAAGTGCCCCTTCCATAAATACTAGTTATTTTCAAGTTTTTTTCCTTTAATACATCAATGGCATAAATTACAAATTAGATTTGCCAATGTGTTGAAACTTACTGGTATTCCGTGAAAGGTACATCATTTTATTTTCATTCATTGTATGTTTTTTTTTGGTTTTTTTTTTTATTTTATTTATTCATTTTAGAGGAGAGAGAAAGAGGCAGAGAGAGAGAGAAGAGGGGAGGAACAGGAAGCTTCAACTCCCATATGTGCCTTGACCGAGCAATCCCAGGGTTTTGAACTGGCAACCTCAGCATTCCAGGTGGATGCTTTATCCACTGCGCCACCACAGGTCAGGCCATTGTATGTTTTTGATATCAGCGTTATTCTAGTCCCAGGAAATAAATTAATAAAATTTCTATTTTTCTTTTATGTTCTTAATAACTTTCAATAATGTAAGAATTGCCCGTGCCTTTAAGATTTCAAAAAATGTATTCACGCTTGACCAGGCCGTGGTGCAGTGGATAGAGTGTTGGACTGGGACGCAAAGGACCCAGGTTCGATTCCCTGATGTTGTTGACTTGAATGGTGGCTCACCAGCTTGAGCTTGAGCGTGGGATCATAGACATGACCCACGGTCGCTAGCTTGAGCCCAAAAGTCACTGGCTTGAAGCTCAAGGTCGCTGGCTTGAGCAAGGGGTCACTTGCTCTGCTGTAACTCCCCAGTCAAGGCACATATGAGAAAGCAATCAGTGAACAACTAAGGTGCTGCAATGAAGAATTCTTCATTGGAGCAAGAATTCTCATCTTTCTCCCTTCCTGTCTGTCTATCTGTAACTTATTCCTCTTATCAATAGGGACAAGAAGGGAGAAGAATTCTCATCTCTCTCCCTTCCTGTCTGTCTATATGTAACTTATTCCTCTTATCAATAGGGACAAGAAGGGAGAAGAATTCTCATCTCTCTCCCTTCCTGTCTATCTGTAACTGTCCCTCTCTCTGAATCTCTCTGTTTCTGTAAAAACAAAACAAAACCCTATTTATTAAACAATTTAAATCTGTTATTTTCTTATTTGGGGGACGAGAGAAAGAGGTAGGGTGAAAAAAGGTAGAATTTGTAAGTTTATTTGCTATTTCCACACTTAATGATTTTCAACAAACAATGCATTCAATACCTGATATGCACATTCCTCCAATTATATTTTTGAAAATAATTTTCCTTGCTATTTTTATACATTTATTTTTCCAAATGGGGAAGATATATAATATTTATAGTTAACTTGGGGAGACTTTACACCTTTATAATACCCAAGTTCTCCCAAGATATGTCCCTATATTTATTTAACTTTTTGCTCATACTCAGTAAAAGTTAGTTTTGTTATTCCTTGTGATCCCTGTATTTCCTGTCCTTTGAGCATTCTTAGTAATATATGCTTTTCTTTTTTTCATAGCCCTGTAAATGATTTGTGCCTGTTTACTTTTTACAAAACTAGTACTTGAATTTATCAAATACACAGTTTACATATTTCCTGTTATTGCTCATTTTTTATTCACCAATTCCTTTCTAATATTCTTAGTTTCATCTTACTCTAGTTCCTTTCTGTGTGATGCTTAAATGATTTTCAACCCTTATTGTTTTTTTTTGTTGTTGTTTTTTGTTTTGTATTTTTCTGAAGCTGGAAACGGGGAGAGACAGTCAGATAGACTCCCGCATGCGCCCGACCGGGATCCACCCGGCACGCCCACCAGAGGCGAAGCTCTGCCCACCAGGGGGCGATGCTCTGCCCCTCCGGGGCGTCGCTCTGTCGTGACCAGAGCCACTCTAGTGCCTGGGGCAGAGGCCAAGGAGACATCCCCAGCGCCCGGGCCATCTTTGCTCCAATGGAGCCTTGGCTGCGGGAGGGGAAGAGAGAGACAGAGAGGAAGGAGGGGGTGGGGGTGGAGAAGCAAATGGGCGCTTCTCCTATGTGCCCTGGCCGGGAATCAAACCCGGGTCCCCCGCACGCCAGGCCGACGCTCTACCGCTGAGCCAACCAGCCAGGGCTCAACCCTTGTTGTTTAATTATAAAAACATTAGAGTTAAGAATTTCCTCTGAATAATGTGTTTGGCCCTTATCCACAGTTTTTACATATATTATCTTATTGTTCATTTCTATAACTGCAGGCTTGATATAGACATTAGCTACTTGGAATTTTTTTTCAACCAAATGTTTTGAGAACGTTTCACTTTTGATATTAATTTCTGTTTTCATAGTATTGTGATCACAGTCAAGTATCTGCCTCTTTGGAATCTATTGAGGTGTTCTGGACCCCCAACATGATCAATATTACAACATGTTAAACAGGTATTTGAACAGACTATTTTACATATTTATATGTGTGCATACATGCACACACATTAACCTAGCATATCATTCATTCTCTAGAGTTTAAGAACCACCCCTGTAATACACCTAAAAATCCATCTGAGAACTTGCTAAAAAAAGATTCGGGGTGTAATCCCCAGAAATTTAGTAGCTATATAAAATGGCATGCCAGGCCCTGGCCGGTTGGCTCAGTGGTAGAGCGTCGGCCTGGCGTGCAGGAGTCACAGGTTCTATTCCCGGCTAGGGCACACAGGAGAAGCACCCATCTGCTTCTCCACCCCTCCCCCTCTCCTTCCTCTCTGTCTCTCTCTTCCGCTCCTGCAGCCTGGAGGCTCCATTGGAGCAAAGATGGCCCGGGCCCTGGGGATGGCTCTGTGGCCTCTGCCTCAGGCGCTAGGATGGCTCTGGATGCAACAAAGCGATGCCCCAGAGGGGCAGAGCATCACCCCCTGGTGGGCATGCCAGGTGGATCCCGGTCGGGCGCATGCGGGAGTCTGTCTGACTGTCTCCCTGTTTCCAGCTTTGGAAAAGTGCAAAAAAGGAAAAAAAAAAAGGCATGCCAGAGACAGGATGGCATGCAAGGCCTCTCACTATTAACAGACACTGTGACAACTTGGACTTTCAAACACTTGTGCTAGGGGGATAGAAAACTGAGACTCATGGATAGATGAAGGTGAAGTGGTTACCAGGGAGGCAGTGAGAAGAGAGGAGTAGAGGGGTACAAATTCATGGCAACAGAAAATGATTTGAGTTTGGGTGATGGGCACACAGCACACCCAACAGTTCAAACGCTACAGATGTTCATCTGAAACCTATGCACCCTTATTGTCAATGTCAATCCATTAAAGTTAATTTCTAAATCAAGAAAAAGAAATATCAGAGCTTTATTTCTTTTTTGCTTCTTATATCTTTAAAGCTGAATGAGTCATATGTATAATCATTTTGTAAAAATGCTAATATAGTCATCTTTTTTCCCTATATTTCAAATACCTTTGATATACTATATAGACATTTCTATGGGAAATTATTCACATAGAGGTTCATGTTGGTTATAACCTTATTGATAATGAAATTAGCTCCTTTAACCTATAAAATAACCTCCTCTGTATGTTTGACTTATCTTTTGTTTATATTTATGAGTTACTTTTCCTCATCCACTTCTGTCTCCCATGTTGAAAGTGTCTCAAAGAAGCGGCAATTAGATTTTACTCTTTGAATCACTGTAATAAGTTTTTCCATTTAAAAGTTTAACCCATTCAACACTGACCACCATGTGTCGTATGTTCAGATTTGTACATGCCATCTTCTTGTTACAGGACATTAAAAGAAATCTTACTGGTCATTTCGTCTTTCTCCCTTAACCTGTCTGTCCTGACCAAGTATCACCCACCCACAGACTATACATTTCATGAAAACTCCAGCACATCAAAGGTATTCCTCCTCCTTCGTAGTTTCCAGGGCCGATAGAAAAATTTGCCTTATTTTCTCTTCCTTTATTTATTTCAATGGACATATTGAGGCAGGATTAGGTAAGGAGGAGAGTTAAATGTGGTCAACACTCACCATTTTAGCCCTGCATTTGGAACACTTTTAATTATTTTTTTTTTTTTAAGGGAGAGGAGGAGAGATAGTGAGACAGACTCTCGCATGTGCCCTGACCAGGATCCATCTGGCAAACCCTGTCTGGGGCCAATGCTCTGCCCATCTGGGGCCATGCTTACAACCAAGCTATTTTTAGCACCTGAGATAGAGGCTCCATAGAGCCATTCTCAGTGCCCAGGGCCAACACACTTGAACCAATTGAGCCATGGCTGCAGGAGGGGAAAAGAGAGCAAGAAGAGGAGGGGGAAGGGCAGAAAAACAGATGGTGATGGTCATTTCTCCTGTGTGCCCTGACCAGGAATCAAACCCAGGGACATCCACACACCAGGTTGATGCTTTAGCACTGAGCCAACCGGCCATGGCCAGCTTTTAATATATTTTTTAATTTAGTTATACATTTATAAATATTAATACAAAGCAAAAATATTAATACTCCTTATTTTAATGGCCAATATTTCAGCATTCATCAAAATAAAAGAAATAATAATAATGATCGTGTCAATGTTTTCATTATAATGTTCAAATCTCATCAGAGGTGAAACTTGGGCAAATCCTTGATTGGAAATGCAAATGAAGACTTGCATGGACATTTATTTGGTGCGAGCAATCACAGAAAATTTGTCCCATAAAACTAATTAAGTGAAGTTGTTATTGGTTCAGCGTTATTGCTGCGTTTTCCTGCACACGAGTTCGCAGAGAAAGCTCAGGGCTGCGTGAGGCCTGGGTTTCTGATTACTGAGCCCCTGTTGGCATGGACTGCATGAAGAACTTGAATTTGTTTCAAAGTGGAGGACGACCTCATCGCCCTGCAGATATTAGGAAATACTAATCTACTGATGCTCTTAGTTTACAGAAATCTGATTTTCAAAGAATCAGTTGGCCCATTAGATAATTCCAAGAAGGTAAATGGATGTTTAAATTTTTTTAAAAAATAACCTAGATAGATGAGAAGCATGCGGCTGGATTTTCAGGACAGAATTAGGGTCACTTAGTTGAGGCTACAAATATTAAATAAATCTATTGAATCAGGTAATTATTAGAAGATGGTAGCTATGTTGGAAATGTTTTCAAACTCTACAATGTGAATGCGTACTGTTTTCCAATGCGTATGTACTATATTATTGATTAAAAGTTTTAAGGGCCTGACCAGGCAGTGGTGCAGCGGATAGAGCATCGAAATGGGACTCAGAGGACCCAGGTCCGAAACTCTGAGGTTGTGGCTTAAGCGTGGGATCATAGTCATGACCCCATGATCACTGGCTTGAGCCAAAGGTCACTGGCTTGAAGCTCAAGGTTGCTGGATTGAGCCCAAAGGTCGCTGGCTTGAGCAAGGGGTCACTTGCTCTGCTGTAGCCCCCGGGGCAAGGCATATATGAGAAAGCAATCAATGAACAACTAAGGTGCCACAACAAAGACTTGATACTTCTCATTTTTATCCCTTCCTGTCTGTCTGTCCTTGCCTGTACCTTTGTTTGTCTCTCTGTCTCTATCGCAAACAAAGATTAAAAAGAAAAAGATTTAATAAATAAAAATGGGCAAATATTAGAAGCCTTCAGATAACAATTCAACCTAATAACATTTTTTGTTGATTTTTTTTTTTTAGGAGAAAGGAGGGGAGATAGTGAGAGAGACTCCTGCATGTGCACACACCCCTAACTGGGATCCACCTGACAACCTCACCTGGAGCCAATACTTGAGTATCAAGCTGTTTTTAGCACCTGAGGCTGATGTGCTCCAACAAAGCTATCCTCAGTGCCCAGGGCCACACTCTAACTAATTGAACTACTGTGGGAGGAGAAGAGGGAGAGAATGGAGGGGGAGAGAAGCAGATGGTCACTTATGCTGTGTGCCCTGGCCGGGAATCGAACCTGGGACATCCATACATTGGGCTGATGCTCTATACACTGAGCCACCGGCCAGGGCCATTTATTGCTGCTTTTAATCATTGTAAAACATTCTGTATATCTACATAATGATTTAAAAAAAATTTTTTTTCTTTTTCTAATTGTAGTATTTGGTTTGGTTTTTAAATTCAATTTATTAGGATGACACTAGTTAGCATAATCATATAGGTTTCAGGTGCCCAATTCTACAACACATCTCTGTACCCTGTATTGTGTGTTCATCACCCCCAACTCAAGTCCTCGTCTATCACCATTACTGCCCCCATACTTCCTCCACCTCCCCCATGCCCAGCAATCACCACATTCAACAGGAATGAAAGTTGAACAGGGCCCTGGCCAGTTGGCTCAGCAGTAGAGCGTCAACATGGCATGCAGGAGTCCCGGGTTCGATTCCCGGCCAGGGCACACAGGAGAAGCGCTCATCTGCTTCTCCACCCCTCCCCCTCTCCTTCTTCTCTGTCTCTTCCCCTCCTGCAGCCAAGGCTCCATTGGAGCAAAGACGGCCCGGGCACTGAGGACGGCTCTGTGGCCTCTGTCTCAGGTGCTAGAATGGCTCTGGTTGCAGCAGAGCGACGCCCCAGATGGGCAGAGCATCACCCCCTGGTGGGCATGTCAGGTGGATCCCGGTCGGGTGCATGCAGGAGTCTGTCTGACTGCCTCCCTGTTTCCAGCTTCAGAAGGGTGAAGGAGAAAAAAAAAAAAAGAAAAAAAAAGGAAAAAAAAAAAGAAAGTTGAACAGAAACTGAGCAGAAAGTTGAACAGAAATGAAATACATAAAAGTACAGCTCTTTGGCCTGGATTCCCTCCTTTCTGATGTATGTCTAAACACACGTATACGCTTTGGACAATTAACCGCCGCTAGCAGATATACTGATTTTAGAATATGGATTTTAAATGAGCCGACAGTGAGCCAGCCTGTGCGCCCTGACTAACAGAGGGAGGGGACCCGAAACGGCTCCTCGTTGAACAGGCTGAACGACACATTACCATTCCGAGAGAGATTCCAAGTGCAAGAATATTTGCTATTTTATGCTCAGACATTTTAAAATGTGGTTTGCATTTTCTCTAGAAGTGTAAATCAAGATACAGTTTACAACTTGATTAAAGAAAATGTATTCTTGCCAAAAAAATTATTCGCTCTTCTCCAAGAAACACAATCTTTGCTTTTAAATATAAAGTAAGATCTAATCAGATACTGTCCCATACCCTAGACATGCAATAGTGAAGCACTGATGAATTCATTTTTATGATTTTTCTCTCATATGAAACAAGCAGGGAAATAAATCCTTTTCCTATGAGGCACAGAACACAGAATCTATAGGTTTTCTTTTTTAATGCTTATTTCTGTAGTAGCAATCAGTATTTTCTCAATTTCATCCTCTTGGGAGCTCAGGCTCGGATAGAAGACTGCCCACTTCAAATCCAGCCTCTTTTTTATCTTCCTTTTTAAGTGAGAGGAGGAGAGATAGTAAGACTGACTCCTGCATGCGCCCTGACCGGATCAACTTGGCAATCCCGGTCTGGGGTTGATGCTCGGACCAGTTGAGTCACTGGCTGCAAAAGGGGAAGTGAGAGAGAAGAGGGAGGGGGAGGGAAGGGGAAGAAAAGTAGATGGTTGCTTCTGCTGTGTGCCCTGACAGGGGATCGAACCCAGAATGTCCCCATGCCAGGCCGATGCTCTATCCACTGAGCAAACTGGCCAGGGCCAAGCTTCTATTACTTATCAGCTACAGGATCCTTTGTGTCCATCAGTTTTCTCATTTGTAAATGGTCATCGTCATAAAACATGCCTCCTTAGCTTGTCAGAGAATTCATGATTTAACATATGATTGGTACACAGCACAGGGTTTGCTCGTTAAGCATGACTCAATAGATACTAACTTTAAAATAAATCTATATCTCAATAAATACATTTTAAACCGTCCTCTAAATGAAATCCAAATAGAATTGTTTGGATTTCCAATGATCAGTGAAATAATGAACAATTCAAAATTGTTCCTGTTATAGATAGCATTCTGGCATTTTTTAAAAACTTACACTGATACCTACAATCAGTCCATTAGGAGAGTGTCAGCCACAAAGAAGCCCACACAGACACTCTGCTGGAGCTGACCACTCTCCCAACTTACAGGTCCAGGACTCGGAAATTAAGCTGAGTTGAAACAGCCACACTGAACAACGGCCACTGAAGCATCTCACTCAGCTCGCTGTTCCTGGGCCCCGAGGTCCCGAACAGGAGGTGTGGCTCAAGTCAAGAGGCCTTGACCCAGTAGAGACCTTTCTGATCTGGGCTTATTTCTCCGAGTGCTACAGCCCTTTTATGTTAGAAACAAGCAGTGTCAACCAAACCAAGCACTGCGTCGTCGTCGCTTAGACCTCAAGCGCTGTCACTTCTCCACTAAAAAGAGCCCGAGTCCTCTCACCTTTCAGCTCCCAGAGTCTCCCGCAGCCCTCACCCACGCCACCCTATCCACGTGTCCCTTCTCATCCCCGATCCTCTGTTCCCCACCTGGCTCACTCCCTTCCAACCACACGGTCCGCCCTGCTATTTCGGGAATCTGACAGTCACCACCCTGACTTTGTTTTTTTTTGTATTTTTCTGAAGCTGTAAACAGGGAGAGACAGTCAGACTCCCGCATGCGCCCGACCTGGATCCACCCAGCATGCACACCAGGGGGCGATGCTCTCTGCCCCTCCGGGGCATCACTGTGTTGCGACCAGAGCCACTCTAGCGCCTGAGGCAGAGGCCAAGGAGCCATCCCCAGCGCCCAGGCCATCTTTGCTCCAATGGAGCCTCGGCTGCGGGAGGGGAAGAGAGAGAGAGGAAGGAGAGGGGGAGGGGTGGAGAAGCAGATGGGCGCTTCTCCTGTGTGCCCTGGCCAGGAATCGAACCCGGGACCCCTGCACACCAGGCCGACGCTCTACCACTGAGCCAATCGGCCAGGGCCACCACCCTGACTTTGAACTTGAAGATGTCCTACCTGGAAGAGCTTCTCCAGACATCTACGTGGCTTTCTCCCTTCCCTCCCTGAGTTCTCACTGGAATGGCCCCTGGCCAGCTATGGGGAACGGTGCCCCACCCCACACACATGTTCTTGGCATTCCCTTCCCCTGCCTTACCTTACGTAGCACCTGTCACTATTGGTCAAACAAACTGCCTATTGGTCTGCGGTTTTGGTTTGTTTGTGGTTTGTATGTTGCCTCCTGCCAACAAAATAGAAGTCCCAAGAAAAGAGACAGCTTTACTGCAGTCATTGTTAGAGCACTATCATCCAAAAACAATGCCTGGCACACACTGGACACTTGATAAAGGTTTATCCCACAAAACAAATGCATAGATCACGGGCTAGATTAGTAGAGCCCTGGAAATAGTTGAGGGGGAGACATGCATTTAAAACAAGTCTTTCACAAACCATTCCACCTTTTATTTTGAAGGATGTAGTTTGTTTACGGCATGAATTTAGGTCCGTGGTTCTCCACTAGGAATGATTCTCCCCTCCCCCAACTTCTGACAATGCCTGCAGACATCTTTGATTGTCACCACAGTGACAGACGGACAGATGCTAGTGACATCTATTGGGTAGAGACCAAGGATTCTGCTAAGGACCCTACAATGCACAGGACAGTCCCCGCAACAAAGAACGATCTATCCAAAAATGACAAAAGTGCTAAGGCTGAGGAACCCTTCACCTGATTTAGCCGGAGTGAATGTCTTAGATCTAAATCAACAGCATGCAGACACTGTACAAGGGAAAGAGGGAAGAAAGTCGGTCAACTTGTTGTCATAGAAAGACCAAATAAAGCCCTGGCCAGTTGACTCAGTGGTAGAGCATCAGCTCGGCATATGGAAGTCCTGGGTTTGATTCCCCATCAGGGAACTCAGAGGAGAAGTGACCATCTACTTCTCCAACCTTCCCCTTCTTCCTTCCCTCTCTCAACCTCTCTCTTCCCCTCCCACAGCCACGGCTTGGTTGGAGCAAGTTGACCCCAGGCACTGAGGATGGCTCCATGGCCTTGCCTCAGGCATTAAAATAGCTCGGTTACTGAGCAACAGCGCAATAGTTCCAAATGGGCAGAGCATCGCCTCATAGGGGGGCTTCCCAGGTGAATTCCAGTTGCGGTGCATGTGAGAGTCTGTCTCTCTGCCTTCCTGCTTCTCACTTAAGAAATAAAAGAAAGACCAAATAGAGGCACCTTTTATATGCAAAACAGAGGGAGGTTAGAAAAAAAAAAAAGACATGAAGTAGGGTTCACACAGCAAGGAATAAAATCCACTACCAGAGATGTCTCCGCAAAAACAAAAGGGAGAAATGTAAAAATCTATGTATGAGAGAAAAGGCAACAACTGTAAAGGAGTCTCTGTTCCTCATCCCTTTAACCTCTCTAAAACTGACCCTTGTCCCTGTGACATGTATTCTTTTAGGAATAACTGACAAATTGTAATAAAAAAAGAGTAAAAATGAAGAGGCAATCCCAAATTAGCATCCCCTCCCGAAAGTCAGCTTGCATTGCTGATGGCTCTGGCTCCGCTCGGCGCACATGGCCGGAGCTGGTGCGTGGGGAGCGGCCACTTCCTACTCCCTTCGGGTGACATCAGGGATAGGAGAACTTAGGGAGAAATTAACCACGTGATCAAAAAAACCAAAAGAGACATTGAGAGGTGCAATGCTGCCCCCTCTGTAAAAATCACGCGAGCTACTCTTAATCTCGTGCTTAGATTCCAGCCACACTAATGCACTTTGGAACAACAAGTCTTTGAGAAGACATAAGCTAAAGCCATATTGACTGATAAGGCCGTCCATAATGACTCGACAACAAACTGGATTGATGGTTGGATGAAAAACTGAAATCCTGTCTTCTAGAAGAGTACGTTTGGTACAAACATTAATGTCCCATTAATAGGCGACTGCAGATCCCAACTGTCCTCCTTCGTCCCGTGTAAGGTCATTACTTGGTTTCTTTCTCCTCTGAATTTTGTCTAAGGTTTGTTTTTTCTTCAAGGAGCTCTAAGCTTCCTCTGTCAGGCACACTGCTTTCAACAGGACTTTGGAAACAGCCCTCTTTTTTCCAGGATAGCTTCTCTGCTTTCTTCCACAAAGCACTGTTTGGGACTGAAGTCAAACATGACTACTAAACAGACAAATAGAACTTTTGAGAAAATAACCTTCACGGAACTGAGAACAACCAGGTGGTTGCCAGCAATAAATATCTGAAGAAATGAACAGTGAGGAGGTAATAAAGAAATGCAAATGTACTTCTTATTAACAAATGGAAATTCAGTCACAGGTAGGCATTCCTTGAAACCAAAGACAAACTCCCATCATAAGACAGAAAGACTGAGAATGAATCAAGACTGATCAAAATGTTTTGGTGGGTTTGATCACATGTTATGGACACAGAGAAAATTATGTGACTTGATACCTGAAACCACTGAAAAAAACTGTTTGTTTCCTGACAGAGCTAGAGGGAGATTTTTCATGGTTTGTTTTCAGCTTTTTACCCAGGTTGACAAAGATAAGAGCAACTCTAGACCAAAAATACATATTTATCTACTATAAAACGACTCATAAACTCTGTATTAACACGCATAACTGCCCTGGCCAAATGGCTCAGCTGGTCAGAGCATCGTCTCAAAGCACAGAGGTTACCGGTTCGATTCCCAGTCAGGGCATATACAGGAACAGATGTTCCCATCTCTCTCTCTCTCTCTCTCTCTCTCTCCACCTCTAAAATCAATAAAAATAAAAACAAACCACATGTAACTTACAGACAGCAAAGGGATGGAAACTTTTCCGAGAAAATCAGGGGGTTTATCTCCATCTTCATCAAACACTGTCACTTCCAAAACATCATGGACATCTTTCACGGGGCTGAAACGAGACACAAGCCATGTATTATACACAAAAACACACCCGTGAAGTCTGTTCCATGAAGATCTGAAAACACTAATTAAGTCTGCATGCCCTTAGAGTATAAAACTACCATTTAATTAAGTTCCAAAAATTAAATCAAACCGACTCTATTCCCAAACCTTCCATCATAAACGATTTAGTCATCCATACAGAAAAGAGAGTCAACTTTCTTAGTCTCTGCCATTTTCCACGTCTATGTGCTGTTAAAGAAGCAGGATGAAGAGAGAGAGGGCGACAGAAAGAGGCGGGACAAAGGACAGTTGATTTCAACGTAGCTTCCAAGTGAGAAGAGCAAAAATGAGATTCTTCATACATGAATGAAGAATTCACTTTTACAGTAAGTGGTCAAAATCACTACTTTCTGAGGTCCATGGAAAGCTTCCTGTTACTGCCCTGGCTGGTTGGTTCAGCGGTAGAGTGTCGGCCTCGCATGTAGAAGTCCTGGGTTTGATCCCTGGTCAGGGCACACAGGAGAAGCGACCAACTGCTTCTCTACTCCTTCCCCTCCCCTTTCTCTCTCCTCCTCCCACAGCCATGGCTCATATAATTCAAGAAAGTTGGCCCTTGGTGCTGAGGATGGCCTCATAGACTCACCTTAGGTGCTAAAACAGCTCTGTTGCTGAGCAATGAAGCAGTGGCCCCCGATAGGCAGGGCAATGCCCGGTATGAAGGTTGCCGGATGGATCCTGGTCTGGGGCACATGCAGGAGTCTGTCTCTCTGCCTACCCACCTCTCACCCTCTCATTTAATTAAAAACAAATTAAAAAAAAAGAAAGCTTCCTGTTATTGAAATATAACAAACTAAATGGTCCTGTCATATTAAGAAACATTTTTTTTTGTTGTTGACCAGAAAGCCTGACAATCAGCTATAATGAAAAATGGAGCCATGGTCATTGGCAATGTCCTCGGCCAGCAAGAGACTCTTGCACGGGGCAATGTGCAAACCACTTAGCAGAATTCACCCACTTCTCATGGATCCCCGGCAACCACCTACTTGGGAACCACCAGCTCCACTGGACACGTGACTCTTTCAGTTACAGTCACAGAGTTACAGAGCATGTCTTCAGTCTCCTGATGGCAGTGCTGCCACTATTCATTTCACCCACAGGCAACAGGCACCACCCCTTGATGATCAGGAGCCTCAGAAGCTAGAGCAAACTAGGAATTCTATCCCGAATGCCTGAGTTAGAAAGTGGACTGACCATCGCCATGGAGCAGGTCACTCAGATCGGCCAGAATTCAAGGAGCCTTTGGGAGTCTTTGAGGAGTCGCAGATAATCTGTATTTTTTCCCAAAGACTCTAGCAGAATATTAGCCTTCAGGCATTAAAATGATGTCATAATGTATAGCTCCCCGAATTTCAGGCATGTCTGCATTTCTCATGTTCTTTAACCCAGGAATGAATTTGTAGGGCTGTATGGAAGCGTCCACCTACCTACTCACAGACTAATTTAGTCCCTAAAAGAGCTACTCTATGTGCCTCCTCTAACCCTCCTGTGCAGGTATAAATGGTCCCTTCTAGTATTAACATTCAAGTCTCTAAAACAAAAGAATGAAAAACCTTCAGAAGGAAAAAAAAAAGCAATAGAATTCATTCTTGGTGCATAAAAATGAACAGAAGATTCCACTGAAGAGCTCCCAGCTGCCCCCCACACATCAGGGATGAACTGGTCTGCAAGTTCAAGCCGTCCCCGGCTAATCCAGAGGCGAAAGTACTTACAATGTAAACACCTGGTTCCACTCGGGGTTGAGGGTTTTGTAAATGGTATGGGTCTGGAGTCTGTCATTGCCTAATTCCAACAGGCAAAAAGGATCGCTCTTCCCTGGAAAGAGAACGCAGGCGTTGGTCTGGGGCAAGCGGATCTCAGAAGAGACAGAAGCTCAGGGAAGGACAGCCACCAGCTCCCACCAACAATCAGAGTGTGCTGGCTGGAAGACGGAAAGGACGCCCCTCTCCCCAGCACGCCACATGGGATCCCAGGGTGGGGATTCGGGAGGCAGACAGGTCCTGCAAGCGTTGAAACGGGAACATCATGAACAGACAGGGACGGACTCTCTCCCCGGAGGCAGCCTTGAGGGCCCCCGACTGCACGGGTTTCACAGGAGCAGGTGCTGATCTGTCCTGCGAGAGGGTCCTCTTTCGAGTTTTTGGTTTAAAAACCGAAGCTCATCTCTGCTTCCTTCCTAGATTCTCTCTGAGTTAATGTTGATCACTACTCTTCCACAACCGGAAGCCGGTGATAACTTTACAGGCTTCTCCATGGTGTGAGAGAAGTGAGCAAGAGTGTATATACCTGGGCACTGAGGAGTTAAATCTGCTCGGAAATGGATGTCCATGAACATGTATAACCCTGCCTATTTAGTATATTGGGAAAACATATGCCACATTGTTGGTGCTCACAAACATGCCAACATGTAATACCAAAAAGTTTTTACCTTAAAAAAAAAAAAATAGGCCCTGGCCGGTTGGCTCAGTGGTAGAGCGTCGGCCTGGCGTGCAGAAGTCCTGGGTTTGATTCCCAGCCAGGGCACACAGAAGAAGCGCCCATCTGCTTCTCCACCCCTCCCCCTCTCCTTCCTCTCTGTCTCTCTCTTCCCCTCCCTCAGCCGAGGCTCCATTGGAGCAGAGATGGCCCGGGCGCTGGGGATGGCTCCTTGGCCTCTGCCCCAGGCGCTGGAGTGGCTCTGGTCGCAGCAGAGAGATGCCCCGGAGGGGCAGAGCATCGCCCCCTGGTGGGCGTGCCAGGTGGATCCTGGTCGGGAGCATGCGGGAGTCTGTCTGACTGTCTCTCCCCGTTTCCAGCTTCAGAAAAATACAAAAAATAAAATAAAAATAAAAAATAAAATAAAATAAAATAAAGCTGCCCTGGCCAGCTGACTCAGTGGTAGAGCACCGGCCTGGCATGTGGATGTCCTGGGCTCTATCTCTAGCAGTCAGAAGAGGCAACCACTGCTTCTCCACACTTCTCCCTCCTTCTCCCCCCGTCCCACTCCTGCAGCCATGGCTCGACTGGTTTGAGCAGGCTGGCCCTGGGTGCTAAGGATGGCTCCCTGGAGACTCTGCCTTAGGCGCTAAAAATAGCTCAGATGCGAGCATGGCCCCAGATGGGCAGACCATCGGCCCCAGATGGAAGTTGTCATGTGGATCTTAGCTGGGGCACATTCAGGAGTCTCTACCTCCCCTCTCCTCATTTAGAAAAGAAGAAAAGAAGTTCTATCCTACCTCACATAGCTTCCAAAATAATAATAATAATAATAATAAGGCCAGAAAATCCCAAACCCAAAGGTTGTCCTGGAAAGTTACCATGTAAAAAATCCGCTCCCCTCTTGCTGGGTGCGGCAGAAGAATCTAGAATTGGAACTGTCAGGGAGAAAACAAAAGGCTCTCTAACGTCCGTACGACGTGAACATATTGCTGCTCTGCAGCACACTGGCAATTTACACAGCAGTGCGTACTGAATTAATCGGGGGCATGAGGACAGATGCTTCTGCAAAAAAAAAAAAAAAAAAATGGCTGAGGAAACCCAGGCCAGGGCCTAATGCAAAGTGCTCGGGCCTCTTGACCTACTGGCCTACCACTCAGGTCACAGAACTTCCATCTAATTCACTTAATAACCAGGAGGTACCACACAGCAATGGAGAGACTGACACGTATGGGAGCCTGCATGCAAGACAATTATATTCAAACAAAAAAAATAATAAAGGGAGCAGATGCATGGCAGAGGGCAAGCATTAAACAGAAGATTCCGTGCAACTGACCAGCGGTCTGGACAAAGGTGCCCGGCCGAAGCTTCCGATTGCATTGGCAATCACGTCAGCGGCCAGTAGGCAGGGATGGAGCCGCAGAGATAAATGAATGAGTGCGAGCTGTCAGTTACAACGACAATGGTCCCTGTTCTAAAACTAGCAGAAAATAAATTGATTAAAAAATAATACTTCCCTGGCTGGGCAGCTCAGCTGGTTGGAGCATCATCCCAATATGCCAAGGTTGTGGGTTCAATCCCCAGTCAGAGCACATACAAGAGTCAAGCAATGAAGGCATGAATGAGTAGAACAACAAATTGATGTTTTTCTCTCTCTCTCCTCCCACCTTCCCTTCTCTCTCTAAAAATCAATTTAAAGAATTTTGAAAAAGGAATTTAAAAATATTATTAAATTCGGCTTTTAGAATCATTGCAAATGTTGCAAAATCCTGCTTGAGAAATCACCAGAAGCCTAAGACTGCTTAGGAAGACTCAGGCACAAGGACCTCAGCCAACAGCCCACAGCAGAAAATGTCTGGTGTAGCCTCCACTTCCCAGGCAAACACGCCCCGCGGGCACTCCTGGCCCTGGCCACCCAGTACCGGCTGCCTCCAATGTGAATTCTCTCCTTCTGCTTCTGTGCCTCATTGATGTAAATGCAAAGGTCTTAGAGAAAGCATCTGACTGCTTCTGCCCAGCCCAGTGAGGGAAAGTGGGCTCTGACCCTGCTCCACAACATTCCCTGGAAGTTGCCCCAAACCCGGAGGGGGCTTCAGATGGGAGACAGCCCACATCAAAACAACACAGAGGCCCTGGCCAGTTGGCTCAGCGGTAGAGCGTAGGCCTGGCGTGCGGGGGACCCAGGTTCGATTCCCGGCCAGGGCACATAGGAGAAGCACCCATTTGCTTCTCCACTCCCTTCCCCTCCTTCTTCTCTGTCTCTCTCTTCCCCTCCCGCAGCCAAGGCTCCATTGGAGCAAGGATGGCCCGGGCGCTGAGGATGGCTCCTTGGCCTCTGCCCCAGGCGCTAGAGTGGCTCTGGTCGTGGCAGAGCGATGCCCCGGAGGGGCAGAGCATCGCCCCCTGGTGGGCAGAGTGTCACCCCTGGTGGGCGTGCCGGGTGGATCCCGGTCGGGCGCATGCGGGAGTCTGTCTGACTGTCTCACCCTGTTTCCAGCTTCAGAAAAATACAAAAAAAAAAACACAAAAAAAACCACAGAAATGCATGTGTCTGAAAAGTCTGTATTTCTAGATGCTGCTTATCGACAGGGTAGGGGACAGGGGGCAGGGGGCAGAGGGCAAAAGCAGGGACCAGTGGGAGGAGCCTGCCAGCATAAAGAACATAGCGTCTCTTCAATAACCGTGAACGTGAAAGAGCATATTCCCTGCTTAACGTTGAGGTAGGCGATGGCCTGAGCTGAAACCGCTACTTAGCCGTTTGTCAGACTGTTAGTAGGTGTCAGCGCTGGTCCCCCCAGAGACACCAGCATGACATGCCATCAACACTTGCTCTGGGGAAACCGTCTGACACTTCTAATGAAAGCCCAGGGGTCACCCCGCAGCAGGGCAGCAACGGGCGGCGAGTCTCGAGCGCCACCGGTGGGCCCGCGCTGAGCCCCTCTCTCCAGCCTGCACGCTCTTAGCTGTCCCAGCTAATGAGGGACACGCTTCCTTCCAGAAACCGGGGACTTCCCGTTCTGCGTCTCCATGGAACCTGCTGCACTAACTCTCTGCAGAGAAGTCCGTCAGAGCTCGTTAAGATGCTGCAGTTATTAATACTGCACAATACACAGGCGGAGAGGCGGGAGAGGACACGAAGACATTTAGGCATTTCCTAAACTGATTATGGATACTTTCATGGATTGAGCTCTTTCCCGGAAAAGGTTCCAAATATATAAGCTTTTCAATAACATTTAAGTAACAAATAATTTTACTTGGGAGAAAAATGATTTCTCATTAATAAGTGAAATGTCCAAATGTTCCCTAATCATACCGAACGAACACAACCAGGTCATGGACATTGGTATGCTTGGGTCTGTCCTGTTCCTCTCCGCTCCTCCATTTTTGCAGGTAAAACACCTAGGGGACCTCTTTTACACCCAGACGCCATGTCCCCTTGACACGGTTACTCCCATCTTCGATTCAGTTTCACAGTATTCTAGAACCTTCCACTCAACAGCCTTTGCTATTTTCGACACTGCTGTTAAACTCATTTACAGTCCTTGACCGGCGTGTAGAGGTTCCTCATTTAAATAATTCTACCTTTATATGAGTTACAGAAGTTGAATGACAAGTAATAAATGTAGTTGAGAGGTCACATCGTTCATCTGACAAATAGGTATTTATTAAGCGCGTGCTCTGCCCTGGCGCTCATCCAGGCCCTGATGTACATACACCGCCAGGTCAGCGCCTTTACGGAACTCCCATAACAATCTCTGCGTTTTGAGCAAAAGTCACCTTTTCTTTCTTTTTTCTTTTTATTAATTTTACTAGGATGGTATCAATAAATCAGGGTACATAATGTTCAAAGAAAACATGTCCAGGTTATCTTGTCGATCAATTATGTTGCATACCCATCACGCAAAGTCAGATTGTCCTCCATCACCTTCTATCTAGTTTTCTTTGTGCCCCGCCCCCTCCCCCTTTCCCTCTCCCTCCCCCCCCCCCAACCACCACACTATGCAACCTTCTCTCATGCTCCCTACCCGGAGACTGCATGCTCCCATCTTTGATCTCTAATTTCCTTCTGTCTCTTATATTGCCCATCAGTGCATTCCCATTCCATATTCAGCCCTATATGTCATTAAAGGAGCCTGAGGCAGGCAAACCCAACATACGCATGCCCCTCCGACCCCCTGTGGAGAGTGCCAGGGCCCACAGACAGAGGGCAGCAGGGACATGCCTGGTCCCTGGTGATGGGCGTTGGCTTTAAGGAGCCACGCTCCCCCCACTCTGTGCAAGAACCCGGGCTTGGTTCTCACCTCATCCTCCCGGCAGAAAATGGGGAGGGATGTGGGTGCAGAATGGGAACTGAAGTTCAAGGACATTTAATTTGGTTGGTTCAAGTCAACCAAGATGTTATAGTGGGTGTGAATTTTAAAAATCTTCTCCATTGATCTAGGAGGGAGGGAGGAGGGGGAGGGATGGATGAAGGGAGAGAGAGTGAATTATCAATTCATTGTTCCACTTTGATTGCTTCTCACATGTGCCTCGTCTGGGGATTGAACCTGCGACCTGGGCGTGCTGGGATGACGCTCTATCCACTGAGCTATGCAGCCAAGGATACCGTGTGGGGGAATTCTAAGCAAGGTGTATGAGGGGGCCGATTTGGCTAGCAGAAATGGCTGGGTCCTTCTTAATGAGATAGGGCCAGGTCAGAGCCTTAACTTTATTAATAAGATAGACACATAGACTGCAGACAGTATTTCCTGAGACACCAGCAAGCACAGGTTTCCAAAGTGCTGTATCTATACACTGAAATGGAAGAATAATTTGCTCTGTTAATCAGGAAGATAACTCTAAATGTGCTCTCGTGAAGACAGAACTACTAGCATCAAAGGCGCATGGGAAATGTTTGAATTCAGTGTTTTTATAAACTGTAAGTTGTAAAAGAGAGGAAAACTTAGCCTGACCAGGAGGTGGCGCAGTGGCTAGAGTGTTGGACTGGGACGTGGAGGATCCAGGTTCGAAGCCCAAGGTCATCGGATTGAGTGTGGACTCATCTGATTTGAGCAAGGCTCACCAGCTTGAGCCCAGCGTTGCTGGCTTGAGCAAGGGGTCATTAGGTCTGCTGTAGCCCCCCAGTCAAGGCACATGTGAGAAAGCAGTCAACGAACAACTAAGGTGCCGCAGCGAAGAATTGATGCTTCTCATCTCTCCCTTCCTGTCTGTCCCTCTCTCTGTCTCTGTCTCACACACACACACACACACACACACACACACACAGGAAAACTTAAAAAGCAATATGAGACTGACCCTGGCCAGTTGGTTCAGTGGTAGAGCATCTGCCTGGCATGTGGATGTCCCGGGTTCAATTTCCAGTCAGGACGCAGAGGAGAAGCGACCATCTGCTTTTCCACCTCTCTCCTCTCCCTTTACTCTCTCTCTCTCTCTCTCTCTCTCTTCCCCTCCCCTCCTGCAGGCATGGCTCGATTGGCCTCGGGTGCTGAGGATGGCTCCATGGCCTCTGCCTCAGACACTAAGGAGATCTTGGTTGCTGAGCAACGGAGCAACATGTGCGAGTCTGTCTCTACCTCTCCTCCTCTGACTAAAATAAAATTTAAAAAAAGCAATATGGTGCTATAAACATTTGAAACTAAATTAATGAATATTAGAAGTAATCATCTTGAGTGTTTCATTTACAACCCTGAGAAATTATATGCTCATGCTGGCCAAAAAAATGTTTAGACTTCTGAGTATTTCCTTAAACTCAAGATCACCTTATTTGAAGGATGCATAGAGCAATAATTTCCATTGTTTCATTTATTTGAGGGAGAGGAAGAATATTTTTCTTTTTCTTCTTTTTCCAAGTGAGAGGAGGGCGACAGAAAGACCCCTGCATGCACCCTGACCAGGATCCACCCGGCAACCCCATGTGGGGCTGATGCTCTGCCCATCTGGGCCATGCTTGCTACTGAGCTATTTTTAGCACCTGAGACAGAGCCCAGCGCCAATGTGCTCAAACCAATTGAGCCATGGCTGCAGGAGGGAAAGAGAGAGGGGGCAAGGGGTGGAGAAGCAGATGGTTGCCTCTCCTGTGCGCCCTGATTGGAAGTCAAACCTGGGACATCCGCACGCCAGGCTGACACTCGACCACTGAGCCAACTGGCCAAGGCCAGAACTTTCTTCTTAAACCAAATTAGCACTTTCCACTACTTTTTTTTTAATAGAAAATGCTTAAAACTTAAAATTCTCTTCTCCAAAGCTCAAGCTTCCTCAACCTCAGTCTCAGACGTTCAGAGGTTACACAAATTCTCAGTGTAATTGTTTCTGTTGAGAGGAAGAGAGGAGGCCACATGCTAAAAATACAAGATAAAAACAAAACAAAATATGCAATACCATGTCAGGAGAACCATGGTGTTTAATACTCTTTGCATTCATAATTTACTTGGTAAATAACACCTGTCAAATAGGTGCCTACATCGTTAGTACAGGGAGAGGCAATTTGGCAATGAGTGGAGAGTGACCCTCTGATCAGACATTGGACTGTCTGGATGACGCGCCTCCTTCTCAGCCAGGCAGAATTCAGCACAAAGCATGTCTACTCCAGCCGATCTCTAACAGTTCAAGTTAGGGAGGCACCAAAGGAAACTCTGTGTAAGACGGTGTGTCAGCTGCAAGGGCTGAGTTTGGCAGGAATTTCTCTGTAACAGTAACCAAAGTCTTAGCCAATGGGACCCCGGTGCAGTGGACACTACCGTGAAGAACATAAGTTCAGGCACGGAGCACGTCCGCGGAGTCAAGGCAAGAAGTCGATTCTGGCTTTTGAGACACTGTAAGAAAGCCTCACCCAGCCCTGGCTGGTTGGCTCAGCGGTAGAGCGTTGGCCTGGTGTGTGGGGGACCCGGGTTCGATTCCCGGCCAGGGCACATAGGAGAAGTGCCCATTTGCTTATCCACCCCCCCCCTTCTTCTCTGTCTCTCTCTTTCCCTCCCGCAGCCAAGGCTCCATTGGAGCAAAGATGGCCCGGGCGCTGGGGATGGCTCCTTGGCCTCTGCCCTAGGCGCTAGAGTGGCTCTGGTCGTGGCAGAGCGACGCCCCGGAGGGTCAGAGCATCGCCCCCTGGTGGGCAGAGTGTCGCCCCTGGTGGGCGTGCCGGGTGGATCCCGGTCGGGCGCATGCGGGAGTCTGTCTGACTGTCTCTCCCCAGCTTCAGAAAAATACAAAAAAAAAAAGAAAGCCTCACCCAAAAAATTAATTTCACAAAGAAGTCATGTCACTAAGAACCCACAAATATCTTTGAAAGCCAAATGATTTGAGTATATTATCAAATCACAGCACAAGTATTCGAACAAATAATAATTTGGTGAGAAAAATGTTCCCACAGTGATAAAAAGTGCTTGCCTGCCTCATTTTTCTTCTATTACTCTATTTCAGCAGTTTTCAACCAGGAGGTCACAGCACACGAGTGTGCCACAAGAACTTTTAAAACATGCAATACCTGACTGTTTAGTCATGGGGCACTGACCTCTTTTCCCCTTAGATTTAAAAATAGAAAAATGCCAACAGCCAACACAACAATAGCCACCCAGTGTGAATACCCTTGAACCATACATATATAGATCTTATAACAGAGTTGCATCTTATTGGTCACGTCACATAATAAGGTTGCAACTGATTGGTTAATTCTTGGTACCAGAAATCCTTATATACAGGTATAAACATCGAATTTTTTGAAAAGCCACTTGAAGACAAAGAGAGTAGTTAATTACTATTTCTTTTTGTAATCCAATCAAAATTATACTATTTTTTTTGTCAGATCAGCAAAAAACAGACTTTTTGGTGTGCTGCAGGGTTTTAGGAATTGGTCTATGTGCGCCGTGAGAGGGAAAAGGTGGAAAACCACTGCTCTGTGTGGAAGAGGCTGACTGCTGTTTACATCATTCTGACTTTTGAAAACATCTGTCTTTGCCATAAGACCACTTCCAAGAGAGAGAGATAAGGAAAAATAAGGAATGAATGAAGAGGTTTGATACCTGAGAAATCGGCAGCTAAGAGGTCTACCGCCTTTAAAACCTTCACTTGCAAAAGGCCGATGTCCTTCATATCTCTCAGGGAGTTCTGTAAGGACTGAGGGGGGAAAACATAAAAAAAAAAAATGGATCACAAAGGCTAAAACAGCTTTCTAATATACCATTTCCAGTCCCAAAGTGCCGTAGGAAGAACATTCTAGACCGACAGTCGCCTTTCTCGTGCCCTGCTTAGAAACGTCGCAAAGCACATCGTCTGAGTCAACAGGACCCTGACGCACTGACAGCCACCAGATGAAAAGGGATTGAGAATTCAATTAACTACAGCTTCAAAATGCAGGAATTACAAACACACACAATCGCCTTTTAACATCGCCCCCTGCTGAAAGCGCAGACATCCCACCGGGAAAATGTGTGCGGAACTGCCTGCCGCCCTTCTCTGTCTCCCCTTCTTTCCCTTTAATGAAACTTTTCAATCACCCAGAATGGCACCATTATTCTGATCTAGTTTGTGCCAACTTTATGGATACCGGAGGACTAGACTTGGACCCGCCACAGATAGGTGTTCACACTGGAAAGAGAGGAGGGATGCGAGTAAGAGGGGATTTTTTCTGATCCGTGTCTTAGCTCGCTCTTTACTTTGGAGACTGAACGGCAAGTATCACGCTGTATTCAACATTTATTGCAATTTTTTTCGTTTGCATGAGCCAAAGTAGGTCTACAGTTATGAGTACATGAAACATAGCAATATGTCTAAACATATTAATGATTATATTATTTTCAATACAAACTATTAACCTACTTTTTGCCCAAGACTGTATACCTACTGATATACTGAATTAGTAAATATATATTCAATATCTCTACTAATTTTTTTTTTTTAGAGAGCGAGACAGAGGGACAAATAGGGACAAACAGGAAGAGAGATGAGAAGCATCAGCTCATAGTTGTGGCACCTTAGTCGTTCACTGATTGCTTTCTTGACTGGGGGAGCTGCAGCTGAGTCAGTGACCCCTTGCTCAAACTAGAGAGACCACGGGGTCATGTCCAGCTGGTGGCCCTGCACTCAAGCTGGCGACCTCAGGGCTTGACTCCTGGGTCCTCAGCGTCCCGGGCCGACTCTCTATCCTCTGCGCCACCATTTGGTGAGGCTCTGCTAATTCATAAGCATGTATAGCAATAGTTAGATGTCTATACACGTTATATTCTTCAAACAATTGTGTATAAAAGAGATCTAAGCAGATCAACTGTCTCCGGATGGTTTGGAACACGTGTACTTTCAAACCTTTGGATATATTATTTTTCTGTCATCATTAAATAACTAAAAACTGGGACTTTAAGGAAGGATGGAAGAATCCTGTCACTGAGGCATTTCAGGGAAGAACAAGACAGCCTCATCACAGTTAAGGTTTGCTCAGCCTCATAGGCACCATTCCTGAGAACTTCCCAAAGCTGCGTCTGCTCTCTACTTTGAACCTAAAACAGTAACAAAAAAAACTAGCGTTTAAGCTTAAATGCAAATACTTTTAAGTAAAATAATTTTCACTTTAGAGGTGGAAACGCCTTTGAAAATTGGCTTCTGACCTAAAAAAAAAATAAAATAAAATAAATTCCAGGCATCTGAAATTTACGCCTTTTAATATAGCATTCTTCCCACGTTGTTCCCTTTTAACATGGGGGCCAGCTTGCTAGCTGAAAATGAAATTAAAATTAAATAAAATAATTAAAATAAAACTAAACAAAAAAACCTGATATTTCTATTTTGAGTATCTTTTCAAATCTCTTTTCTATGAGTACCCCACAAATCCCGAGGAATTAGTCATTGTGATCTTCTCCAGTGTCACAAATACATGACACTCCTCATGAATGCGTTCAAGTTGTAAGTCCTCCATGGGAAAATGTGGAGAAAAGTTTCATTTTTCACCACCCACTTTTCATTTGCGTAACTAAAGCCATCAGACCCCCCCAAAAAATATATATATATATATGAACAGTGGATTCTGTTGAAACGTGTTCAGAGCATGCCAACCCTTGCGTGCAGAATGTGTTAATGACGAGATATATGGCTAGGTTCTGTACTCAGGAAGATAAAGAATTTTTCAATTAATCAATACACCTGCCCAGCGGAGGGCCCAGGAGGCGCTGATGTTTATGCTGAGAATATTCCCATTAAATAAAGATTCGTCTTGGCTTCATTTTCACGCCACTTTCTGAAAGCATGTCTTTCACAGAGGGCGATAAAATAAACATATTGATTTACAAAGATGGGATAAAAACCGAAATGCAAATAAAGACACCTAGAAAGCCTGAGCAGAGAAAAATAAATGGAGAGGACAAAGCCATTTGATTTCAAAGTGCTGAGTGGACTTTTAAGCACATTGCCACATCCTTAAGACAAAAAATCTCCAACTGCCAATATTATCCCAGGTGGGATAGAACAACAGCCTTCCGAGCCTGTCAAGGGCTTGGCTTTGCTAAACAAGACACAAGCACTTTCTTACTTGAAACTAAAAGGTTCTGGCAAAGTATCTACAACATTGCAAACACAAAGGGTTGCTTAAAAAATAACTCTCTTTTGCAAACTTATATTAAAATTCCTATTCACATTTGCAGGCATGCTATAAGCAACAGTCTTCCTTATCGGGGACTTCGATTTTCTCCAAAGAGTTCCTAAACTACAAATTCAAAATATCTTTGTGGGCTTGTAAAATAGCGAGGAGGTAAATTCTAATCTGTTTCTACCTTCTCACGGATGCAATGACCTCTGGGTCTGATGTCTTGTTTTATGAAACAGATCATTAAACTTTGGGCAAGGCTCTCTTTCTAGTTCAGTTGCTCAATTCACAGACTTTGGTGCCACTTCCAAGTGGGGATGGTGGGACAAGGCAAAGCACTCACATAGCGCTGGGCAATCTGCTTTCTCTCGCTGGGGTCTGCCAAGGGGCACATGCACAGGTCGGAGACGGAGACCCCTGTGCAGGGAGTAAGTGTGATCAGCATTAGGAGAGCCCCCAGGCAGCTGTCCAGAGGCAGCTCCAAGCAGTTGGCTTGCTTGAGGGGCAGTGCGGCGATATCCACTTTACATCTGGAGAGGTAGAAATCAGAGAAAGAAACGGGATTAACTTGCGGGCCATTTCAAAACCTCCAAAGCACCCACGTGTATTTATCACCCCCCAAAACGCACTCTGTCTGGGCGTGGCTTCGTTGGGAAGGGAAGGCTATAGGGGCTCCCCTGGCTCAGAATACTCATTCCCAGCCTAACACACTCTAAAATAAGCTCTGCAGGAAGACAATGAGATCAAGCATTAGGCAGAGCCCTGGCTGGATAGCTCAGCTGCTTAGAGCATCGAACTGATAGGTGAAGGTTGCGGGGTTCGACCCCCGGTCAGGGCACATACAGAAACAGATCGATGTTTCTCTCTCTCTCTTTCTCTCTCTCTCAAACCAAAAAATAAATCTTAAAAAAAAAAAGAATTAGTGAGAAAAAAGTTTCCAAATTTGAGCATCATGGTTCTATATGGCTTCTCTGTACTGTGTTTTTTTTCCAGCAAAGATAACAAAGGGTTCAAAAAAAACTTAAGAGAAATATAAGTGGGAAAGGGTTAATGGAAAAAACATTTGCCTCCAGATTAATGTGAACTGGCGAGTTTTTATTTAAAGAAATGTGCTGAGGTATTTTCCTAATAGGAACGATTCCATGGGGTTTCCCCAGGTGGATTTCTTTTTTGGACAAACAGCGTGAAGTGCTGCAGATGGACCCCACTTCAGCAGCCCTGCAGAGAAACGCCGCCCCCACCTGCTCCAAGGTGCCTGCACTCGGCCTCTCAACACACCGTGTTCTGAGGAGGCTGAAAACCTCAAGCAAACACCAAACAGGGGGGCCCAGGTGCTAATAAGCACTTGTTTGCCTTAACACTGAAAATCCTGGGTTTGCCTGGACCACACCTGCTTTGTTTCTGTATAGAAGGAGGGAGGAGAAGAAGGGGGTAGAGGAAAGAGTGAGAGGAGGAGGGGGGAGGGACAGGAGAGGAGGGAGAGGAAAGAGTGAGAGGAGGAGAGGGGGAGGGAGAGGAGAGGGGGAGAAGGGAAGACCAGGAGAGGGCAAGAGGGGAGCAGGGGAGAGAAGGAAAGGGATGGGAAGAGTGTGGGAAAGAAGGAGAGGGGGAGAAGGAGGGGGAAAAGGAGGGGGATGGGGGGACAGAGAGAGAGGAAGAGAGAGAAAAAGAGAAACTCTTACTTATCCTCCGAAGTTATTATATCAGATGAATACTTAAGACTTCATAATAAAGTATGGAAGCCTTCCCTCTTCTCATAATGTGTGACAAGGATGAATTCTTCCCCTAAAATTTCAATGGACTTTGTGTGTTTGCAGATAATTAGAAATAGTAAACTTACCTAATCTATTAGAAACCAATGACAATTTTTAGTCATATGGATATGTAAAAAGTTCCAGTTTAATAAATTTACAAGAAAGATTACAATCCCTTTCCAATTAAAAAGAAAAATATCAATAATATTGAACCTGACCAGGTGGTGGAACAGTGGATAGAGCCTCGCACTGGGACACAGAGGACGCAGATTTGAAACCCCGAAGTCACCGGCTTGAGAGCAGGGTCGCTGGCTTGAGTATGGAATCATAGACATGACCCCATAGTCACTGGCTTGAGCTCAAAGGTCACTGGCTTGAGCCCAAGGTCACTGGCTTGAGTAAGGGTTCACTCAGTCTGCTGTAGCCTCCCCCCCCCCCAGGCAAAGGCACATATATATGAAAAACAATCAATGAACAACTGCAGTGAAGAATTGATGCTTCTCATCTCTCTCCCTTCCTGTCTGTCTGTCCCTATCTGCCCTTTCTTCTTTCTCTGTTTCTGTCACACACACACACACACAAAATAATAATAATAATAATATTGAAAGCCTATACCAGTTTTTACTAGACAATAAAAATATTTTAATGCTGACACATATGTATAAAATTAAATATATGTGGGTATTTGTTTTCTAATTAACCCAAACGATTCCAGTTATGAGAAGAGGTGGCAATAAAAGCTTTGTGCCATAATAATCATGTATTCCTACTGAAGACATGACAAAAAAAATATTTTTAAATAATTCTCTATGACAGCAATCAAAATAATTTTATTCCCCTGGAGCTTAAAGCTAAAGCTTACTACTGTGAAAAGAAGGGTTACAAAATATATTTATTTTCTAAGCAAGTATGTTAGTGGGGAATTAATTTTGCTTGGAAAGAAAGTTCACATGCTTGAACTATGCCATTTCTAAGTCCTCACAAATTCTTAACTGATATAGCAGTTATATATATGGCAGGAATACTTCGCTGAGCATTATGTTACATTTTTCCATATGCTTTCATTTAATGAAACTCTTTCTTATAGAAAATAAATGTTCTAATTTTTTTTTTAATTAAGTGAGATGCAGGGAGGCAGAGGCAGAATCCTGTATGTGTCCTGACTGGAATCCACCTGTCAAATCCCCTACTGAGTGAGGCTCTGCCCATCTGGGCCGTTGCTCAGCAACAGAACTATTTTAATGCCTGACACAGGCTATGGAGCCATCCTCAGCACCCAAGGCCAACGTTTGCTCAAATCATTTGAGCCATGGCTGTGGGAGGGGGTGGGGGGAGTGGAGAAGCAGACTGTAGCTTCTCCTGGGTGCCTTGACTAGGAATCAAACCCACGACATTCACACACCAGGCCGATGCTCTACTACTGCACCAACTGGCCAGGCACGAATGATCCAAATTTGTGAAAATTTTCTCTAGTGGTTACTCTCATGAGTCCAAATGAGTAATAACCTATGTATAGTACATTCACTTTAATATTACTAATAATGGAAAATTATTCTTGTCCTTTGAAGTCTATGATTTTGTTGTGGTGGTTTTGTTGGTTTTTTTTTTTAATTAATTTTTTTTATTTATTAATTTTTAGAGAGGAGAGAGAGAGGGAGCGCGAGAGAGAGAGAGAAGGGGGAGGAGCTGGAAGCATCAACTCCCATATGTGCCTTGACCAGGCAAGCCCAGGGTTTCAAACCAGCGACCTCAGCATTTCCAGGTCGACGCTTTATCCACTGTGCCACCACAGGTCAGGCCTTTGTTGGTTTTTTTAAACAACTAAAAGTTATTTAGAGACAAGAGCTCAGAGAACAAATACCATGTGAGAGTCAAAATAATGCATAATTAGGTGACAATAAAAATTTTCTTAGATAATTCAAAGTGGATGTGACATTAATCCTAAAAGTCACCTAAAAAGACTGTGAGCCGTATTAGCACGTGCACAATAACTCCACCAACTCTTCCAGCGATTGTTTCAAGCCACAACTTACTTGAACGGAGGCAGTTCATCTTTTTTTTTTTTTTTGCATTTTTCTGAAGCTGGAGACAGTCAGACAGACTCCCGCATGCGCCCGACCGGGATCCACCCGGCACGCCCACCAGGGGGCGACGCTCTGCCCACCAGGGGGCGATGCTCTGCCCATCCTGGGCGTCGCCATGTTGCGACCAGAGCCACTCAAGCGTCTGGGGCAGAGGCCACAGAGCCATCCCCAGCGCCCGGGCCATCTTTGCTCCAATGGAGCCTTGGCTGCAGGAGGGGAAGAGAGAGACAGAGAGGAAGGCGCGGCGGAGGGGTGGAGAAGCAAATGGGCGCTTCTCCTATGTGCCCTGGCCGGGAATCGAACCCGGGTCCTCCGCACGCTAGGCCGACGCTCTACCGCTGAGCCAACCGGCCAGGGCGCAGTTCATCATTTTAAACAAATGCTAAATCACATACCAGACAACATGCAAAGCAAATACTGAGGGTCCTTCTCTGAAATTACCCATTTTCATGAACTTTTCAATCATTCCCATCCACCGGGAAACTTCTGCACCTGTCTCGTTTTGAATGCTTATTCGAATAATAAAGAAACAACACCTGCATGAGAATAGCTCTGCCTGTTTCAGATAAAGGAACCCTAATAAACACACTGGGGTTGCAGCACAAACTGAATGGACTTGACAATCTCCGTTAACTAATGAGTGAATTCAGCCAAATGCTTCCCTTAAATGTCGTAGGGACTTGAACAAGCCAATGAAATGGATAGCTCAGCATCACAGTCTCTGCTGCAACCACTCAACCCTCTTCCTTATAACAGGAAAGCAGTAACGGACAACATACGCACAGGAACAACTGCTGTGTTCCAATAAAACTTTATTCACAAAAACAGGCAGTCATCCGGATACGGTCCATGGGCCCTTGTTTTCTGATGCCGGACTTAGAAAGCTGTTCATAATTTAGCTGTGGTGAATTACACCAATGGAAGTATTTTAAAAATTTATAAGACTGGTTGCTGACAGAACAGACATATTGATAAAGGTATCAGAGAGATCAGCCTAAGAATCATTTTTTTTTATAAAAACAAGTTTTAACTCACCATAGCCCAAGACATCCTGGTCATCCTATCCAACAACATGTTTGTAAATAAAAAATGCTAAAGCAATACAACTTATGAAATTGCTCTTCTGTCTGAAAGATCAATGGAGATCAGGCGTCCCCAAACTACGGCCCGCGGGCCGCATGCAGCCCCCTAAGGCCATTTATCCGGCCCCCTGCCGCACTTCCGGAAGGGGCACCTCTTTCATTGGTGGTCAGTGAGAGGAGCACTGTATGTGGCGGCCCGCCAGCGGTCTGAGGGACAGTGAAGTGGCCCCCTGTGTAAAAAGTTTCGGGACCCCTGAAACACATGCTCAAAGTATCTACGTAAGAAATGGAGCCCTGGCCGGTGGCTCAGTGGATAGAGCGTCAGCCCAGCATATGGAAGTCCCATGTTCGATTCCCAGTCACAGCACACTGTAGAGATGACCATCTGCTTCTCCTTCTCCTCCGTCTCCCCCTTCTCTCCCTCTTCCCACAGCAAGTGGCTCAACTGGTTTGAGTGTGGCCCTGAAGTGCTGAGGATAGCTCCAATGGAGAGCATCAGCGTCTGGCACTAAAAATAGCTCAGTACTGGAGCATCGGTCCCAGATAGGGTTGCCAGGTGAATTCCAGTCAGAGTACATGCGGGTATCTGCCTCACTATCCCCCCCCCCATTCACTTAAAAAAAAGAAGACAGCAAAGAAGTGTGATTAATTCGCTTTAGCAACTTGGGTCTGTTGCCGTGGCATCGGATGCGAGCTCACACGCAAGGGGAGTGACCATGTTTGGCCCATCATTCAGAAAGTGCTACCCACTGGTCCTTAGGTGACCAGGGAATTCTCATTTCAGAGTCAGATCGTCAGACTAAATATTTAGTCAATAACAGACCCACTATGATAACAAGCTTTCCATTATGGGGGAAAAATAGTGGTGTCACCGAGCAGTCTGTGCCTAGACAGAAGCTGCCATGGCTCCCTGCAGGCGACGAATCCCCATGGCTTTGTGGCCTCACTCCCGCTCTCCTGTCCAGTTTCGTCTTGTGACAACATCACCCACCCTCCCCGTCCGTACCTTTCAAGTGTCTTAGAGCGTGTTTCCTCTCCTCCCTAGGCCTCTATGTTATCCCACGTTTCTGGAAAGTTCTTCCTCCAATCTCCCTGGCAGGCTAACAATCTCTCATCCTACAGGTCTCAGCCTAGATCTCTTTCCTCCCAGCAAGTCACCCCTGTCCATGCCAGAGCCGCTGCCCACTCCACTGCGCAGCCCCAAACGGACTTGTGCCCGAGGACAGGACCCGCCCCCACGTCAGTCCCCACTGAACCCTCAGCACTGTACGAGCTGCCTGACACATGATGGGCTCTCCATTTGTTGAAGAAGATGAACAAACAAATCAATGAGTCCCAGCGGCGTGACAAAACCCAAAATCAGAAGCATCCAAATTATAGAGTCAGTGTTCTCTGTGAACCAACTGAATCTTTAGCTGTCTCTATGTCCTCTCCTATATAAGAAAACAATAGACATCTATATATTTTTGACTGAAAAGTCTCCAGTTCTATTCACCTCTAGAAAACAAGGCTAAATTAGCTCCTTTTTTTTTTTTCTCTCTGCAACAGGCATATATTAAAGCTATCCTCTGTAGCCAGCAGGCAGTTAATGCACTAAAATAGCATTGTTTCTGACCTCCTGTTCGTGCATGTCTTTCTCCATTAATCCCACAGCATTTTAATGTTTAAATTCAACACATAATTTTCCTGTATCAGTCAGCCCAACCTGCTTGAGTTTCCCTTGCCATGATAGCTTTTAACCTCTTACTCATTACCATAATTCTATGTTTTATATTACAGACTGGTCAGCTTTTAACTCAAATGCAAGGGGCAGCAGAGAGTATGATAGTTTTAAAAAGCTGTAAATCTCTGAGGCATCGGCAGGGGAGGAACAGGAAGAAAATGGTGAAATGTGTCAAACGTGGGCTGTTCAAGCAGACCGATGACATGGGAGATGCAATCCGTCCCGAGAAAGAGCCCGGCCCCTGATTCTCTGTGGCATCGAAGTCGCTAATAGACTGGCGGAATGTCAGGGCCTGTCTCTAAGTCACCCTGCGGGACTGGGCATTGAGACTCTGAGGCAGCCCAGTTTAAATGTGCTGGGGTGTTCGCATTCTTAAATTCTCCCAGCTAAACAAGCCTGGAAGATGCCTGTAACAAGTTCATCTCTAGAATCACCTTAAGATATAAAACAGACGGTAAGAAAAGATGGTTTTCAAAGATGGTACAGGCTTACCATGGGAGTCTATATATTCTTATCATTTTGTTTAAAAGCTGGAGCAGGTTATACTTAGCTTTATTTCTGACTCCCCCTAAAACATCACTGTCACTGGACCACTGATGGACTCTAGGATCAAAGATTGCCTTTTTTTTTTTTTTTTTTTTTTTTTTACTTTGCCTACAAAATAATCTGAAGCTCTAGCCAGTTGGCTCGGTGGTAGAGTATCAGCTGGGCATGTGGATGTCATGGTTTCAATTCTTGGTCAGGGCACATCAGAGAAGCGACTAACTACTTCTCCAACCCTCCCCCTCCTTCTTCTCTCTCTCTCTCCCTTCCCCTCCCGCAGCCACGGCTCAATTGGTCTGAGTGCACGGGCCCTGGGCACTGAGGATGGCTCCCTGGAGCCTGTGCCTCAGGTGCTAAAAAGAGCTTGGTTGGGAGCATGGTCCCCCAGACAAGGGTTTACCAGGTGGATCCCAATCGGGGTGCATGAGGGAGTCTGTCTATCTCCCCTCCTCTCTGTGGAAAAGAAGAGAAAATAAATAAAGTATACAGTTAGTAGGTGCCCTGGGTTCAGGGGGAACCTCCTTCCCAAGGGCCTTTGCCTCACTAGCCAGCCTCCTCAGGAGCTGCCTGGGGCTCACTGAGAGAGTCTGCAGGGGCACCATGACAAGAGAACTGCAGAAGACTCCACAGGACTCAGGAGAGCCTAGAGGAGGCTGGTGGCTGTCACCAAGCCAGCGTCCTCAGGAGCTGCCTGGGGCTCACTGACAGTCTGTAGGGGCCCCGTGACAAGAGAACCGCAGAAGACTCCACAGGACTCAGGAGAGCCTAGAGGAGGCTGGTGGCCGTCACCAAGCTAACAACCCACAAATTCCAGTGTGATTTCTCGCTACATAACTGAACAGTACCACAGTGGGTTTTTTTTAGCCACAGTTACCGGATGTAGTATTATTATTCAGCCTAATTTATACTGTCCAACCATTTCGTCAACAAATGTCCTTCTCACCATGTCCTCGGAGAAATTCACTGCTCAATTCTATAAAAAATTAAAAATGTCTCTACTGTTCTGAAAGAACAAAAATATGCTGAATTTTATTTGACCTGTTGTTTCATATGCTTAATTTGCATGATCTTAGCTGCAAATGTTGTAACTATAGTAGTTATCATATAGAAAAAAATCTCGGCCCTGGCCGGTTGGCTTAGTGGTAGAGCGTCGGCCTGGCGTGCGGAAGTCCCGGGTTCGATTCCCGGCCAGGGCACACAGGAGAAGTGCTCATCTGCTTCTCCACCCCTCTCCCTCTCCTTCCTCTCTGTCTCTCTCTTCCCCTCCCGCAGCCGAGGCTCCATTGGAGCAAAAGATGGCCCGGGCGCTGGGGATGGCTCCTTGGCCTCTGCCCCAGGCGCTAGAGTGGCTCTGGTCGCGACAGAGCAAAGCCCTGGATGGGCAGAGCATCGCCCCCTGGTGGGCGTGCCAGGTGGATCCTGGTTGGGCGCATGCGGGAGTCTGACTGCCTCCCCGTTTCCAGCTTCAGAAAAATGCAAAAAAAAAAAAAAATTAAAAAAAAAATCTCAAGATTAATAGTAATACTATCTACCATTTCGATGTTCAAAAAGACATAAGTATCAATGTAATCACTGTTGTCGGTGGTCATGATGACTCTGCGAGTTGGCCAGTGACCCCGCGACACAGATAGGGGAGCAGAAGATTCCACAAGCAAGTTCACTGCCCAAGGTCACCTAGCTCCACATGGTGTGGTCACCAGCAAGCCCAGGATGTCCTCAAACTCCAAGGCTGGGGTTCCTTCCTTCATGTCACACTGCCTACAAGGGGAAGCTCTGCTGACAAGAATTTCCTCAGAAAGGCCACGCGGAGCTTTAAATGACTAGCCCTGAGGTGTTATTCAAAAATAAAATATGCGACCCGGAGACCTGGGGGGGGGGGGACAGTTGTGACTCACTGCCAAAGGGACTCCTGATGCAAAAAAAGGCATTTTCCAACATTTGGGAGATCAAATAATGGAGCCTTAGAATGACAACAATAGGGAAAATAAAATGAAAAACAGAAATAGTAAAATAATGTAAAAGAAGAAGCAACAGTAAGAGACAGGTCTGTGGTCGGCAGAGCTAGCACAATCTCTCCTTGAACCCTGAGAACTGGGATCCATTGTAGGGCAGGGCTCCCCCCACCTGAAAGGTCGCTGCAGGGTGAGCTGTGTGCCTCTCTCCCAAGAGATACTTTTGTTATCATTTGTACTGAGGGAGAGGAAAAAGGAAAAGGATACTAAAAAAAAAAAAAATTCCTTTAAAGTCCATCAAGAGAAAGGACCGAATGGCCACTAGTGCAGGTATACATCCCGGTGACAAACAGGAAGTAGCTAAAATAATAAATAAATACCCAAATGACAAAGCATGGAACGAAAGGGACATCTTAAATTAGTTTCTCGGTCTGCGAAGTGACTTAGCACTCGTTGGGAAAGCACTTCCGATTATGTGGGGAAAACAATAAAAAACATGACAGTACAATGACATGTGAAATGACAGGGCATTATTCTTTGTTCTCCTGAAAGAACACATTGGCCATTCATCACCACAGGTCCAAATTCCCACCACTCCGATGACCTCGGGACAGAGAGTTCTCTGCGTCCGCAGGTTGACATAACTCATCCTTGCTCCGTGGGCAAGCCCCAAGTTTCTGATCCTCCGACCAGGGGGTGCTGGCAGGGCACAGGGACGTCACAGCAGTGACAAGTGTCAGGTGCTGAGAAGCATCTGAGCAGTCTCAGTCACCCTGTGTAGGGGGGGGTGCCAGGAGAGGCGACCCCCGCCTAGAAATCTGACGGGCACCATGTATGAAATGCGGGGCCCCAGTCAGACCTCCTGCAGGAACCAGAGAGGGCGGCAGGGCCTCGTTTGCTACGGAAAGGCACACACCCAGCACAGCAGGTGGCCAGTGACACAATGACCGCCACCTGTTAGATGAGCAAAGAGTTGGGCATGAGGCCTGCGCCAAGCAATGCAACGAGGACGATGCCACCCGAAGGAGGGAGGGTGCTCCCAGCACCGCTGGGGGCAGCGCTGCTCTCTAGGGGGTCTGGACACGCACAGCAGAATGCAAACGCACCGTGTGGATGTGCATGCAGGTTACACGCAATAACTGGGGTGCGTTCCCAGGCTGGAGACGGCCGGGTTCACCAAGCAACCTGCAACCTGCCAGGCAGCCCCAGGCAACAGGTGCCTCGTGGAGAACGCTAGAGGAAGGGTCTGTGGGTTCCAAACTGCCTACCCACCTCTCTCAGGATGAGCTACGGAAGCGAGATGAGGTGATGGAAGCCAGACGACTGATACTCGGCACCAGACTAAATACTAAGTAATTTACACAGAAAAAGTGCTGCACAAGGTGTTGGGTTAGTTGGGGCTCATCCCATCTCTGCCTCTATCAGCGGTTCTCAACCTGTGGGTCGTGACCCCGGCGGGGTCGCCTAAAGCCATCGGAAAATACATAATGCATGTCAGCTATTGATATTCCGAATCATAACTGTAGCAAAATGTACAGTTATGAAGTAGCCACCAAAATTATTTTTTGGTTTGGGGTCACCGCAACATGAGGAACTGTATTGCGGGGTCATGGCATTAGAAAGGTTGGGAACCACTGGTCTAGATTCTTTGCTAATGGAAAAAAGTTTCCCTTCTCTGGGAATATATGTATCATGTCTATGAAATGAAGAGGTTATAATAGGTGAGTGGTTTTCAATCTTTAGTTTCCAGCAATAAAACTCTTCCTCCAAATGGAACCCCAAGAGATAGAACTTGGGACGCTGTGGCCCCAGGGGAGAATTCTAGAAGAACCCCTCATTCTCTTAGGGGTGACCTCAGGGCATCTCCTTGAAATAAGGGTTATTGGTTTGACAGCTGTGGCAAACAAGTGTAGAAAGCCCTTTAAACGAGGATTTTCTTTCTACATTTAAGATTTGTGAACAAATACAGATGAGTCCTAGACTTTCTGGGGTGACCACTTTGTAAGTTACATAAATGTCTGATTACTATGTCACATCCTGAAACAGATATAATAGTGAATGTCAATTGTAATTGAAAGTAAAAATTACAAAAACATGATCTGCAGACAAATCGTATGTATAGAATTTGAACAAAAAGCAGCCAGTTGGTGAAGAGAACTTGCAGTTCGAACATGTGGAATCCTGACCCTGATGTTCGCTGCTCGGAAGCCTGTGGCGTTTTTAAAACTCACGCGGTTCACTTCCTCATCTGGGCAATGAGAAGCATGCTGCTAACTTGCCCTCTGAACGATCAGAGATGAGGACACTTCCACCAGGCACCGTACTGTATTCTTCCTATACTCCCTTAAGGAAAGCTATAATGCTCATGGTATTTGTTCATTACGTCTGAACCCTCCCTTACGGTTAAGTTGGGAGCGTCAAAAGTTAAAAAATAAAAGAAAACCCATCTGGCCTCCATCAATTCCACTCCAGTTTGCCCCAAAGTCCATCAAGAACACTGAACACGCCCCATCATTTTGGGACACCTCGCATCCTGCTGTTACCCAATTACACGGTCGGTCGTTCGCTAACTAGCAAAACCAACTGTATCGGATACATTGGCAATGTGTCAAAATATTTCCCCAACAGACTGCCACGCACGTGATGGTTCTTTGAAACAAAAAACAAAAAAACTTTCTCCAGGTAGGGCCCAGTTTCCTTCTGGCCACTTCGGGGTGGGAATATGAGGTTTGACTCTAAGCCCAAAAGATAAGGACCAGCCTCGCCCTGCGTGCGCACGCGCGCACACACACACACACACACACACACACGCAGCTCCCCCGCCCCACCCCGCCCAGAAAGCAGAATGGACTCACGTGCCCAGACGTGCCTCATGTTTTTTGCTGTCCTTTCCCCAGACTTCAATGTCCAAAATGCCCATCCTGTCAGAGAAGTAGTGAAAGTCAAACTCTTCCCGCCACTGCGGATTTGCACTCTTACACAGTGTCTAGAAAACATGCAGTTACAACGTTTATTTTCTTCAAAATGCCACTCGGTCGCGCGACAGCAGGCTAACACAAGTCATTTCATGTCTAAACTGCAGGAGGTCATGACGACGTGCCTGTCTGTCCCTCACAAAGTCACGCTTTCCTTCCTTCTTATTTTGGAAGCAAAGGCCATCGGAGGTTTAGGTAACGGGTAAAATGTCACCCCTCTCTTAGCTGATCCCCAGATTTAATCATTTATCCACCAAGTTAAAAAGAATCGCATTGCCCCACAAGAAACCATAACTTTTATATATTTTATTTTATCACTTTATATTCATTTTGAAATACCCTCAATTTTTGTGAGCAGTATATATCTATATATCTATACATACTAAAGATATATATATATACACATACACAGATAGATGACATTATCTCAATGGATGTTTTACACTTCTTGTTTTAATCTTAACAGAAAATGCTATGAACTGGTTAACCCAAGCATTTTTATTGGCACTGGCTTAAGAACTATATATAAATGAACAGTCTGAGGTCTCGATTACTATTTGTCACAGGCATTATGCAAGAAACCCGTCACTTGTTTTACGTGGCAACCAGTTTCTAAATCCCAGTGGACCAATTCCAGTCACTGGAGTGAGAGGGAGACTGGAAGACCCCACCACGGCCGAATTGAAAATGTAACAAGCGCGGTCTGAAAACTCGGAGAGGGATTCCGGTTCCCCCGGGGTGGCCCCAGACTGCCCGTGTGGCTGACTCCCCGGCAGCACTGTCATTTCGGTTTTATCTGCACGGAGCTTCTCCTTGCAACTAAAAAGCGAGCAGAGATGCTGGTCACTGGGGATCAGCATCAACTATGACGATCTCGGTGCTGGCTCTTAGCACACAGGAAAACAGGGACAAGTCAGACCTCTGCTGGAGCCAACATCATGTAATGTCGTTTGAGTTGATTTTCACGTAGGACTTAATGTATCAGATTAGAGAATTCAGAAACCATGGGGCGGGGTGGGGGATAACCTATTAGATGACAAATTAAATGCAATATCCCCCTAGGGGGAATGTAGGAGATAGTGGACTAATTCTACACTTTACCTTAGTCCAAAGAGCTAAGGGTGAGTAATTGTTTTCTACGAGTTCTTAGCCTGAGCCCAGCTGGCTGAGGGAATCTTAGTGGAGAGATACAGTTGCCAGGGATGTATCTCTCTGGGTGAGGTGCGGCCTGAGCTACCCCGTTCAAATGAGTAGCTGCGTATTTCTTTCATAACTTGCCCTCAATTTTTCACATTTTTTAAAATAAACAATTCACCAAAGCGAGCTCTGATTCTGTCCTTGTGCTCGTGTACGTGAGGTTTAGCATTGGATTTTGCCCTGAAAATTGTACGGCAGGGACACCCTCTTGGCCACTCCACGTCATTTTCTAACTTGCCCGCATCTGTTACATCTTCTATCCAGGACAAGCTCAAACTGCAAACATCCCCGGGTCTATTTTCAACATCTTCCACTGATGTTTTTTTTTGTTGTTGTTGTTGTTATGTGGTTTTTGGCAAGTGGCTTAACTTTCAAGTACCCCAGTTCCTTCAATCCATAAAACACAGAAAATATTCCTGTCTGACAGTTATGCAAAACTAATTAATTACCATGGTTTGCAGACTACGGTATTTGAAATAAAAACCACACCAAATTACTAAGATTAAAAATTAAATGGAATTTGGATCAACAGAACAAGAAGCCAAAAATTTTTTAAAAGACAGCTAAAAATGTCATTCTTTTCATTCAAAACAAATCACTTTTCATACTTTATATATTGTCTTTATTTTTTTATCATAGCAAAAAACCCCAGCAGCACTTGAAGTCTATTTTTGATGTAAACATTAACAAGAGAAAGAAAACTATATATAATTTTGAAAGTATTTTTAGTTATTACAAATTCTGTAGCCCAAATACCATATTATGTTACTGTTTTATTGTTGTTAAGAATTTGAAAACATTTAGTTATCCTTTTCCCGCTTTCTATGAAACACAGTTTGCTTCTTTTCAAAACAAAACAGCTCATGTATTCAGGTCTACTATTTAATAAGCTTTCTCTAGCTCTAGTTACTGGAAGAAAATAAATTATACTCAGCAATCAAACACCCATATTAATTTACTGCATGTATACAATTATTTTTGTATTCTGGAATAATCCTAATACAGTTAGGAGGGTTCAAAAATAAATTACTTCTTATTCTTGGGAAATTTACAGTGGGAAAGCATTTTTTTTTTTTAATTTTCTCTTTTTAATAGATATTGGTCTCCTTAAGGAATTGGCAGAACTTACCTTACTTTTATACCTCTGATCCCCCAGTTTTAACTGGACGAACATCTCTGTCATGTTTCCTCCTGAGACGTTCTTCCCTTCCAACAAAGTTATACTTATAATCCCGTTCCAGAGTTGGTTTTTTTTCAAGGCCTCTGACAGCCGTAGGCTGCGTATCAAAGAGGACTAAGGCAAAAAAAAAAAAGATGAGAGATCAGCTTGCTGATAAATTTTGGAGTGCAACTTGGGTGATCACAGGCATTCCAGCTTTTATTATTTGATTACAAATAGCACTTCCCGCCTGGGGCAAGTGTTGCTACCCTTCATTGGTCGTGCAAACCTGCAATCTCAGTGATGGGATTTCTCTGTCCAGAGCCGGACTTGCAGTGATACAGGGAAGGATGAAAGTGAGCATCACTTGCATTTGGTACCGGCCTGTCCTCCCACCCAGCTCCTGGGTAGCAATCTTTCAACGGCACCTTTGGCTATCTCAGTAGCAGGAAGGGAAGAAAGGCATTCTGGGAAATGGACCTAAGAACAAGGAGGCACCACTTTGCAGGGAAACAAACTACCTCTGGGCATTCAGAAGTAGCGGTTTTGAGTTTTTCCTTCACACTTAAATCTGTCCCCACTTACCTTTATTCCCTTGGGCCACTACTAAAAAGCTCACGCCGTTTGAGCTTTGCCCATCACTGGGACGGAAGGGTGTGTAAAGTAGTACTTAGCACAATGCCTGGAACCCAGTTCTGTTCGGCTACTATTAACTTTTTTCCTTTTTTTGAATTGTGTTACACATGCCCACTTGCAGACACCCTCAACAGAATACAGAAAAAGGCAAGTATCCCCTATTGTTAAATTATAAAGAGGAAAATCACACTTTCTTTTTAATTATGTATATTTTCAAACACGTACAAAAGGTAGAATAGTACACATCAGCCCCGTGGTCTTATTCACCAGATTCAACGTTTTGCCAGTCTTATTTCATCTATCCCTTGCCTGTTTTCTTCTGGCTGAAATACTGAACAGCAGAGCCCGTCTTTGTATTATTTAAGCCCCACACCATGATCACACTCCACGCAACCAGCCGTAATTCCCTTTAATATCCCTAAATGCCCAGAATGTGTCTACATTTCCCTGACGGTCTCAACAAGGCCTTTTTTTATGGTTAGTCTGTCTGAGGATCTCCATGCAATCCACAGGCTGCATTTAGTCGGTGGAGTTCATTTCTGTTCTCCGTTCCATAAACAGAATGACGTGAGCATGGACTGCTTTTATGTGAAGGAGAGAGACCCGGACTGCAGGATGCAGATGGCGCTAGGCATCGTAGTACAGCAATGAATTTTGAACGCTATATATTCCTGTCACCTGCTCAATATAACTCTGAGGTTGTTTAGACACCAATTTGCTCAGACACCAGTGAGTCACAATTTATCACAACAAATGGTATGTCAGTACTATATTAATTACATATACCAGCTTACCTCATCCAACACACGTCACTCCACCACTCTGAACAGATAATGCAACAGTGCCACGCCGGGCATCCTGCTGATCATTTTACGACCACCTTAAACATTTAAGGACATCTAGACGCCCAAACTTCACGTCCATGTCGCTTTTCTCTTAAAATGCACATGCACACACACACACACACAAACACACACGGCTTCTGAAGGTGCTGAGACAAAGAAGAAATGGCAGAAAAGTATCTTAAAAAAAAAAAAAAACAACAACCCTGTCCTCTGGAAAACATAAACACTCTTTCGTAACTTTTATTTACCGTTGGCTTGTAGATCTATTAATATAGTCCATAATGAAAATGTATGAAAGAAAGCTAAGCAATTTTCCATTTGTTAAGAACAACACATACCATCGCAACATATAGACGGACACGTATATAAATACATATGTCTACGTATTTATACATCTCTGTGCGCATGCAGAGATGTAGATACACTTAATACATTTTATAGCTTATTCAGCACACAGGCTGAAAACCTCTCCCTTTAAAAAAGAAAATGAGATTTTGATTCATATATCCTATTGCAATTTCTTTTTTTTTTTTTTTTTGTCTTCTGAAAAGTTTGACTTGCCAGCCAACAAGCTAATGCATGACCCGTCCCATGGCCATGCTTCAAAGCCCCGACAGATATATTCCTCCCTAAACATTGCAACTATTTCCAAATCCTTTTTATAAAGAAGGGAGTAATGTCCACGAGGGATCAAAGGGCACCCTACGGTCTGGCAATCGTCTAAGACAAATGGCAGCGCTTCTATGAAATATGCCCTAAAATAATTTTGTGGCTCGGTATGTCCTGATTTCAAATGGGATGTTTATCTTGGAAAGGCTTCTATCTAATTTGTCCATAAAACAGCCCCACTTAGCTCGGCGAGCTCTGTGAAAATGGGATCCAAAGCCGGTTATTAAGGGGGGCCTAGAGATAGGTTCCATATGGAGGAACAGCATGGGAGAGCGAGGCGAGGGCCCCCGTCAGACGCGGCTTGGCTGGAGCTCCTGATCTATCCGTGGACACTCGTTGCATTACACCATAACATCTGGATTATTGCTTGTAATGTCCCTGGGAAATATCCACTTTCCATCAAAGCCTTTATCTATCTCAGTCGGACTTTGAACATTTTAGTATTTAGCGCAGTCATGTTTGATGTAACGAATTTGCTCTCTGCGGTCCAAGAATTTCACCACCACCCCCCTCTTAAAGTAAAGGCAGAGTAGGAAAAGAGAAGTATGTTCATAGATAGAAAACAACACAAAACCTTTATTCTGCTTATCCTACCCTAATTATTTCTGCAAAGCCCACGAGAAGGTTATAAGGTTTATATCCCAATAAAGTTTCATTTGCTAGCAACATATTCTGGAATATATGCAGAGGCTTTTAAAAAGTTTCTTGTTTTTGTTCTTTTTTTTTCCTCTCTCTCTCTCTCTCTGAATTGAGAGAAAAGAAAAGGGTGAAGGAAGAGAGGGATGGAGGGAAGAAGAGAGGGAAGCATCAACTCGTCAACTTGTTGTTTCACTTAATTGTTCCATTTAGTTGTGCACTCATTGATTGCATCATTGATTGCTTCTCATATGTGCCCTGACCAGGGGTCGAACCCATGACCTCAGTGTGCCTGGATGACACTTTATCCACTGAGCCAACTGACCAGGGCCTTAAAAGTTTCTTAATTAATTTAACATTTCTCTTCCATTTCCATCCCTGGCGCTGTATGAGGCTTACGAGCAGGGTCTGACCGGGGGTGGGGGGTGGGGGGGTACACTGCTGGACGGCAGCATGGGGCCAACCCCTTGTGAGCTCCCAAGCAGAGCCGGGCTCTCAAATTCTTTCGTGGTCTTCAAACACTCCCTCTTCTCCCCACAATAAATCGACTGCTCACCACTCACTCTGTTAGCTCGATAGCTCAGGTTTTCATGTCTGTGCCGAGCCTGTAAGTGAAATTTGTCATCTTGATGCAGCACGGAATGTTGGAAGGAGAAGAGGAAACGACCCATCACAAGAGGGGCCCACCCCACCTGAGCCGAACAAACACCCGGAGATAGAGCAAAGTTTCTAGGTCCTGACCCTAATTTCTCAGCAGACATAACGGATAAAATATAGTACCTCAGGGTTTTGTTATGTTTCTCCTTCCTCCCCAAGGATCAGAACCTTTTACTACGTCTATGTTGATTCATTCATAGGCTCTCTCCGCCTCAGCCCCCACCCCCACCCCCACCCCGCCAAATCCACAGCTTTCTCGGAAATGGAGCCTTCCATCTGAAACACACACACGCTAGTGACTACTAGTGAAAACAGGGTGTGACACTTAACTTCGACATACACCGACTTTCATAAAAACGAAACAGCTTCAAAACCATTCATTTACTTCCGGGTTGTTGAAAAGTTCAGGAAGAAAAGAAAAGGGGGGGGGCCTGAAACTATCAATACAAACTGAGGTGCTTCCTACCGGCGGAGAATTAGAGAATCCTCAGGAGTTTCTGATCCAGGAGTGAGCAGGCTCTCAAAACAGTGGCTGGATTTTCATTCCAGGAACATATAAAATGGGTTACAGCTTGACCAATAAATACCATGGGGTAATTATTCAAAGCAATCTTTTGGGTGTAACAAAACACCAAAAAAAAAAAAAAAATTTTTTTTTTAAAGTTAAACATTAAAAAGACAGCAGACCTAGTAGGTGCAAAATCCTCTATGGGTAATTTTCCTATCACCTCAGTTACGGAAATACAAAAATGTATGCCGTAGTTGTTGCTAGTGCATCTTATTGGACTCTCCCCTTCATTATTTGTCCCACGTCATTCATTATAGGAAAGTGGGCAGTCCATGAAAACAGACGCATAAAAAACAAATTAACTTTGCACGTAAAAAGAACGGTTAGGCCAGACGGCAACTACGTGGGCGCTAATACATAGCAAAGCGAAGGGAGAAGCTCGGCTCCTGTAACAGGTTTCCCTGAAATATTCCTTTCAAGCGTTTTCAGCATGTAGAACTACTGCTCTCTGTCGACAGCTTGGACAGCGTGACGTGAGAGAACCCATGCGTCCCTGCAACAGGCTCCCAGAAAGCCTCCTCCTCCCCGCAGCCCCCGGATCATCTGAAGAGGATCCTGCAGGCATCAATTTCCCCAGGACTACACACAAGTCTTTGCGGAAGGAGAGAAAGCAAGCCTTTTTAAATTTCCCACATGGACCCGGACGTGGAAGATGAGATTTATATCTGTAGACGAAAATTTTAACACAGTCCCAAGGACATGAATAATCCGTGTGTACGAAGATCCCGGCTATAAAAGTTTTGTATTCCAAGTTTAATATTTTTTTTAATTATGAGGGGGATATCATCGCTCAATTGTCACACTTAAAAATAAAGATTAGATTAGGAGATGATGAAAAAAATGGATCAAGTCTATAAATAACCAAGGATTCTCAGGGTTTGGAGCCAGGAAAATGCTTCTTTTCCTTTACCTTTTTTTTTTTTTTTTTTTTTTTTTTTTTAAAGAGAAAGAGAGAGTCAGAGAGAGGGATAGACAGGGACAGACAGACAGGAATAGAGAGAGATGAGAAGCATCAATCATTAGTTTTTCGTTGCGACATCTTAGTTGTTCATTGCTTGCTTTCTCATATGTGCCTTGACCGCAGGCCTTCAGCAGACAGAGTAACCCCTTGCTGGAGCCAGCAACCTTGGGTCCAAGCTGGTGAGCTTTTGCTCAAACCAGATGACCCCGCGCTCAGGCTGGCGACCTCGGGGTCTTGAACCTGGGTCCTCCGCATTCCAGTTCAATGCTCTATCCACTGCACCACCGCCTGGTCAGGCTCCTTTACATTTGAAATGTGTAAAAAAAAAAAAAGAAGGAAGGCCACGTGATGCAACAAGGTTTTCCACATTGCCCTGATTTCTAGCAAGTTCACATGCACTCATATTATTCAGTATCTAGTATTTCTTGATCAATGTGTGTCATCTTGTGGGCCTTCACTTCCGTGTTCCATATTTCTGTCTCTTCTTCACTTAAAATGCTTCAGTGCTGATGTTCCTAGTACTAGGACTCAAGTCAAGCAAGTGACTTTTGGGGTTAAAAATTTAAGTAGTCGGCCCTGGCCGGTTGGCTCAGTGGTAGAGCATCGGGATACCATGTGGATGTCCTGAGTTCGATTCCCAGTCAGGACACATAGGAGAAGTGACCATCCCTGCTTCTCCACCCCTCCCCTCCTGCTTCTCTCTCTCTCTCTCTCTCTCTCTCTTTCTCTCCGCCTCCCACAGCCATGGCTCGATTGATTCAAGCACATCAGCCTCGAGTGCTGAGGATGGTGTGGTAGAGCCTCAGCCTCAGGTGCTAAAAATAGCTCAGCTGCAAGATGACCCCAGATGGGCAGACATCAGCTCCTGAAGGGGGTCACCGGGTGGATCCCAGTCAGGGAGCACACAAGAGACTGTCTATCTCCTCTCCTCTCACGCGGAATAGAAGAAAATTAATTAATTAATTTAAAAAAATCATTCTTGTGTTCTTTCCTAAAGTTTCCCTGTCCCCAGATTTCAGCCCACCCCACCCAGCGGCAAGGTCAGGATGTGAATGCAACCACACCTTCTGAACAGCCCCCCTTCTCAACCGTCATCTCTCCTATGAGCTCATCAGTTAGGATGACCGCATCTTATTCGTCTCTGTATTCCCCAGACAGTAGTCCTGCCAGTACTGTACACACTCAGTGAGAAGTTTCTGGCCCAACCTGATACTAACGTCACGGAGAGAAGGGCTGTGAGGGACAGTTTGGGAATCAGCAGCTGTTCTCTGGGCCTGGAGCACACCCGAGGTCTGAGGGTCCCCACAGATTCACGGCCGTATCTGAATGTGACTGAGGCCCCGGAACTGAGGAAAGCCTGTAACAGTCATTCTACCCAGGGTGATTCTGACCTAGACTTCACAACAGGGCAAAAGAATAATCAGGGTTAAGATTCATCAGTGGCTTATATACAGCACCACAGATGGACAGACAGATATAGAGAGAGACTGACACATAAATTAATTCAAATATATAGATAGATTAGATAAACAGATAGTAAAGATGGAGTGAGATGGAGACAGACAAAAAAAATTAGTAAGTTTAGATCTATAGGTAGACAGAGACAGACAGGTATATAGATATAGAGATAATAAAGGTTTTATGACTATCTTGTTATATGTATATATATGCAATTCTCCAATCCTTTGGGTTTAACCAGGGAAATCAAAAGGAAAAAGGTGTTACTATGGGTGGGCACTGAGTTAATTAAGAATGTGTGAAAATGAAAAAGAACAAAGCAAACAAGTAAAAAGCACTCCATTAATTGGAAAAGTGTCCCAGGCACCATACTCCCTGCTCAGTTCCTCAAAGGGGCACACTTCTTGTAAAAGTGACTGTCCTACTTCTCAGGCTTATATAGAAATAAGGGGTGTGGTTCAATTAGACAGAGGTGCAGTGACAGAGGGCATGCCCTCCACGTTCTTGGACTGTCCTCTTTCTGTTTCAGTATTCCTCCAATACTGAACTTGCTTCACCGCAGGACACCCGCCAGGAACTAACTATGGTAAAACCCCATTTTATAAGGCACCAGAGGCCAATCCTTTTAGCAAAACAACAATCTCTAATCTCATTCTCTGTCAAGTGCTCAGACCTGCAGTGAGCATTCAAGTCTCTGCCAAGGGTTCAGAAGCAAAACTGACATCGTCAACCTGTAGGACAGTTACGGGCAAAAAAAAGCATAGGCACAATTATTTGCCAAGCCTTCCCAGGTGTCACACTCATTTGGCCAAGCAGTTAACCCAGAGTCAGTCACCCTGGGGACAAGAGCCCAGCAGAGGGGTCAGACACGACAAGAGGTGCCACACCAGCCCACTACCAGAGAGCGTAATCTAGGACATAGTCACGAGACCCCACTAGCACCCTGCCCTGGGGGGCTACCGTGCGATGAGTCCGAGGCTGGCAGACTTTAAAAAGCCAATGCGGAAGAACGAGCAGAGAAAGAGGTCCTGCTTCACCCAACAGGCTAGTTCCTGAGGCTCAGGACCAGCCAAAGCCCAACATTTCTACCAGCTCCACCTTCCCGGGAAGCTGGCTGCCCGCCCTATCTCCCAGATGTCCGAGAAACAGAGGGCCAGGCTGAGCCAAAAAAAAAAAAAAAAAAAAACCCAGAAAGTGGGAGGAGGGACAGAAGGCAGGGAAGGTATGACCTAAATTCAGGCAGAACCCTCAGTGCTAAAAAAAAAAAAAAAAAATCACACTAAAAAAGTGTGCTAAAAAATAATAATAATAATGCCAAAAGCTAGGGCTTAGCCCTAAATTTGATACTGGACTCAAACAGGCAAAGAAAACCATGGCAGGTTTGCAAACAGAGGTCCCCCCGGTGCAGAGTGCTGTCTTCACAGCTGAGGGAGCTGCAGAGAAACCGAGCAGAAGACGGAGACACCTGAGGGAAGCCATGGTGGGGACAGCCTCTGAGAGGTGGGGACAGCTTCTGAGACAGGCCGGGGCCGGGGAAAGCATGGCAGCTCCTCCCAGTCGAGGCCCGACAGCAAATACTTGGGCTCCTGGGCCGTTAGGTCTCCGTACCAAAGACTCCACCCTGCCGCTGTCGGCCAGAGGTAGTTTATACACAAAAGCGTGCCGCTGAGTTCCCAAAAGTCTTTTATTTGGGAAGAAGACAGATACAGGGCTGCATTTGGCCCTCAAGCTGACGTCTGGTGACCCCTGGGTCACAGAGACAGAGAGAGCAAATACCAGGGTCAGGGTCACCTGGGAGAAGCCGAAAGCACAGCTGGGCTGGCTAACGGAAGAGGGAAAATGCGGACACACCCAGCCGCTCCCCTCTAGTGTCCTGCCAGCTCCGCTCACTGAGTGCAGCCAGCTGGAGGCCCACTGGAAGACAGACGGACGGGGGAGTATCGCAGGCATCCTGTGGAGTTCGGCCTCTGCAATAACAGAGGGAGAGGAGAGGAAAGGACACGGAGCCAAACAGGCCAAAACTTGGCCCCACTAGTCATCGAACTTCAGACAGGAAAACAGAGGTTGGCCCTGGCTGGTTGGCTCAGTGGTAGAGCATTGGCCTGGCGTGCAAAAGTCCCGGGTTCGATTCCCAGCCAGGGCACACAGAAATGCCCATCTGCTTCTCCACCCCTCCCCTCCTCCTTCCTCTCCGTCTTTCTCTTCCCCTCCCGCAGCCGAGGCTCCATTGGAGCAAAGATGGCCTGGACGCTGAGGATGGCTCCTTGGCCTCTGCCCCAGCCGCTAGAATGGCTCTGGTCGCGACAGAGTGACACCCTGGAGGGGCACAGCATCGCCCCCTGGTGGGCAGAGCGTCGCCCCCTGGTGGGCGTGCCGGGTGGATCCCGGTCGGGCGCATGTGGGAGTCTGTCTGACTGTCTCTCCCCGTTTCCAGCTTCAGAAAAATACAAAAAAAAAAAGGAAAACAGAGGTCACACCACCAGTATGGAATGGGACCTTTAGGGACATGTGTCATGTCTCCTACTCCTTGGAGCACTGACAGGACCGCACAAAAAGGTGGGTCACAAGAGGGGCTATGTCACAATGTACACTTATCTCTGTGCGGGCTAATCTGAAGCAAAGGAAGTCTTTAACTAAAGGGGCCCTGTGCTCAGCCAGCCCACTTAGACAGCTCCAAAAACAGCAGAGGTGTGTGTACACGTCTGTGTGTGCACATGTGCACGGGATTTGTGTGCACACTCAGTAATTCCTCAGTTCCATTTTTTACCACTGCATTTTTCCTCCATTAGACTATTTGATGTAAAAGAAGTAACTGCTGTTCCTTTTTTTTTTTAATCTCTGTAACTATTAACATACATTACAAAGAGAGAAGTAAGGTTTGGAAACAATAGCTATTCACAGCAAAGAACATATATAGTAAATATCCCAAAATCACTGGTTCTGTGGTTCAGGCTCTACTAAATCCAAGTCTCAGTTCTCGTTTGAAAAGGCTCTGGATAAAACCTCAACCTGTACTGAAAGGCAATCCCTATACGCAGTACATTAAAATCAAGGTCAGTAAAGAAACATTTTAGAAGACTCAACAAAGACTGCCATCCTGGGCTCCTTTAGATAATGCAGACTTATAAACTTCTGGATTTAAGAAACAATTACCCAAATAAAGTTAAGTTATTTCAAGAATACGACGGAGGTGAAAAAGTCAATGACACTTCTGAGGTAACACATTACTCAGAATTAGTAAATGTTTAGATACTCACAGCTAAGTAATACTCCTCTTTATATCTAACTGCCACGACCTAACTTTTAAATTTAATATATTATAGAAATCCTAAAAAGGAAGCTATATGTAGTTTAAAAATACCACGCTAGGTTGATCAAGGTACTCTTTAACAACTTTACAGAGGGTTAATCACAGCATCTGGAAATTTTCCAAGAGACTCATTTTCAAAAACCAAATTATAAGCCGTCTCACGTGCTTCTCCCTCCAAACTGCAAACTCGAAGTAGCAAAGAGTTAACCTAACAGTCAAAAAATTCTTCACTGACATATAGAAATTGCATCTCTCAAGTAAGATCATAAATAGCTTTCAATAAGCTCAATTCATCTAAAGCTTTTATTAAACACAGGGTACAAGGCTTGGGCATTTATTATGTTTCTGAGCCCCAGTGCACTGAAGTCAAAATTCTAGAAAGCACCATGGTAGGGGAAAAGACAAAAAAAGACACAGCTCAATGGGAAGAGACAGCCCTGCAGCAATATAAATACTGCTCTCTGGGATCCTCTGGCCCGTCCATATTTCTGATATCTTTATCTGGGCCGTCAACGTTTTTTTTTCCCCTCTCCCTCTTCATTCCTTGGGCCATTCTTCCATAACCTCGCCTGTCCTCCCTAGACAACAATATTCCCCAAGCTCACAATTCTTCTTTCCAGCCTTTATGTTCTCCCACAAACTGCCAGCGCTCTTCCACAGGCCAGAGCTCCCTAACTAAAGATGGTTATTGATGTACAGGACCAGTGTTTTAGTGCAGCAGCAGAATCAATAAAAGGAGAAAATACTGCTTTGTCAGGCTTCCACCAAAGCATGCCGGGAAACTTTACTGCCTCGGATGGTTACAGAAACTCTTAATGCGGGAGCGCTCCCATCTGCGGCGAGACGTGATGTTCTTCTACCCTCTAGTGACTGTAACGGAATAAGGCAGACGTTTGAGGGATTGTTTTTTTTTTTTTTTTTTTTTTTTTTTTTTTTTTTTTTTGAGACAGCTTCATGCTATTATTTATTGTCTCCGCTTCTGAAAAGAATCAGCGTCTTGGAAACCCAGCGGGCGGGTAGGATAACCAAACACCTTATCCTAGTTGTTTTCCAAAGTGTTCAAGAATGCAAAGGTTGCACGTTTTAGGAAGCGTCAGAAGTTGGATTCCTTTTGAGTTTTAAGAGGCGAAGTTTCTCAAGTTTGCCCGGCATCCTGAATGACTGGTGCTGCTCAGGTTACAAATCTCTCTCTCTCTCTCTCTCTCTCTCTCTCACACACACACACACACACCCTTACAAAATCAAAAAACTTTCTTTCATCTCCTTACCTTACAGAGAACTCAACCACTGAAGCACAGTGAGGTCAGAAATCAGAGCTGGTCTATACTGGTGCACACACATGTGTGTAATTTACACATGTGTGTGTAAATAAATGCACATAAAAAGACTGTTGATGTGCCCACCCCCACACACACAAAGCACCACGCTAATTATTTCTCTCAACAAAGCAGCCAAGCTAACTTAAGTTATAATTTTTTAAAAGTGTCGGTTTAGCCTGACCAGGCAGTGGCGCAGTGGATAGAGTGTCGAACTGGGATGCGGAGGACCCAGGTTCAAGACCCCGAGGTCGCCAGCTTGATCGCAGGCTCATCTGGTTTGAGCAAAAGCCCACCAGCTTGAACCCAAGGTTGCTGGCTCCAGCAAGGGGCTACTTGGTCTGCTGAAAGCCTGCGGTCAAGGCACATAAGAGAAAGCAATCAATGAACAACTAAGGTGTTGCAACGCGCAATGAAAAACTAATGATTGATGCTTCACATCTCTCTCCAATCCTGTCTGTCTGTCCCTGTCTATCCCTCTCTCTGACTCACTCTCTGTCTCTGTAAAAAAATAAACAAACAAAAAAGTGTCGGTTTACTTTTACACTGATTTATACATTTAGTCACTTAAGTTATAACACGCTCATTTAATAACCTGCTAATTCATACTGTACTCCTACCTCAGTGCACCTACACTATTTATGAATTGGACCACAGTGTATATACAATTGCTCAAGCAGATACGATCAGTGGTACATCATGAAGAAATACCTAAAGAAATTCACCGAAAACAGCCACAGATAGCTTTTTCAGATCATAGGAAACATATTTATAAAATATACCATAAAACCCTTTCGATGAATCTTTCCATTGTTCCTGTAACACCAGAGCTCAGTTCTACCCAATGGCAAATACCTTCCTAAAAGGCTAAATCTAACTGCACCGCACTCCAATGATCTAAGCTTAATGAACTGGAACATTCTAACGTGGCCGGTACATACAGAATGTCACCACGACAGCACGTGTAAGTTCAAACATCTGCTATGCCCTTAGTAAATGGAATTTTAAAAGGGAGGCAGTTAGGAGGAAAAGAATACTGTTGCATGTAAAGGGTGGGATGTATCGATCACATACACATTTGTATTTGTTATGAAGATGAACTTTTAACTAAATGCAGCAAAAGAAAAAGAAAAGAAAGAAAAGAACGATATTTACCTTGCTAGCACTTAACCGCTTCCGGTTTGACCAATGCTGAGGATTGTGTCCATTGAATGGTGAAAAATGGCAAAAGGAAAAAGAGAAATAAAATCATTAAAGGTCTAAAAGTATCATTATATTACTTAGATGGTGCAGACTACATTTAAACGCTGAACACCCAGCCTTTCTCCGAAGTTGCAGAGAAAACAGTTGAGCAAGAAAACAGTTAAAAATACAGAAGAAGAATCACTATGCTGCGGTGGCTGGATCATTTTCTCACAGTACTGTCAGATAAGAAAGTAGATAAGGACATACAGGCCTGACCTGTGGTGGCACAGTGGATAAAGTGTCCACCTGGAATGCTGAGGTCACCGGTTCAAAATCCCCGGCTTGCCTGGTCAAGACACATATAGGAGTTGATGCTTCCTGCTCCTCCCCCTTCTCTCTCTCCTCTCTGCAATGACTAAATAAAAATCTTAAAAATAAAAACTGAAGTATAAGGACATATAAATATTTCTGTCCGTGGAAGTCCATTTACGTTTCGAATTACCTTAAAACATTATCATTTCACTTCACCTGTAAAAGCAAAGTCTGAAGGCATATTTCTTCTACCTGAAATATTCAGGTAGTATTAGGAAAATATTTAAATTCATGGACAATGGCCCTGGCCGGTTGGCTCAGCGGTAGAGTGTCGGCCTAGCGTGCGGAGGACCCGGGTTCGATTCCGGCCAGGGCACACAGGAGAAGCGCCCATTTGCTTCTCCACCCCTCTGCCGCGCTTTCCCTCTCTGTCTCTCTCTTCCCCTCCCGCAGCCAAGGCTCCGTTGGAGCAAAGATGGCCCGGGCGCTGGGGATGGCTCCTTGGCCTCTGCCCCAGGCGCTAGAGTGGCTCTGGTCGCAACATGGCGACGCCCAGGATGGGCAGAGCATCGCCCCCTGGTGGGCAGAGCGTCGCCCCTGGTGGGCATGCCGGGTGGATCCCGGTCGGGCGCATGCGGGAGTCTGTCTGGCTGTCTCTCCCTGTTTCCAGCTTCAGAAAAATGAAAAAAAAAAAATTCATGGACAATGTTTGTTCATGTTGAAGTTTCCCATAGTTTTATATACTAGAAAAATAATTCCATTTACCTCTACTGATTAAATCTCAATTTTCAAAATAAGAAAAAATGAGTCATTTCTATAAAATTAAGAAAAATTAGGCCAATACAGCTCTGAGGGAGGGAAGGAAAAAAGTTCGGAACAACGTTAAATGCACCACTGTCCTCTTTTTTATAATTATTATTATTGTTTTTCAGAGAGACAGGAACACTGAGCTGGTCCTGTATGTGCCCTGACCGGGGAACAGGCCAGCAACCTCCGTGCTCCAGGACCACGCTCCAACCCACTGAGCTCTCCCACCAGCGCTTCGTTTTTATTGAATTTTAGAGAGACAAAGAGAAGGAGGGAAGGAGAGGGGAGGGGGAAGGGAAGTATTTGTTGTTCTACTCAGTCGTGCATTTTTTGGTTACCTACCGTTTGCGCGCTGACCGGGGATCGAACCCACGCCCTTGTTGTTTCGAGACAGCGCTCTTCACTGGCTGAGCTAACCGGCCAGGCCCACCACTATTCTCTCTAAAGCTCTCATTTGTCATGCTCAGGTTGCCAAATTTCATCTACAATTAACGTTCTCTCTTAGCAAAAGCCTCTCATTGCTCCCATCCCCGTCCAGTGCTAGGAAACTCCACCCTGGCTAACTAACCAGCTAACTGCATGTTCAATCTCGGATACATTTGGGAGATTAAAACTCAGTTATGAATCCAATCGAGCAGACCATGTTTACTATTATGCTTACAGAAAATAATACCTTCAGGCAAATGACCCGTCCCACTCTGAGGATACCTCTTCCCAGTAAGTTAGAAACCAGAAAATAAATCATCTTTGGGGAAACTCCACTTACATTCCAAAGACCGGCAACTAGAAACGTTGGTAAAGAAACAACTAGAAAATATTCTTTTTGTTTTGTTTTGTTTAATGTTTGTTTTATTGAATTTTAGAAAGAGAGGGAGGGAGACAGGAACACTGCTGTGACCTCACCGGGGATCAAACCGGCAACCTCTGCACTTCAGAACGATGCTCTTACCAACCAAGCTATCTGGCCAGGGCTTGACTTGAAAATATTCTTTATTAAAAACACTCCCCCCCGGTGAAATTATGAGTTCATTCAGCATATGCCACAGAGTTGGAGATACTACAACCTCAGTGGTAAAAACCAGTTCTTTCTGTATTTTCCCAATAATATATTGAGAAGTATTTCAAATACAAAACAAACACCAAAATCAATTACCATCTGATAGGTACAAAGGCTAGTTAGGGCCTTATTGACATATATGTCTTTGATTTTTGTAACAATAATAAAATATAAAATGGCGATGGAAATTAATGGAAAGTGACGATTGCGATGTGCTTACTATAAATACGAGAAGCCACCACATTTAGAGGGGGTCTGCTCCGTGCCAAGCTCTGTGTTTGATAAGCTCACTCCTCACAATTCTGTAAAACAGATAACCTTTTTATCCTCACTTCAAAGCTCATGAAGAAACTGTAGCCAAGAGGGGTTGTTAGGTGGTTAGGATATTCTGTGATTCTGCTCGCTTAACTTCTCAAAACTATAGTAGAAAATATCAGAGCTGGGATTCAAACCCACGCAGTCTGATGACGGAGATTGTAATTCTAACAGCAATCCTATTTTTTGCCAAGAAAAAGAGACGTCAGGTCGGTCTGCCAGCCGACACCTGACCTTCTGACTGCACACCACCCACGTACACACCAGTCCATGCACGAGGGCCGATGCATAGACATTGTACAGAAACTAGAGCAAGGCTTTTGTCAGACTGGCTCCACCGCCACAAAGATCGCCTCAGTGATGACAGTAAAAAACATGGATATGAAACTGAGACTCTAAACTGAAATCTCTCCATCGAACTTTAAATTAAAATGGAAATTTGTCAACAAATTGTTCCCTATCAATAAACCACTGTCTTCCCTATCCCAAGCGTTTTAGCTCTCATTTAAAAACCCAATATAAGAAGACTTAAATATTAACTTAAACTCAGAAAAGAAGAAAGGGAGGGAGAGAAGAAAGGATAGAGAGAGAGAGAGAAAGAAGGGGAAGGGGAAGGGGAGGGGAGGGGAGGGGAGGTGAGGGAGTGAGAGAGAGGGAAAGAGATAGAAAAAAAAGAAGGAAAAAAAAGAAAAGAAAGAAATCTATTACAATTTATCCCAAAGGCCTCCGATCGGCACTGTGAGTTCAATAACCACACACGGCTCAGGATAAATTATTCCTCACAGGGGTTTACTCTGATCAAGGATAGAAACAGAAAAACAAAACTACCAATTGGAACAAATAAGAGCAGGTAGAGTATTCTATATTATAATGCCCACACAAAAGTGATATAAAATATCTAAGTGGCACACTAGACCTTTGCCTGACAAGCCAAGAACAAGAACCTGGGACAAGTGCGTGAGGACGCCCAGATCCCGTCGGGAAAGCTCTCAAAATCAGGCTGTAAGGACACAAAGGCAAGGAGAGCCCACCAAGGAAAGTGACAAGAATGGCAACATTTAAGACTGACAGATGCTCCCTAAGATGCTTTACAAGAACGAACTCAAGCTGCCTCTCATGTGAATTTCTCGGCCATTTGAAATACATTTTATTTTAACTAAGACAGCATCCCTTTAAAACTCCAAATTTTGGCCAATATTTAAATGTGTTTTTATAGCGTCGGTATTACTGCTAAATATAATCGAATAGAGTACAGAAAAATTCACAAGGGGAATAAACACACAGCTATTATGCAGCTTGAATAGGCAAGTGTTTTCGTGGGGGAAATTATCCAACTTTACAAAGCCCAGGTCAAGATGTAAGAAACCGGTCAGAACGTATCAGCTAGCAATTGCTCTGCCATGTGGCAAATGATACTTGTTTATACTGTTAGTTTAACCTGGCGACTAGCTCAAGGAGCTGGTCATCTATAGTTCGCAGTGACAGGACTCCGGTGGCACAAACTGTCAGGAGTAAGAGAAGCTACAGAAAATCCCTACTTCTTTTGTTCTGTTAGATAGAAAAGTAAATTTATTTCCAACAGCAATTTAAGACATGTCAACATCAAAATATCAGCCTTACGGAGACCTCAAGTGTTAACACGGACACTTTTTAAAAAATGGAAGGCCTTTTCTTTATTTTTAGTGATTGTCAAGTATGTAAATACTCATAAGATATTAAAATAAAAACAGCAACGATTAACTTGACCCCCCCCCGACATTGGAAAAGTCACTGCAGTTTTCCTACTTCTTGAAGCCATTTTCTGAGTTTACTAGTAAATCAGTCATGATTTTCATTGTGAAAATAAATTACAACTATAAGCAGAGATGATGTCAAAATGAAGAATCTTCTTCTCGTCGACCCCGGTGACTCAACTCAAGAAGCATTACTGGAGGCCTAATTTATAAACAGGCGTCAGAGTTCCATGCCAGATTCTAAACATGCTAAAATTTTAACACATCTTAGTCCTTTTTCAAGTAGGTATTTTAGCTGGCTTTAAAAATTCCTTGCAAATAAGGTATAATCAAAGATGCTTTTTGTTCGTCTTTTAGATTCTTAAAATATCATTATATTCTCTGAATATAAAATAAGATTGTTTTTTGCATCCATATATTTGGTCCTAATAACAGAATCCCAATCATATCATCACAAAACACAATGCTCTGCTGATGTTACAGGAATCTTTAATAGGTTGTGCATGAACTAGAAATTTTCTGTATCATGAACCAGAGAACATTAAAATTTACATCTTCCCAAAAGTACTCTCAATAGAAAATTTGGTAGATAAAAAAAGGAGAAACTGAAATACTTCAAATACAGATAGATAGATAGATAGATAGATAGATAACGTAAATAATGTACAATGCACTAATAAAACCCTGGAAACTGCTTATTCTATTATTTTATTATAAATAAAAACCTTAACACTTAGTAAAACAATATTTATGATACATTACAAGCAAAGTACAAGAACATATACACTTTAATCACTGCAATACTATCCATATCTCCAGCCAAAATAAGAATTATTCATTTATTTTCTTTCCAGAAATCCAAAAAAGAAGACATATCTAACCACCGCTAGGTTCTTTAAATCCCTTCAAAATTATTTTGTTTCCTATTCAAAACAATTACAGAAAGATGAGCCATCTGGTAGCCCCGTTATCAAAGGACAGCAGCAGTGAAGGTTTCAGAAGAGGAACCAAGTGGTGATACTTACATGCCTCTTGAAATCACCCTGCTTCACTACCAGGTTCAGATTTAACACAATCACTCCCATGTCATCTTCTAAACTATTTGGATCTTCCAATTTTAAGATATGTTCAGTAGTTCTATGAGCAAAAAAAAACAACAACAACAACAAATAAAGTTAGCTCTTATTGGCGTCACTGTGTGGTCTTATCATGTATCAGCAGCCTATGGTAAAAGTAAGTCTCTTTCCTCTGAATAAGGGTCAGACACAAGTTTAAAAAACACCACATTCAGAAAACAAACCAACCATCTTTGGGGTAGAGAAACTGTCTGGCATTGTCTAATTCAACAGTTGGTTAACTGATTCTTCTCATCTACTCTCCCAAATAAAATTTAAATACTTGTTTTTCATTTTAAGTTAGGCAGGCTAAGAGAAACTCGAATATTCATAAAACCAGAGTGCACAATCCAATACACATTTCAGACTCCATCACAGAGGATTTCTTATCAGGACATTTGGGAGCTAAAAAGTAAACATCATTTAAAAATTACATTTTTAAAGCAGTCTTTCATTTGCTCAGATGTTTTTTGTCACTTGATCTAAACAAATGCCAGTTCCCATTATCTTGTGAACCCTTTCAAATTCATTCATGACAATTAGAAGGTAAAAAAATTACAGTACCTGTTAAGTTCAAGGTCACTGAGAACCACACTTGCAGAGCCCATGAAATCAGATGTAGTTAAATCACGATCATACACCTTAAAAAGAGGGCCAATAACACACATTAATGCGGCAAACCGAGTTTATCAAATTATTAGTAAACGTAACAGGCTGAGGACTTTACATTTCGTCTTCTGGATCTAAAAATAATGTGCACGGCCATGGTTCAGGAGGAACTCAGCCAAGCCGATGGAGAGAACGAAATTATTCCAACGTGCATGTTTTGCCCACCACAGCCAGAACGGCAGCAGAAAACACTTCGAAGGCAGTGCTCATAGGCATTCAGATGTTATGCACAATGGACCGCTCTCTGTAGTTTAAATGGCCTCTCATTAAAATTTAGTATTTTCCACGGTGAGCAGGTCTGCCAATTAAATAGAAATTTGCTAAATATTCTATAGCGATCTCATCCTGCACTCAGTTCATGCAGTTTTAACCCAGATGTTAGAGCAATCGATGCTTATAGCCAGGAGCTTAAAGCTCTATTAAGTATAAAGCTATTCCTAATGAGAAAGGGCTTTCATACCCGTCACTACCCAAAGTAGCGGTAATCATTCTTCCACATTCGGTAAGTTACAATATTATCAATGGAGAGATTGTTTCCACTCTGATTTTCTGTCGAGTATATATATATCTCATCTATCTGAGGGAAGAAGCATACAGTTTCAACAAAGTCTATGAAGCCTCCTTTTCTATACTAATATTTTTTAACCCGGTGCTTAAGGACCATAAAAGAATCCATCTGGGACGTTCGCTTTTTAAGATAGGTGAAGCACGCTGAGAAATGAATGTTTTCCAAACAGGGAGAAGGTCCGGGCGCCCTCTGTGATTTACCTTCACACGTAGCTTTTGATCAAGGCTTTGGATTGGCAAGACGACTATCTCGTCCCACACAGGGTTCAAGTTCTTATATATGACTTTGCTTTTGTACAGCGTCTTCCCGTTCAGCTTAAATTTCACGTAGGGATCGCTGGTGCCTTTTGGAGAGAAAAAAAGAGAGAGAGCCAGACGTGTCTGTCAAGTTACACGGAGAGGGCCGAGGATCTGAGCATTAAGTAAAGATTCTTTCTACACACTCTCTGGGCTCAAAGCATTTTGCCGTGCACACCCAGAACAAATCTCTCCCCAGGCAGAGATTGAAGGCCCCAGAGGTGGAGAGGAGAGACGTAGGAAACAATTTGGGGTAAATGACTGATTCTTCTCCGCCCTCGGTGGCAGAATATAAACGGGCTCCTTGAGGCTTCGCTGTTTTGTTTCATTAGGGGTATGTCATCACCACACCACCCACAAAAAATTCAACCGCGCTGGCACCAGGCTGCTGCGTCAGGAGTCCGAGGGAGCAGCCCACCCCCTCAAGAATGGCAGCGAGTCGGTGAAAAGGGAAAGAAACCGTTTTTGCAAACGTCTGGCCAGATGGCTAACTCAACTGAACCCTGTCCTTGAGAATATAATCATCATAAATCAATCAATCTCGGGATCCTCTGGCTTAAAAGATGGGGCGAGGGACTGGGGCTGGACCCGGGCAGGGGGGCGTGTGGAGATTAAACGGACAAAGTTGCCATTCTTCGCTGCCTCCCGCACCTGCAGTAAAGCGGAGGACATTGTGTCACCCCGGCCAGCTGAAGAACACATCAGCCGGGGCCCTCAGCTGGCCTCAGGGTGACACCCCTGACCTGCTGGCCCCTCCCGGGGAGAGTTTTGAAATGGACACCCAAAGAAATGAATAACGTTCCTCCAGCCCAGTGTCCAAAGCAGAAAAAAAGGGCCAATGATGGACCCTCCTCCACTCTGTTCAGATAAATTAAGAGGGGAAAAAAATGCCTGCAAACAAAAATACATGGGTTTCTGTGCGGTAAATGTGTGTCACATGCATGCAAGGGTACCGTCACACCGGGGACACACAACAGTGACCAGGATACACTTCTGTGTTCATACCCAGCAAATTATAAATATAGAAGGCACAAACAAACAGCCAGCTCATAGTGCTAATTTGCAAAATGTAACTTGGGGAGTTAGAATATTATAATAAGTTGGGAAACTCAGAATTATGAAGAAAGGACACAAAGACCAACAGTCTGTTTTGTTGGCTGATTTATCCCAGGTGCTTGGACAGCACCCAACATCAGCCTCCATGTGTATATATACTAAGCTGAATTCCTGATAGTAACGTCAAACCACAACAGCCTAAGAATATTAGGTCAGAAATTACCTAGGCTGCCCTGTCACTGACGCTGACCAAATCATGACTACTCGTCATTAATTATTTTATCTTTTACTTTTGTTTAAGCTCCTTTCTATGTTTCCATTGGCTGCCGAACTAAAAATTACTGAAAAGAAAGGCAATACATGTCCTGACTATTTTCACTGAAAGTCACGTCCCTGTAGACGAGCAAGATATTACACATTGTTTAAAAGTCTTGGTAGACAAGCTGAGATGTAATTCTGACGAGGTCGTCCTCCAGTATTGCAAGACTCTGACTTTAAAACAAAGAAATTAAAAAAAAAAGTTAAGCTATTAATTCTAGAGAGACAGAAGAAGGGAGAGAGAGAGAAGAGAGAGAGAGAGACAGTATCATCCATCTGTTCCTGCATGTGCCCCAACCAGGGACTGAACCCACAACCCTTGTATATCAGGACAATGATCCAACCAACGGACCTCTCCAGCCAGGGAAAAACAAAGAAATTAAACTACAAAGGTGCACATATACGCCTTTAAGTCTCCCATTTTAAGTTTGGCAACCTGGGGACAACAGCCCAGCCATCTTTAGTTTCAACTTGGACACTCAGACACAAGACACACATGCCAAGTTAAGTGACAGTTCTGAGCTCGTTCACAGCCACTCAGGGGCACACTCACTAGTGAGTGAGCAACCTGCCTCCCCACCCCCACCCCGGCCAGTCACACTTTAACAATCATTCTGAGAGAGAGAGAGAGAGAGAGAGAGAGAGAGAGAGAGAGATATATATATATAAAAAGCGGAGGAAAAACTATAATAAAAAGAGGGCTTTAATTAAATGAAATTGCCACTCTGGGATCAGAGCTTCATGCCTGTCAGCGTGCTCTCAAAATAAACATTTCAAAACCAGGCCTCGGTGGTGTCGCTTTCTCACAGGCAAAGCACACTGGGTAATCCCCAAGCATCTTGACAGCTACATAATGTTCAAACTGTTTCACGGGTGAATGGCGGCAGTTGCGTGAAAGAAAATATTAATGTCTGGAATTAATAGAGAAAGGGACAGGGCTTACAAAGCCAAACAAGGGAAGAGGGTGTCAAGTTAGTACGGCATTAATTGTTAGGGGAAAGTTTGAGGATGGGGGAGGGGAGGGGGAGAAGGAGGGGGAGCACAGTGTGGTTTTTTTTCTCTCTCTCTCTCTCTGCGCCTAAGTGTCTGGCTCTCACTGTCAGGGATGTGACATCTCAACTAGGCAGGTTCTGAAAAGGGTTCCGCCAGTCAGAAACGCGACTCCCAGATGATACAAATGATGAGCTGACACCTGAATGGGTGGACTTTAACCTTGTTCACCCGGGCACTTCGTATAAACAATGAGGCTCTTTTCAACAAAGAGGAGGGTGGTTTGGGGGGGGGGGGGGGAGGAGAGGAAGCTAGGAGGCCGGTGACAGGTGACAGTGCCTCCAGGCTGCAGGGCTGCCACACTGATTCTGCCATGTGGACCCCATGGAGGGACGCAGCCCCAAACTGAGGATACCCAGTCCTTCGACTTCAGTGGCCTGAGTGGCCTGCGCCGTCCCAAGTTCACCGTGCGTGCTCAGACAGACTTAAGAGCCATTGACCAGTCGTCCAACAATGCTGTGCCGATGTGCCCTCCCGACAGCATGTGCAGCAGCCCTCGTTCCCGCTCCTGCTCAACGACACCACGGCTGGTCAGGTCTCCCTGGACGCCGTCCGTCCGTACCTGTCAGGCCTGCTGGCATCACTCACGTGCCACACACGTGTACAGGTGACAGCGCATGGCTCGGTGCCCAGCACCATGTGGAGGATGACAAGGGGAAATGAATCCTAGGCTCTGCTCTTTGCAGCTGGTGGGCAGCAGACAGACCGTAAGTGCAATGCAAGAGGTAAGTGTCAAAACAGAACTGAGCTTGGGCGTTACGCTAGTTCACAGTCGGGGAGATTTGTCTAGTGGGGGTATCCGTGGGAGCTGAAATATGGGTGAAGCCAAACCCGCAGAGAAGGACTGAGGTTGTCTGAGCACATGGTTAGACAGGGAAAGGTGAGGAGGAGACAGAGACCAAGTGACAGAATTTGCACAGTGCTAGGCAAGCATTTTAACTTATCCAGAGATTAAGGGGGGGAAATGCAAGAAGCAAATGATGTTTAAAAGGCAGATTTGAATCAGAGACCAAAGTGCCCTAAAAAAAAAGAAAAGAAAAGAAAAGAAAAAACAGTTGACTGTTTGTTCTGCAAGAGATTTGGGTGGTATTGCTTTTTCTGTCCTCTTTCATTTTAATATTTGAACAAAATGTCAGACACACACGCAACTCTGAAAGGCATGAAAGTCTCTCCCCTCTTAACCGTTCCTTAGCCGCATTCCAGTCATGTACTGGTTTCTTGGGTGTTTGACAGAAAAAAAAACCAAAAATTGTTTTTTAACTCGAACATAACCATACTATACACACTGGACTGCTTGCTTTCATTTCCACAATTAAAGTACCTTAATTGCTCAGATCAGCAGTACGGACTCACCAGTTTGGGGGTTTTATGAAACAACTGCGTAAGTTGTCATGATGTTGCTGTGTCCTAATTTCTGTAGCTAGTCACCAAATAATGGACATTTCTACTACTTCCCTTTTTTGTTTTCTAGGACAAACGATAGTACAATAAGCACTCTTGTATGACTATCTTAGGGTTCGTTACATGGTTACATTTAAAAGAAATTTTTGACATCGAAACTGCTGGGCAAATTAATACATGCCTTTTCTCACTCCGACATGGTCAAATCCTTCTTCCAAAATCTATCAAATGTATTCTCCACCAACAGTATATATTTTTTAATTTGTTTCTCTGCATGCTCATGAACATTGAGTGTATAAACTTTTCTTTAAACCAGTAACAGGTGAAAAGTGGTATTTTTCTCCCATCTTTCTCTATTTTTAACATTTGAGTAAATCCCAGTTTAGTGATCCACATTTCTATTTCTTTGTCAGGGAAATTCATGATGATATCCTTTGCCCCTTTCTCTACGGGTTCCTGGTTTATCATGTGCTTACAGGTTTCAATGGGCCCTTAATTATGGAAATCAGTCATCAGCTATAGATCTTGTAATAATTTCTTCAAGCCTATGTTATTTCTTGCTGTGAGCACCTTTCGTTTTTGTTTACCAAATTTCAAATTGATGCCTCTGTAGTTTAACTTTCAGCTTAGAAGAAATGTTCTCACTGTAATATTTGAAATTAGTTCAAGTATGTTTTCTCCACAGATTTTGTAGGGTTTTTATGTTTCGTTTTGGTTTTTTTTGTTGTTTTTTTTACATTTTAGCCTTTGGTCCATCTGGAATTATTTTAGCATGAGAAGGGAAGGAAATTTGGGTTTTCTTACGAGCAGGGGAGGAAAATGATCAGAGCCAAGCCTGAGAAATATAAATCTGGCAGCAGCTTATAACTTCGAAGGCAGAGCAACCTGGAGTTTGCAGGCTAAAGCAGGAGAACTTGGAAGCTGAGATAACCCAGTGCTACAGCACTAAGGACTTGGAAAAAAGCTGCCCCCAAGCTCCCTGAACCATAAGAGAAAAATCCAGAGTTTCACAAGCATGATCCATGGATCACTCATCTCGCAAGATGCTCTACAGACTAAAAGGGTTATGTCACCCAAACCACTCTGAAAAGATATTTACCATATTTCCCCACGTATAAGACGCTCCCATGTATAAGATGCACCTTAATTTGGGGGCCCAAAACTTGAAAAAAAAATGTATTACATAAAGTTATTGAACTCAAGTTTTATTCATAAAATTCATACAACTCCTCATCACTGTCAAAACTCCCATCCATTAGTTTGTCTTCATCTGTCTGAGGGCAAATCACGGTCTTCAACAATGAGCGTAAAAACAAGCACAAAAAAGCAGGAAATGAAAGTAAAAAAAACACACGACAACCATTATATAAGACACACCCAGTATTTAGACCCCAAAATTTTCCAAAATTGTGCGTCTTAGACATGGGGAAATACAGTACTATTTCTCACTCAGAAGTTCACATGATAGAGTAAAATATTAAAACTCTGCCAGGAATGGCATTAAAGACTGACAATAACTACCAAAAAACAAACAACAACAACAAAAAAAAGACAACAGCTGAATACTTTCCTACTCTGTATGTCATAAAATGATTTTTTCCCTTCTTTTCCAAGTGAGAAGAGGGGAGATAGAGAGACATACTCCTGCATCAACCTGGCAACCCCCATCTTGGACCAGTGCTCACAACCAAGCTATTTTTAGCACCTGGGGCAGAGGTTCCACGGAGCCATCCTCAGCTCCCAGGGCCAGTGCACTTGAACCAATCGAGCTACTGGCTGCAAGAGGAGAAGAAAAAGAGAAAGGAAGAGAGAGAGAGAGACAGAAGAGGGAGAGGGGTGGAGAAGCAGATGGTTGCTTCTCCTGTGTGTCCTGACCGGGAATTTTACCCAGGACTTCCACATGCCAAGTCAGTGCTCTTCCACTGAGCCAACCAGCCAGGGCCATAAAACGATTTTAATATAGAAAACATTCTACATGGAGCACCTATAAAAATAATTCTGAACTCCTGATTTCCCATGGAAATCTCTGGAAGGTAAAATTTATGTCCAGATGTACCTAGTATGTGCATGGTAGATGTATTATAAATAGATGATCAAGGAATGAACTTCAACTTAAGATGGGCATGGTGAATTTAAACCCCAGACCTTCCTTTCAGTGACTGCATCATCTTGGGTAACTTAATGTCCTTATGCCCTTCTGTCATCACCCTGTAAGATGGAAAACACCAACTTCAAAAGATTATGTTGAGAACTGAGCGAACCAATCTACGTCAGTGAGAGCAGGCTCCAGCCATTTACTGAGAAAGTCCCATGGTAAGTGCTACTACACTGCTCCCCAAAATGAGGGATCAGGGAACATGCAGATACTCCAGTACTTTCAGCCTTTTGTACGGTGCATTTTCACCAATGAAATACAAGTTGGTTTTACATCTCATTTGCATAATTGAACAACTTCCTTTTGACTTGTTTGCTTTTCTGATGTTCTTGTTTAATAAAAAAATCAAATGATAATCACTTGATAATTATTTTTGAAATATTCCCTAATTTTGGTGAGCAGTATATTTTTAGCATTGCTATTCAATTAAGTTAAAAAGGACAAATGGCCTGACGCGGCGGTGGCGCAGTGGATAAAGCGTCAGACTGGGATGCAGAGGACCCAGGTTCGAAAACTGGATGGAGGTCGTCAGCTTGAGCGCGGGTTCATCTGGTTTAAGCAAAGCTCACCAGCTTGGACCCAAGGTCACTGGCTTGATCAAGGGGTCAATCGGTCTGCTGTAGTCCCCTGGTCAAGGCACATGTGAGAAAGCAATCAATGAACAACTAAGGTGCCGCAACAAAGAATTGATGCTTCTCATCTCTCTCCCTTCCTGTCTGTCTCTCTCTCTCTGTCACAAATAAAAAAGGAGAAGTGTATTAAATATTCTAATTAAATATTCATTTACTTTATTTTGGCTAAGATAACACACACTGATAATTTGTCTCTCTAATGTCCCTCTCTTGCCCTCTCTAGAGGTATGAAATCTGTATCACCCTCTCTCTGTAAGTTGAAAATCCTTTATCTTATACACTTCTTAGAAGGAACCCACATGGCTGGGGGAGATTTCCATAAAATCTCTGAGCAGTTCCTGAAGGAAAGGGAGGTAGAAAAACTAAAACTCACTAGGTATTCCTATATTCCTAACTGCTGGCTACCAGCCTCCTCCAATCTGATGGCTTCTTCACTGAGGGTTTCAGAATGCTTTGCAGGCAAATCTGATGAAAATTACAGGCAGCTCAGTGAGAAGGACACCTGACACCTCACACCTGTCATCAGGAGAGTCATCGAGAACTGTACTATTTCACGATTTTGCTCTCCGCCCGGCACTTTATTTACCATCGTGAGAGGCCATTAGCACATCAAGAATGTTGTGAGGGGAAATGGCCTGTAAGCGACAGGGCAAGTGGTAAACAGAACCGACAGTATCGCCTTGACTGGCCCGAGAACTGTTTTAATATGCAAATAAAAGAAATCTGCAGTGAAGCTCTAATGACAAATAACTGCTCTTTGCTTTTCGTAATATAACAACTCATAGCAATGTTAAAAAAAAAAAGTAGAAAGTCAAGATGTACTGAAAAAGAAAAACAGCCTGACCGGGCGGTGGCGCGGCGGACAGAGTGTTGACCTGGGACACTGAGGACCTAGGTTTGAAACCCTGAGGTCACCGGCTCGACAGCTTGAGCATGGGGTTGGCTGGCTTGAAGCCTAAGGTAACTGGCTCAGCTGTAGACCCCAGGTCAAGGCACATAGGAGGGAGCAATCAGTGAACAACTAAGGTGCTGCAACTCTGAGTTGATGCTTCTCATCTCTCTCCTTTCCTTTCTGTCTGTCCCCCCACTCCCCCTGAAAAAAAAAAAAGAAAATTACTATCATCTACACATTTAATATGTTGATATCTACTTATTAGACTTTTTACACACACACATACACCATGCACACACTTTTCACAAAAAGGAATCAGCTTTCATATTGTATTTTTCCTGCTTTCTTCAGTCGGTAATACATAAGCTTCCTTGCATACACATAAAATATATTTCTGCAAAAAATTAATGGCCATATATGTACATATATGAAAAGTTACTATATAATCATTTTTCAAAAAATTCGCGTTCCTAATCTGAACTAAAAACCCATGACACCGACTGCAAAAACAGTGTTTTCAGGCAAAATCGACTCATTTGCTACCAGCGAAGCTCTTTTGGCAAGTTAAAAATTGTAACCATACAGTCTCTCCCAAAGAAAGGTCGGTGGCGGCTAGAAAAGTTCTCTAATTAAATGCATTTCTCAGAGTAGCTGTTGGTCCATGAAAGGAAATTATCTCCATATTTTTATACTAAGTTCCCATTCCGTAATATCTGAGAACCCTTGTCAGAACAGCGAGAGGGTTCAGATTCGAGTCAACAATTATCTGCCAAGTCTTCCGGGAAACTGACCTACATGTAGAGGAACTCACCCTGCATAATAAACAGTATTCAGAAACATATGAAAGGCATAAATTTGACTTTTTTTTTCTTATACACATACATTTAGAATCTGCTCTATCTATACACATACTTTTGAGTCTTTTTTTTTCTTTTTGGCCAGGAAACAAACTAAACCTGAGCTGTTTTCAGAGGGACCCATGAGTTCAGACTTTCTTGGAGGCTGGCCGAAATGAAGGAGCCAGCCCTCTTCCCAGCAGCAGAGCAAGCGCAGGTGTGTGGGCAGCCACGGCCGCCCTCCCGCAGAGAACGCAGCGAGCTCCGGGTCGTGGAGGCCAGGCGCTCACTGCATTCTTAAGTGGGCACTCCGGAAATTGAGAGGGAATCTGTGCTTGGTCACGTGAAAAAGAAGAAACAACATTTTTCTTGGAGAGCTAAATCTGTATGACTGAAGAGCGGGTGCGAGTCTAGCAGAATTCCACTGGCACAGAAAGAAGGGGCCACGCCCCCACCCAGGCTCTCCCAGCCCCGCCCCCAGCGGGTGGCAGCCCCGTTTCCAGGAGAAGACTGCTCCTCCGTGACTGTCTACGGCCTCGCCCTCCATTTTGCCGCAGAGCACATTCCGGTGGAATTATTCCAGAGTTTTCTTCCGGGATACAACTGACTTCCTCCGCCAAGGCGGCCCACCACACATGGAACCCCGAAGGCACCTTGAACAAGTCCTGCCCACCGGCGGACCCTGTTATGGAATAGACCCATGCACTTGACCAAAACCCAACCTCTGAAGAGGTTGTCCTGGGACATTCTTGGCCTGCTGACAGTGGGATCGGTGACCTGAAATGACCGATTTTACCAAGTGTTGACTAGGTATACAGCTTTACTAAAGCTTGCTCCATTACTTACAAGGTTGTGTAAGGTAAAGAATAAATAGGACATGAGAAAGCTAGGGAAAGGAGGGTCCCCCTGGACCTTCAGATCCTGTCCCTGCACTGGCTAATCCCTGACCGTCCTTCAGGACCCCCAGCCCAGGTGTCCCCTCCCCCCCCCCCCCGCCCTCAGCCCCCTGCCCGCCCGTGTCCCCAAACATCTCCTCTCCGCCTCTCCTCGGTCACTCCCCGTCTGGGCTCCACAGCCTAGGCTATGACACCCCATCTCTTCTGCTCCCCCTTATTTTTAAGTCTGAGACAAATTAAATACTATTTAAGATGCTTTTTATCCTTTGTCTTCATAACCAATTAACTAATATGACTCAGAGACCTTCAAAGCTATTTTTAAAAGTTCTCATCCAATAACTTTCTTTTTTATTTTATTTTTTTATTTTTCTGAAGTGAGAAGCAGGGAGGCAGAGAGACAGACTCCCACATGCACCCGAGCAGGATCCACCCAGCATGCCCACCAGGGGGCGATGCTCTGCTCATCTGGGGCGATGCTCTGTTGCAACGGGAGCCATTCTAGCACCTGAGGTAGAGGCCATGGAGCCATCTTCAGTGCCCGAGCCAACTTTGCTCCAATGGAGCCTCGGCTGCGGGAGGGGAAGAGAGAGACAGAGAGGAAGGAGAGGGGGAAGGGTGGAGAAGCAGATGGCGCTTCTCCTGTGTGCCGTGGCCAGGAATCAAACCTGGGACATCCACATGCTGGGCCGAGGCTCTACCACTGAGCCAACCAGCCAGGGCAATAACTTTCTTAATTAAAAAAAACTATAACCTATAAAAAGAGGAAATAAAAACATTGTCAGTATATTGGTGAAGTCAGTAAATTCAGCAACTAGCACATCTGGTGAACAGATCATTGATCAAACTGGTTTGGGGGGAAGTGGTCATTAAGAGAAGATGCCTGTACCCCTACTCTTTTTTTAATGTTTATTTACTGATTTTAGTGAGAGAGGAAGAGAAAGAAAGAGAGAGAGAGAGAGAGAGAGAGAGAGAGAGAGAGATATGGAAACACCAATATGTTCCCATATGTCCCTGACCAGAGATTGAACCGGGAACCTCAGCACTTCGGGATGATGCTCTAACCCAGAGGCAATCAACCTTTTTATACCTACCGCCCACTTCTGTATCTCTGTTAGTAGTAAAATTTTCTAACCACCCACCAGTTCCACAGTAATGGTGATTTATAAAGTAAGGAAGTAACTTCACTTTACAAAATTTATAAAGCAGAGTTATAGCAAATTAAAGCATATAATAATTACCAAGTACTTTATGTCAGATTTTCGCTAAGTTTGACAGAATAAATCTTTATAAAACAACTTACTATAGTTAAATCTATCTTTTTATTTATACTTTGGTTGCTCCACTACCACCCACCATGAAAGCTGGAATGCCCCCTGTGGGCGGTAGGAACCAGGTTGACTACCACTAGGGGGCGGTAGGGACCAAGTTGACCACCACTAGGGGGCGGTAGGGACCAGGTTGACTACCACTAGGAGGCGGTAGGGACCAGGTTGACCACCACTAGGGGGTGGTAGGGGCCAGGTTGACCACCACTAGGGGGCGGTAGGGACCAGGTTGACCACCACTAGGGGGCGGTAGGGACCAGGTTGACCAGCACTGCTCTAAGCAAACATGCCATCAGGCCAGGGCTCACCCTTACTCTTGAACAAGCAATCACATGTACACAGGGGTGTGAAATTCGGCTTAGAGACATCCTGCACGGCTATCCCTGGAACATCAAAACAGAAGGACCCAGGGAAAGTTAGAAGGTATAACAGCCTAGAAAAATGGAGGGAAGATGCAGCAATATAAAGAAATTAGAAAGGGCTAAGGGGGGAAAGGAAGTAAGATAACTGTAAGCCAGATAGTTGATAAATGTCACACTTGGCCTCAAGTTCAGCATGTTGTGAATGTTTCAGGTTATAACGGCACAACAGAACTTACTGCCCAATGCTGTCGCTACAATCAAAATTAAGCCACATGCAGATCATGGCCACATGGAAATGCATGGACTCTCCTCTGTGTATTCGCCCACTGTGTAAGCTACGCACACCCCCTGAAGCAGAACACACCCTGTGGACATCACACACAGTGAAACCAAGTAAGCTGAAAGAGCTTTGGAACACAGCATGACCCTGTATTGGTACAGAAACGAACAACAGTCAAAACCACCCATTACAGAGAAATCTGTTCACCCAAGAGGAAGACACACTTAATCCAATTCAAGTCAGTAGTCTTGGGTTGGGTGAAGGGCTATTGTAAGGTATTTTTCACCACCGAGAAGGAAGGAAGAAGGCTAGAGCCACGAAGTGTGGAATAGTAAAAGGCTTTATTGAAGTACAGTGCTGGCCTCGAGGTAAGATGTAAGGTCGGTGGATAATGGGGGATGGTCATGTGGGGAACCCAGACCCGCGAACTTTGGCTAGGACCGCCCACAACCAAGCATGCCAAAAAAAGCTTCACAGGAACCTTTTGGAAAAAAGCGACCATCTACCAGCCAGTGGGATTTCACCACATCATGTTAGCTTGACTTCCCTAGAGGGACCCCTTTAAATATCTCCCCAGTGGTTTAATCCTTGCAACTTCCCTGGCCTCCATCTTACCTCGGGGCCAGGGAACCTTGTGTGGGGGGGGGGGGAGATGCGTGCTCTGTACTCAATAAAACCTTTTATTATTCCACACTTGGTGGCTCCGAGCCTTCTTCCTTCCTTCTCGGTGGGGGAAAAATACCTTACAGCTATTTGCTTCACAGAATGGACACAGAAAACAGGCCGTTTTGCTCAGGGTACTTCCTAGGAATTGGGCTATGTCCCTCTGCAGAAAAAGATAACTGACTCTATAATGCAAAGGAGCTTCAAGCCCTTCTAATCCACCCACGAGGACACACAGTCCCAAAGCGACACCCAACCACAAACCCCCAGGGGAAAAAGCTCAGTTGTAGGAACACATTAAAGACTATTAGGACAAATATGGCCACAGGAAACAGTGGGAAGGGAATAAACAGAAGCAGGTCTCAGATACCAGCTCCCCTCGCTTGCTGTGGGGCCTGGGCAGGTTCTCAAAGCTCAAGGAGCAGAGGGAAACCAACCACCACCTGCGTTTCAGGACAAATGTCTGCATCTTTGAAAGCTTCCAGTTTGCTCCTGAATGACAGTCTTCCTGATAACTTAGGCCAGGTGTTTGTGCGGCTCCCTCACAGCGAACGGTGATCTCGCGCCATCTGGTGTTCTGAGAGGGTACTTCAATGGGGAGTAAAGCCCCGGTTTTTGCAAAATAAAAAGCACTGGTGGTGGGCGAGCTCTCGCTACAATAAAACTGCAGTGCAGTGTTGGCACGAGAAAAAAAACAGCACATCCATTGCCATCAATCAGAAATCCAAGAAGCAGGCCCTAATACGAGTTGCATTTTAACACACGACTGAAAAGTGGCAGTCAAATCATTAGGGAAAGGAAAGCATAGTCCCGGTTAATTAAATAGCCATTTGGCAAGAAGGACAACTAAGTTCCTCCCCTGGGGGCCGGAAATCAAAATAAACTTGAGCGGATCAAAGAGATAAATGGAAATACGGACAGAAAAGGGAACACATACAGGTTAATGCACATCTCTCTCAAGACAGAAAAGGCCTTTCTGGGCATGAAAACCAAAGGAGACACGCTCTAGGGAAGGATTGTAAGAGTTAAAAAAAGTTTTTGCAGCAAAAACTTCATAAACAAAAGTGTTGTATATTACTGTCATTCACCCCTGCCCCACACACGTCCCAGCAAGCCCCGCAAGCACACACACCAGGTTAACCCTCACCACTACTGCCGGACGGTATCTGAGCTGGTCAGACCCGGCTGGTCTGAGTCCAGAGTCTGTCACCCTTCCCCTCTGCCCAGGGCTCCCCGACACTTCACCATCCTGGCACAAAAGCAGCGATCGCATGTGTCGGGCACAGCAGGATAAACAGGAGAGACTGCTGGCGGGCGGGTCCAGGCTCCACAGAGCTACCCTGAACCCCTCAGGGAACCCCGCTCATAACACACGTGCTGGGGAGCTGTACGGCTCTCCTCCACACACAGCAGAGTCCTAGAAACAGCCGGTCTGCCCCTCACTGACAGCTGTGTGAACGGGAAAGCAGCACTAGGATAATAGTAAGTCCGAAAAGCTCAGCGGGGCCGCAGGGCAGGTCAGAATACCTCAGTGACGAAAGTAAACACACAGGATGGTGCGAGCAGCAATTCCTGACTTGGCAGGCCACAGTGGGAAGTCTGGTCCCGCGCCTGGAGCAAGGGTCAACCCTTACCTTCAGGGAGCCCCGTCCGCTGCTCTGATGCATCTAGGATAAGACACCCTTTGACATGTCACGACCGACCAGGACACAAGATCGCAGAACCTTTTGTTGTCATCCTGTTCCCCAAATACCACCTCTGTGTGCTACATAAATGCTCGTTATTAACTGTTCTGTATCCACCAAAGTAAAAGAAGTTTGTGTCTCTCCATTCTGTTCCTTTGCATAATCTTTTTTAAAAAAATGTTTTTATTGATTGGTTTCAGAGAGAAAGGAAAGGAGAGAGAGAGACAGAAAGATCCATCTGTTTCTGTACGTGCCCTGACACGGACCAAACCAGCAACCTTGCATACTGGGACGATGTTCTAACCACCGGAGCTCTGTGGCCTGGGCTGTCATCTGCACCAATCTTGGGTCTCTCCACCCTTTGCTTTCTCCCACCTCCTAACCCACCACCAGTGGATTTCACACACAACCCTTCCGTCTTCTCCTCTGATTCTACCTGCGTAAGAGAAACCACAAAACTGCCATTCTTTGGACCATTTTTTCTTTCAATCCATTGAGATTTTGCTTCCCAGCATGACCTCAAAATTCTGTCTCAGATAAACTCTTGTAAAACTTCTCTGAAAATTTAGACATCCTTTCGTCAATAGCTGCAAGGGAGAAACTATGTTTCTCTCTAGGTCTAAGACAAAAGTATCGTCTCTTTTTAAAGAAGAAATGCATAATCATATAGAAATTACAATCATAAACATCAGCCTATTCAATAGCAGAAGGAAAGCAGGTCTGAAATCAGAGGTGCCTGACATTATGGTAGATGTTTCACTCTAGTGGGGAGATTCTTAAATTTTCTGTCTAAACTATTCTTTCCAAATAGGAAAACTACTTCTTCCTATAAATGTATTCTTCCTGTAATATGTTCTGAAAACAAAGGTCAACTATATACCTGCGCTAGGAAACAAGAGGAAGGACAGTTTTTCTAGAAGTACAGGTCCTGAATTTTCATCCTCTAAAATTCATATCAAAAACAAGAACCATCAACCCTCAACCTTCCAGCCTCCAGCCCAGGTGATGTTTATGGCCCTTAGTGATTTCACATTGACCTCCTTCCAAGAACGTCTTTCCCTTTTGCAATACTGCCATTTTGCCACCAGAGGGCAGCAGCAAAATAGTTTTCCACTGATCCTCAGCGAGACAGGGCTGTAACTAACATCAACTCTCTGGTGGACAGAAGAGACCAAACATGAGGGATAAAAAACAGCCTGGCAGGAAAAAAAGTATTAGCAACACAGAACTAACAGATGCAAATTCTGAAAATTATCAAAGGATTGCAAGCATTTAGAAGAAAAAAAAAAAACCCCTCAACTGAAACCTGAGTAAAGGCTACAGAGAGAAATGGACAGGAATGACCATGGTCATCGTCAAAATTCATCATTCATGAAGGACAAATTAAACATGGGAGTCGACACCTGACCCACGAGACTGTCAAAAACTAGCAGGAGGCCCTGGCCGGTTGGCTCAGTGGTAGAGCGTCGGCCTGGCGTGCAGAAGTCCCGGGCTCGATTACTGGCCAGGGCACACAGGAGAGGTGCCCATCTGCTTCTCCACCCCTCCCCCTCTCCTTCCTCTCTGTCTCTCTCTTCCCCTCCCGCAGCCAAGGTTCCATTGGAGCAAAGATGGCCTGGGTGCTGGGGATGGCTCCTTGGCCTCTGCCCCAGGCGCTAGAGTGGCTCTGGTCGCGGCAGAGCAACGCCCCGGAGGGGCAGAGCATCGCCCCCTGGTGGGCAGAGCTTGGCCCCTGGTGGGCGTGCCGGGTGGATCCTGGTCGGGAGCATGCGGGAGTCTGTCTGACTGTCTCTCCCCGTTTTCAGCTTCAGAAAAATACAAAAAAAAAAAAAAAAAAAAAAAAACTAGCAGGAGTCATACAACAAGCAGGTAATCAATGGGAACAAGGCAGAGAACACACGCAGACAGGTAGGAAAGGGCGTAGTGCACATCTGGGGAGGGAGACGTCTGCCAGTGTCTCTTAGGTTTAAAAATAAATATTCCACTGGATCCTACAGTTATATTTTTAGATGCCATCCTAGCTGCTAACAGCAGCTACCTTTCATTGAGTGCCAGAGGCCAGGCATTGATTTTATTCTTTTTATATATAAGTTACGATCTCTAATCCTCCCGATGGCCAAGAGGGTAGGTCAGTATTACTGTCCTTGTTTTACAGATGAGAAACCAAAGTCACAGAGAAGTCAAGGTGCATTGCCTGAATCACACAGCAGTGAATGGAGAAGAGAAGGCAAGATGTGAGCCCGGGCCATCGGCTGCCACCATCTGTTCTTAAACACGTTATTTTTATCCCAGGGGCATTCTTAGCTGTGAATGGAATCACACAGCGGATGGCTGGAACAGAACCATGTATACTGCTGAGAAAGTAGGGTAAAAGCCCTCTGTCCTCAGGGGAGGCACGGCTAAGTAGCACGCCACACTGTAGGGCGTTACGTACCATGCAAAAGGAAGCAGACACAGTTGCAATGGCGAAGCATGGTCAGCCTTGAGTACATGTTGTAATGTGAAAACAAAAACTCACTGCAGGATCACTCTGCATCAGAAAGAATGTGTGTGAATTCACAGAAACACGTGGGAAAAGGTGAACAAATCGATTGTGGACAGATGATGCATGTTATCCAGAGGGAGGGTAGTCCAGTGGGATTTCAGGGTGGGAAGCATGAGGGTGGGTTCAGAGGGCATTTCCATCCATGCATACGTTGGATGACTTTTTTTTTTTTTGTAAGTGATAGGACGGGAGATAGCAAGGCAGACTCCCACATGTGCCCAGACCAGGATCAATCCCATCTGGGGCTGATGCTCGAGTACCGAGCTATTTTTAGTACCTGGGGTTGACACTCAGACCAACCAAGCTATCCTTAGTGCCTGGGGCCAATGCTCAAAGCAATCGAGCCATGGCTGCAGGAGAGGAAGAGGAAGAGAAAGGGGAGACACAGGGGTGGAGAAGCAGATGGTCGCTTCTCCTGCATGCCCTGACCAGGGATCGAACCTGGGATATCCATATGCCAGGCCAACACTCTACCCACTGAGTGAACTGGCCAAGGCCTGAAGTTACAATAAGAATTATTCACATCTTTATCAGAGATAATTAAAGCAGGAATAAGAGAACATTTTCTTGAGCACTTGCTATATGCTGAGCACAAATTTATTACCGTGATCTTATTCATTCAGAACAACTGTATGTGGTGATGATTAGCATTATTATTACTATGTACTAATTGAATAACAGTAAGGGAAAATAAAACTTAGTATGTTTAAATAATTTGTTGCAAACACCTTGATTTCTGGAGACTCAGATTTGGGGTCCAGTCTGTTGCAAACCAGGCTGAGAGAGCAGAGGTTAGCGAACCACACTGTGACAAGGCAGAGAGAGAAATGTGTGCAGGCTACAGAGAGCGGAGCAGGCGGCCAGGCCTTACCACAGCGATCTCGGATGACCAGGTTCCGGCCTTCCTTCAGGTGGATGGTGAGGAGGTAGGCGAAGGGGCGGGGGAGGTTGCTCAGGCCGTCGCTGGCTTCCCCAGGGGTCTGCACAGATGGAGAGGTCAAGTCAGCTGTCTCTCCCCACCCCAGGAGAGAATGTCACAAATGCGTCTAAACTTAAAGGAGGGAAAAAAATAGCCAATTTTCCAGTGTGACTCCCGCTCACGTTGATAACTGGGTCACACTGCTTGGCTAAATGTCCCTTCTACATCTCCCCAGTGGGGTTCTATCAGAATTCAGAGGCCACCAGGATCATACTGCCACGATATGAGCTATCCAAGAAGAAGCAGGGCACGCCAACATCTGGGTTACCCTTAACACCTCTCACGGAGGGCAGGATTCCTTCCTCACTCACTCACTCACGGTGCAGCCCCGGCCACGGAAAAGGTCAGGAAGTGCAGCCGTGGGCCCAGTTCCCACAGACACATGTCCACGCTTCCCAACTCAGATATAAAATGTCTCCCTCTTCTCCCTACTCCCCAGCAGGCCCCGTCCACTCAGGTACGCCTCCCCCACGCGTATGAAAAACATCTGGTGGGCAGCCCACGGAGCCTGCGCGTCCATCTGCCACAGGGCCCTCGTCTGTGCCCACACTGGACACGCTTTGCCTCTGTCTGTGCCCCTCCCCCCACAGCCTCTCACATAGTTTTCTTTCATTCCCTGGCCCCCACTACGGTGTCTCTCACATTCACCCTCAGTCTCCCCTCCCCCCAACATGGTCCACGTCCCCCGCTTCCGGAAGGCAGCAACCCCGACCGGCCGTGAGGTCTAACCCACGTCAGTTTCTGAGTATTTATTAAACGAATCCAATGAAAAGTTTTAAGCTTGGGCCCTGGCCGGTTGGCTCAGTGGTAGAGCGTCGGCTTGGCATGCAGGAGTCCTGGGTTTGATCCCCGGCCAGGGCACACAGGAGAGGCGCCCATCTGCTTCTCCACCCCTCCCCCTCTCCTTCCTCTCTGTCTCTCTCTTCCCCTCCCGCAGCCAAGGCTCCATTGGAGCAAAGATGGCCCGGGCGCTGGGGATGGCTCCGGGGCCTCTGCCCCAGGCGCTAGAGTGGCTCTGGTCGCGGCAGAGCATCGCCCCCTGGTGGGCATGCCGGGTGGATCCCGGTCGGGCGCATGCGGGAGTCTGACTGTCTCTCTCCGTTTCCAGCTTCAGAAAAATACAAAAAAAAAAAGAGAAAGAAAAAAGAAAAGTTTTAAGCTTGAGTTTTACGCTCATTCAAACGTTTGCCACAGCAAACAGAAGAGACGGGCAAAATCATGTATCGCTCGTCTGTGTGACAGTCAGTCAAGTTCACCGATCCTGCAGCTAAGTCCCCCCCTTGATTGCCTTCTAGTGAACGGTTTCCCCACCTATGTTCCAAAGCACTTCAAAAGGGCTCTGTCCCCTGGGCAGTCTCATGCCCTGTCACAGCTTTCTTTGTGTTTTTAGAAGAATCTGTCCCAGTTGCTTGCAAAGTACTAGACGCTGAATGAATCTTTTCCAGCTATAATTTGCAAGGCACGGTTGTGCGTTCCTGAGAAGTAAACGAGGCCACAGGAAATACAGACCCAAACCCGTCCTGAGAAGCAGTACTTCAAGTGCCGTCATTAGTGTTTATTCATTTTAAAGAACGGTTACTCACGGGCTGTTCTTCAAAATGTTGGGGTATCATAGACACATTAAGGTTGACGCTGCCACACAGCTTCTGTCAATAAAAAGAAAGAAAAAAAATAAATCACCCTCCTTTGAAAAAGCAAAGGCAGATCAACCTGCCGACAAGGGAATCCTACATCAGGTCTCTCTCCCTTAGGAAATCTGTCACTTGCATGCTCAGTGTCAGGTGTGCGGGCTGTCTTCCCGCCTGTGTGGCCAGTCCGGGCAGTTCGAGGTTGACTCAGTGGGGCCCACCTGGCTGTGGCCTCTGTCACCTTAGTCACTGATCACGGCACAGATAAGGCTGCCTCTGCCTTCCTGCTGGGCCACTTGCCCATCCCTCGTTCTTCAAATCCTAGCAGGAGCCACCGGGCCATCCTGCCCAAGTCCCTCCCAGGGTGACCTGGCCTGGCCCCCAGCAATCAACAGGAGACAGCAGCTCAGATACACAGAAAACCACGCTTGTCAATTAATTACACAGAAAACATTTCGAAACGGGAGCTGAAAGGCCTTCCTCACACCGGACCTTCAGGGGTCTGGCACCGGCACAATCACCACCCCAAATGTAGAAAAGGCACACTCTGAACAGGTGACCTCCGAATGGGAGGTGTCTGTCCGTTTCCTAATATAAACATTCCCAGAGGCTCAGGAAGTGAACCACGGGGGGGGGGGGGCGAGCTTGCAGGAGTCAGGAGTTAGCACGGGACCCAGGAGACAAGACGTGGCCACCGGCTCGATTCAATTACGCAGGTGCAGGGTCCAGAGGCGTCCGGGGAGTTGGGGAAGGTTCCTGGGCTGGACATTGAGAGAGCTGCCCACCCAGACGGGCAGGGTAGAGGGGAAGTGAGCAAACAGCCTCCCAGCCAGCCAAACCCATTCTGGTCTCTCTCATTAGCCCAGGGCTGATTTCTTGTCTGAAAGACAAGAGATTTCTCCCTCCAGAGAAGGCTGGGGAACTCCAAAGAGACAGGCAAACAGAGACAGGAAGCGGCCGGCAGACGGCTTAGAGCAGGGGGAGTCGACCTTTTTATACCTACCGCCCACTTCTGTATCTCTGTGAGTAGTAAAATTTTCTAACTGCCCACCGGTTCCACAGTCATGGTGATTTATAAAGTAGGGAAGTCACTTTATAAACTTTATAAGGCAGAGTGACAGCAAGTTAAAGCATATAATAATAATTACTTACCAAATACTTTATGTCAGATTTTCACTAAGTTTGGCAGAATAAATCTTTATAAAACAACTTACTATAGTTAAATCTACCTTTTTATTTCTACTTTGGTTGCTCCGCTACCGCCCACCATGAAAGCTGGAGCGCCCACTAGTGGGCGGTAGGGACCAGGTTGACTACCAGTAGGGGGCAGTAGGGACCAGGTTGACTACCAGTAGGGGGCGGTAGGGACCAGGTTGACTATCACTAGGGGGCGGTAGGGACCAGGTTGACTACCACTAGCTTAGATGGTCATGAACCACTGCAGGTAGAAGTGGGGACCAGAGGCACTGTGGTCATAGGTCCTTCCCGAACCTGGCGACCACCAAGGAGGTCCTGGCACAATGTGGAGACCCTGCCTAGATCGCAGGTAGAGCTTCGGAAGGCAAGAGAGGTGGCGGTAGGGCCTCCGCTAAACACCCAACCTTGGTTCCTAGCACCTCCTATCTGTGTTATATGTAAGCAGACACCCAGGTGAGTGGGACAGCACTGTCTGAAAACCCCTCTATGACGACACTCAGATCCTTATTCAACTCTCCAATACCAAAGAGTTTTCATGCCCTTGACACTCACCTCATGCTACTATGTCCTGGAGGCTTAGCGATGCCGCTCCTGCCAATTTTCTTTTTTCTTTTTAATTAAATGAGAGCAGAGGAGGCAGAGAGACAGACTCTCGCATGCACCCTGACCAGGATCCACCCAGCAAGCCTTCTATGAGGTGATGCTCTGCCCATCTAAGGCATTGCTTCGTTGCTCAGCAACTGAGCTATTTTTAGCACCCGAGGCCTTGGAGCCATCCTCAGCACCTGGGGCCAACTCACTGAAGCCAATCGAGACATGGCTGCAGGACAGGAAGAGAGGAAAAGAGAAGAGGGGAGATGGAGGGGTAAAGAAGCAGATGTTTGCTTCTCGTGTGCCCTGAGCGGAAATCAAAGCCGGGACATTCACATGCCGTCCGACACTCTACCACTGAGCCAACCGGCCAGGGCCCCGATTTTCAAATTCAAAAAAGTCCAACTGTGCCCCCACATGCAGAGCCAATAATAACCAGTGCTGTCTCATCTTCTGAAGCCTGAACATCCCCATGGGGGTCTCCAGTCTCATTAAATAAATCAATGCTTGATTTAACTGATCCCCATAGAAGGCAATTTCACAGAACTACTAGTGCTGTGATCACAATTTCTATTTAAGGTGCACAGGTATTCACAAAGGATCATGGTACACAGGTAACTTCTGTCAAATAGAGTGGATATGCTTTAAAAAAAAAACAAAAAAAATCCAAAACCATCACACCTTTCAAACTGGCCCACCATCTACATTCTCCCAAGTTAGCCTCACCGTACCCAATGATAATGTTAATTAAGTGGCAGAGTTAATCCACGTTAACCGCCTTCCCTCTTACGCTATCAGAAATGAACGCGGAGCTTCTATTCAAATGTGCCATAAGTCTTCCACTTACAACAACATGGAAATTAAATGTGAAGAATGACATTAATTCAACATTATGGCTGGTTTTACTCACAGAAAAGTCACAGAACTTAAAGTTATGGTTCCCACAGCCACCGTAACTGTCACACACCATATATACACGCCAAGGAACGGAAGTGGTCACCATAAAGAAGAACAAAAACGCTATCCAGGCACAGGAGGGCTGGCTTACAGCTGCTGGGGGACACATAACTTTGACTACTCCCCAACACTCTACGGAGATCCTGAGGCTGCACGCACAAAGTAAAAGTAACGTGATTTCCAGCTTCCTTATGAACCCAGTCATTACATCGGCGAGTTTTCGTTACAGAAAGGGGCAATTAATATTCCTCTCATCGGGAGCCCCTGGTATCCCACTAACATTAGAAGTTTCTCTTAATGTTCTCCATAAGCATAATCAAGCACTATGGGAATTTTTTATTAATTTTTTCTTGAAATAAAAACAAAAAAACCACACACACGCACAGTAAAATTGGTTTTTCTTTTCCATGTGTGTACAGCACTGTGACTTTTAACACATATATATTTATATAACCACCCCCACAATTGTGATACCAACCAGTTCTATCAACACAAAAGAACTCCTCCATGCTATTCCACAGTGGTCAGTCCTCCAACCCCAACCCATGGCAACCAGTGACCTGTCATCAACAGAACACTGTCATCTTTTTTCAGAATATCACAGTCATATAGTGTACAAATTTTTGACTCTGGAAACTGACTTGGCACAATGACCATGAAATCCACCCAAGGTGTCTTCTGTAAAAACAGCTCATTCTTTTTCATTGCGGAGTAGTATTCCATCATAGGTGTCCACCACCGCTTATTCATTAAGCATTGGTTATAATCATTTCAAACAAATTGTTTCCAAGGACATACTCAAAGGAAAACAAATCATTTTCAGTTATCAGCAATGCTAAAAAGTCTTGCTATGGCAAACTAATTGTATTCAGATAGATAGATAGCATTAACATCTTGGTGTGAAAATTAGGGTGAGTTTAGTCATCTGTCATACAATTCTCATCACAGCCTTCTAGGTAAGTGGGTGTGTGTGTGTATGTGTGTTTGTGTGTGTGCAATGCCATCTGTGCACTGGTATTTAAATTCTACCTTGCTAAATTGACTCTTACGGGAAGGTAACACATACTTGACACTCTTTTGATGAGACTACCCTATCTGCAACAACTCAAATGTGTTAAAATTCAGCAAGATCTGGAGAGATATTAGAATGGATGGATGGATTATTTAAAGAAGAAATTCTCCTCTAGTCAACAAAGATCTTAAGAGCAAGACACTGGTGTGAATAAACAACATTCTCCTCTTGTATACACTAAATGTGATCTTGTACAAACAGCCTCCCCCCTGCGGCTGAGGGATCTCACCACGAAGCAAACACAGGAAGCCAATGATAAACAATCTAACCCATCACTGGCTGTTTACACTTCAGTGGACAGAGACATAAACCCACTTCCAGGAAAGCTGAGTAAGAGGGAAAAGCTGGCTGAGAAGACCACTTACCAGTCTTTGAAAAATATTCTAATAAAGTATCTGAGTAGGGCAAAGGATACATATTTACTTAATTACTCTAGGTTGTTGAGACTAGGGAAACTGTGTCTCAAATACCTATAGGGCAAAGGAAGTAACAAAAGGAGTACAGACAGACCTTTCAGCAAAGCCTGGACACAGCGATAAAATCAGAACCACCCATGTGGCAATTAGAGGTCAAAACTGGAATGTCTGGTCAGAAAAGTTCAGATCTACCAGATGGCTACATCTGCTCATACTCAATCTTTATACAACTTTTTGGAAGGGTACTGATCATATACGATCAAGGTACACATTTAGTTTTCCCAAGATTGTTCTCTAAAAGTGATTCCCCTAAAATGATATCTAATATACAAAATATAAGTCGTGCATGTATACGTGTGTGTATACATATGCCCTAGTCAATCATATGATGGTACAAAACAGTGGTCAGCAAATGACAGCCTAACATTTGCTTTTATAGGTAAAACACAGCCCCACTTAACTGTTTATATACTGTCTATGGCTGATTTCACACTACAACACCAGGCTCAATAGTTGCAACTGAGAGTCCTATGGCCTCTAGAGTTGAAGATACTTGTTATCTGGCCCTTTAAGAACAAGTTTGCCAACTCCTGGTATAATAAACCTTTCTCTCCATATGTGGTAATATTTTACCACGAATTCCATACATTTTTTATGCTTCTCAGCAGTAGATACTTAAAAAAAAAATAATTGTGGCCCCCTTGACATTTGTGTACAACTTGATAATGTACAAATACACGTGCTATTAACTTCTTGTTAAGGGGTCCATGGGATGTCACTGGCATCATCGATTTACAAATGAAGAAACCAGAGCCAAAGGGAAGCAAGAGAATTAGCCCTGAGTACCCTGGGCTCCCTCCCTTTGTCCTGGGCCACAGCTGTGCCCAGAGCCAGAAGCCAGAAACGAGACTCCTCGCCCGTCACAGAGGGGGACCGCTCTGCACAGCCACGGACAGAGCTCTGACTCCGACGGACCTGGCTTCGAATGTCGCTCCTGCTGCCTCCTAGCTTTGCGCCTTTGAAAAATGTACTTCAAGTTCATGACATGAGAACGTCTCTAAGAGGGGCAACTTGCCTTTTAAGTCGTTAAGAGAAAAATTTACTCCTTCAAAAGGTCTCTACTGTGCACCATCTATGGGCCAGACACTGAACTAGGCTCTCTGTACAGAGTGAATCAAACAGATGTGGTCCAACGAGGTGAGATTTATGTTGCACTCGGCAAAGTTTCTTGCACATTAGCTCTCAGGAAGTGGGATTAGATGGGTGTCGCTGCTCTATTATCATTATTGCTTAACGGTTAAGACAGTGAACGTGTTTGGGAAGAGGAGGGCAAAGAGAAACTCAATGAAGGGTGTCAGCAGCACTGGAGCCCCTCCCTTAATTCTGACCCTCCTTCCCCACTAACACTGTTATCACGACAACCATAGAGAACAGGCGAGTGAACCCCTGGCAGAGCCCTTCCCCATCAGCCTGCTCATGCTGCCCCTAGTGCCTACAGCTGGTATAGCAGGCACCCCTCCAAGCTGTCAAACCTGTCCTGCCCTGCTCCTGGGAAACACAGCATCCGGCCCACAGGCTTCCTTCGGACTCTGCTCATCACACATCCCAGGGAGCTGCTGGAGTCCAGCAGAGTGGCCCAGCAGGATGGGAAAGGGGAGGTGATATGGCCTCACAGGGAACTCTAGCACCTGCTGTGGCCCATTCCCACCTCCCTGTAACCTCCTCACATGCTGTGCTTCCCTTTAGAAATGCTGTCTTCAGACAGGCAAACAACTCGCTTCCCCGCCCCTGGAGCTCTTTTTGGAAATGCTATCATAACAGAAAAGGTCCTCCCTGACCATTCTCTGAAAAACCAAACACCTCGCCTGACCAGGCAGTGGCGCAGTGGATAGAGCATCAGCTTGGGACACAGAGGTCCCAGGCTCGAAACCCCAAGGCTGCTGACTTGAGCACAGGCTCACCAGCTTGAGCATGGGATCATGGTCACTGCCTTGAAGCCCAAGGTCACCAGCTTGAGTGTGGGATCACAGACATGACCCCATGGTCGCTGGCTTGAAGGCCAAGGTCGCTGGCTTGCGCAAGGGGTCAGTGGCTCAGCTGTAGGTGCCCCTCCCCCCCCCTTAAGGCACATATGAGAAAGCAATCAATGAACAACTAAGGTGCCACAACTATGAGTTGATGTTTCTCATCTTCCTCCTTTCCTGTCTGTCTGTCCATCTCTCTCTCTCTCTCTCTGAAATCAAACAAACATAAACACCTCCACCCCAGCACTTCCCAGCTCCTTTTCTGCGTCATTTTTCTCCATTAAACTGATCACCTTCTGAATATATCCACAGCTTGCCACTGTTCAGAACAGGAATTCCTGAGGAGGCGGATCTGGTGCCCGCTTTGCTGACGGCTGTGGTCGCAGCACCTAGCACAGCATTAACCCACAGCAGGTTCTCAGCAGATGGGAAGGACCGAGGGAGGAAGAAACAATGAGGCCCAGTCCTCAGAAGGAAACCGGGCGACAGCTGACACGCCTGTCTAGGCAAACAGCACAAGGCGGAGTAATGATTTTGTGAGATAAAACAAAAATAGTCAAAGGACACGTAATGGATGTGGGGAGCAGCTGACGTACTTCCCTACTTGTGGGAGCTGTGGGTCGCCCCTTCTCCTCCTCCGTGGTCTGTCATTCCGCTTCTCTGTGGTCACTCAACTGAAGCTCTGCGGTGGCCAAGGAGCTTCTAGAAATATCCCAACAGGGTTCTTTTCTAAACCACTCAGCTCATCCACAGAAGCTAGCGGCAAAGCGTGTTGTTGAAAACTCCAACTGCCACATACAATGTTAGGGAAGGATGTCCCCCGTGGTGACGAGTAATAATCCTTCCACTCAGAATTGTTAGTTATTGGCCACGATTAAGAAGCCCATTCGACCACTAAAATTGCCCTTGCTCTTAAAGGGGCACAGTGGACAGAAAATTCAGTGTCTTCTGTGGAGGATCAACATTTTTAGATGCCTAGCCCTGACTTCTAACATGAGATTGTTAGTATATCAAAACTGTCAAGAAGCCCACCCAGCCTGACCAGGTGGTGGCGCAGTGGATAGAGTGTCGGACTGGGATGTGGAAGGACCCAGGTTCGAGACCCCCGAGGTCGCCAGCTTCAGCGCGGGCTCATCTGGTTTGAGCGAGGCTTACAAGCTTGGATCCAAGCTCTCTGGCTGGAGCAAGGGGTTACTTGGTTTGCTGTAGCCCCACGGTCAAGGCACATATGAGAAAGCAATCAATGAACAACTAAGGTGTCACAACAAAAAACTAATGATTGATGCTTCTCATCTCTCTCCCCTCCTGTCTGTCTGTCCCTCTCTATCCCTCTCTCTGACTCTCTCTCTCTGTCTCTGTAAAAAATAAATAAATAAAGGCAAAAAGTGAATTTAAAAAAAAAAGCCCACCCACTTTTTCTCATTAGTTAATAAGTAACAAGAAGTGAAAATTAACTTAGATTCATTATTCAACTCATTACCTCCTTCAAACGGAACTAGTTCAATAATTATAATTAATGTATTTTTTCCATTGATTTGAGAGAGAGGGAGGGGAAGGGAAGAGAGGGGGAGGGAAGAGAGGGGGAGGGAAGAGAGGGGGAGAGAAAGAGGGAGGGAGGGAAGGAGAGAGAGAGAAACCATCAACTCTTTGTTCCACTTAGTCATGCCTCACTGATTACTTCTCGTATGTACCTCAACCAGGGCTCAACCTGGCTACCTCGGAATGGAGCCAGGGCTCTCTGGATCCAGCCAGCAACCCCAGATCAAACCAGAAACCCGGAGATCGAGCCAGTGACTCTGGGACTGACTGGTGAGCTTGGTACTCCAGAATGTCACTCTATCCAGTGCACCACTGGCCAGTGGTCACAATTTATATTTTGTTAGTGGAAACACGTATTTCAAGTTGATAAATACAGTAAAAATCGTAGAATTGTTACAGAAAAGATTTCATACATGTTAATGCAATAAAAAAATAGTTAAGCCATTTAATGGGTAGTGGTGTTGTAACATGGTCATGCTTCCAAAAGAACCTGACCACAGATCCGCCATATTGGTGCCATTCCCCAATTAAACTGAAATACACTAATTACCAGGCTTTGGCTCCCAATGTAAATCCAAAGATCCCAGTTGAATCACCAGTTTTCTATGCTATATTTTTACACTAACCTGGAATATAGGGGGGGAAAAATAACCCCTTCCCTCAGCATTGCAACCTACCTTGGTGCCATTAAAGGAGGAATTTTTTTAAATCTGATAAACTAGACGATCAAATCATGACCTAATAATCTGGTGACAATGTAAATTAAACTCTTCTGAGAAGTATAAGATTTGCCTCAGAATTATATAGGGCTGTTTTATCTTATTGAAATGTTGAAGCTTTGTAAGATCACTGAATTAATCATGTTTCCTTTAGTTTCAGGTTTTTTGTTTTGTTTTTTTTTAGAGAATGTAAGTGAAATTGCCCACGAGTAGGTGCAAACATGCTTGGACACAAGTATCAAACAGAAGAAGGTCCAAACAAGAGAAACATACATTTATATTCATGGGAAACACACATTTATACCTTCATGCATTTTGTGTGTGTGTGTGTGTGTGTGTATGACAGAGAGAGAGAGACAGAGGGAGGGACAGATAGAGACAGACAGACAGGAAGGGAGAGAGATGAGAAGCATCAATTCTTCCTTGTGACTCCTTAAGTTGTTCATTGATTGCTTTCTCATACCTGACCTGACCTGGGGTGAGGGGGGTTACCGCAGACCGAGTGACCCCTTGCTTAAGCCAGTGACCTTGGGCTCAAGCTGGTGAGCTTTGCTCAAACTAGATGAGCCCGTGCTCAAGCTGGCGACCTCGGGGTCTTGAATCTGGGTCCTCCGCATCCCAGTCCAACACTCTATCCACTGTGCCGCCGCCTGGTCAGGTCATCCATGCATTTCTTAATCCTAGTCACGAGCCTGTTTTGCCTATAGAAGGAGTAGGCAACGTTGTAGAGAGAAAGATATAGGGACAGACACAAACTTAAGTAATTTTAGAGGAAAAGTTATGCTCTTTCTTTGCCAAGAGATAGAGAAAGGAAAATTCGTCTAATGGAGCTTTTAATGCCACAAAGCGTCCTAGAGAGGTTTTTTGTGTGTGTGTTTGGTTTTTTTGCAATAGTTCTAGAATACATAGAGGTCAACCCTAAAACTGACGGGAACACTTGGAGCGATCAATATCCCCTTCATTTAAGTTCTTGTAAAGGGCATTCTGTCCACCCAAGCTAACCACAGAAATAACTCCTCATCAAATCTGTCCAAGGCAGTCGAGACAATTAAAAAGGAAACACAAAAGCGAGAGGATGGTGCCCGGCCCCGGTCTCACCTCTGGCCCTTCCAGGACCTCCTCTCCCAGGGCAGTCTTCGGAAGCAGGTCAAAGAGGCCATTGCTGGAAGCCCTCCTGTCCTCGGCGGACGAGGCGAAAGTGTCCTCGGGGTCCGTATCCACGGCGCGGAGGTGGCCGCCTTCTTCCTGGCTCCAGTCCAACTCATCTTCAGACTGTTTCAAGGAGCTACTGCTACTCTTGGGGAGGATCCCGGCGGTGGACAGGCTGCTGGGCACGGAGGTGTAGGACGAGTGGGCCCCGGAATACGGCCGACCCTCGGGGGCCAGAGCCTTGGCCTCCAGCAGGTCGGGGACAGACAGACTGAGGCGGCGGTCCAGGCGATGCCTCTCCAGGGGCTTGTTCGGGACCTTCTTCCCCTTCCTCTTGCTCAGGTTGAGGAGCAGAGGCCTGGTCCGCTGTTTGAAGGAGCCCCAGACTGACGGCTTATCTAGATCCATGGCCGCATGAAGTCCCCGGGGGGGCGCCGCCAGCGAGGCCGTGTCCTCCGACCGCTCGGGCGGCCCCTAGCGAACAGAAAACGGGGAGAAAGAGCGTGAATCCACGTCTCTGCAGCGTCAGGGTCCAACAGGGTGGGAAATGTGACGCCAAACGTGGGAAATTGATGCCAAACGTGGGAAATGTGACCCCCAAATGTGGGAAACGTGACCCCAAAAGTGGGAAACGTGACGCCAAACGTGAGAAACGTGACGCCAAACGTAGGAAACATGACACCAAACGTAGGAAGCACCTACCATGGAAAACCTGACCACAAACGCGGGAAAGGTGACTCAGAATGCATCATCCCCTTCCCCAGGAAGTGATCAAGATTGAAACATTCGATTAACAACGTCTGCAGATATCAGGGAAAGCTTCTTCAAAGGACTGATTTTTTTTTTTTTTAAGATTTTTAAAATTGAAGTCAAGTTAAAGCAATGAATGGAACTAGTCGGTTATCATACACACAAAAATGCTTCCTAGGAAGAATGCTTTCTGTTTCTGCCCTATTTCAGCAGACCGTCCTCCAGGTTCGTCCATGCTACTGCAAATGGGAGCGTTTCCTGCTTTTCATGGCTAAATAATTTTCCATGGGATACACAGGGGTGGGCAAAAGTAGGTTTGCAGTTGTGAGTACATAAAACACAGAGCTTATTATGTCTTAATATTGAATATCAATTATTATTATTTATTATTGTATTATTTTCCATACAAAACAACTGTAATCCTACTTTTTTTCCCCATCCTGTCTATGAAGCACATTTCTCTCATCCATTCACCCCTCAAAGGGCACTTGGGTTGTTCCTGTATCTTGGCTACTGTGAATAAAGCTACCATGAAGAAGGGAGCGGCAGGTATCACTTTGAGATACTGATTTCTTTTCCTTTGGATGTATAACCATTTCTGGATATATATATATATTCTATATATATATATATTCTATATATATATATATATATAGAATGGGTATCTATCTGGGCATATAAATGGGATAGCTAGATTATATGGTAGATCTACTTTATAATATATTAAGAAAACTCCTTACTCTTTTTCCCGTAGAAGAACTACACCAATGTACTAGATAGTCCCACCAATAGCGCACCAGGGTTCTCTATTTCCCACACCCACCAGCACGGGAAGCGAACTCTCCTTAAAAACAAGAGATATGAGATCCAGGTTTCATTTTCTGAAGGAAAATAAGCCTTCTGCTTCTTCGAACCACCAAGGGCAGGACAAGAGCTTTACAGGAAATGGCCCCATGCCAAGGGGCCTGATGGAACTTTATTATGGTTTTAACCCAGACATCCTCCCCAGCTGGCTGCTGGCAAGGGACCAAATGGGGGGAAAAAGAACAAACCTTTTAAATGCCAGCCCAAAAGTTTCTGATTAAACCCGGACCACGATGACTATCTGAATAAGAAACACAAAAGAAGTAAAAAGGTTGAAAAAATAACAGCCTAAGTTGGTATGATGCATATTAGAATTCTTCAGTCACAAGGGCTTGTTTAGTGTTTTGTTTTCCAACAATCTCCTTCAGTGTGTGTGTACATATTTTTTTTCCTTCTTTTCCAAGTGAGAGAAGGCGAGATAGAGAGACAGACTCCCACATGCACCCCGACCGGGATCCAACCAGCAACCCTCATCTGGGGCTGATGCTCTGCCCATCTGGGGCCATGCTCTTAACTCAGATATTTTTAGCTCTTGAGGCTAAGGCTCCGCGGAGCCATCCTCGGCGCCTGGGGCCAACACACTCCAATCAATCAGCCATGGCTGCATGAAGGGGAGCAAGAGAAGTAGGAGGGGGAGAGGAGGAAAAGCAGATGGTCTCTTCTCCTGTCTGTGTACTCTGACTGGGAATCAAACCCCGGACATCCACACATGGGAGGACACGCTACCATTGAGCCAACTGGCCAGGGCCTACTTTTTTTAAATTCTTGATGTGGAAAATTAGATATTGAGCTCTGACCAGGATAGCTCAGTTGGTAAGGGTATGTCCCAATACACCAAGGTTGCAGGTTCGATCCCCGGTCAGGGTACATAAAAGAATCAACAAATGAATGCATAAATAAGTGGAACAGCAAATTAATGTTTCTCTCTCCCTTCCTTCCTCCCTTCCTCTAAAATCAATCAATAAAAATTCTTTTCAAAGAAAATTAGATATGAATTTTCAGATTTTGTGATTTTATTTATGAATTTATTGGTATAAATTTTTCTCTAAGTATTAAGTTCATTGCATTCTACAGCTTTTGATATTCAGATTTTATTTATTTATTTATTTATTTGTTTGTTTGTTTTTAGAAAAAACAGAAAAAGAGAGAGAATGGAGGGAGGAGCAGGAAGCATCAACTCCCATATGTACCTTGACCAGGCAAGCCCTGGGTTTTAAACTCGTGACCTCAGCATTCCAGGTCGATGCTTTACCCACTGCACCACCAAAGGTCAGGCTGATATATCATATTTTTATTACCATTCAATTACAAATATTTCCTGAGTTCCACTTTGGGTTCTTCTGCATACAAAGGGTTTTTTCTTTGGGGGAGTCAGGGCTTAATTTCTAACTCATATGGGATTTCCTAGTTATCTTTGTGTTTTGACTTTTAGCTTGAGTCTTAAGGGTTAAGACAGAAAAAAAATCCTTTGTTTTCATTCCTCAACAGTTGGAAGCTTTCTTTACAGCTTAAGGTTAGTTCTGCAGCTGTTGGGTTCCATGTATGTCAATTACTAGAAACTGACTGGCTGTATTGATTCGATCTAGGCTCTTCTATTCTTTCTTGTCCTATTAGTAAAGAAACAAGGGCAGGTAGGTCCTGGCCAGTTGGCTCAGTGGTAGAGTGTCAGCCCAGTGTGTGGATATCCCAGATCCAGGCACACTGGAGAAGTGACCATCTGCTTCTCCACCCCTACCCCTACCCCTTCTCTTTCTCTTTCTCTCTCTCTCTCTCTCTCTCTCTCTCTCTCTCCACTCCCCCTCCCACAAGTCATGGCTCAATTTGTTCTAATGAGTTGGCCCTGTGGCTGAGGATGGGTCCCATGGCTGAGAATGGGTCCCCTGGCCTCAGGTGCTAAAAATAGCTCAGTTGCTGAGCAATAAAGCAACATCCCCGGATGGGCAGAGCATCATCCCACAGAGGGGCCTATGGGGGGCTTGCCGGGTGGATCCCAGTCAGGGTGTGGGCTGGCGTCTGTCTCACTGCCTCCCCTTCTCTCACTTAATGTAAAAAAAAAGAAAATAGGGCAGATACTAAGAAATAGTAACGATGTTGAGTGGAAAGGGAGGGAAAGGCCAGGATTGAATCCAGCCCAACAGAAGACGACTAGGGCCACTCAGAAGTCCAGATTTTAAGGGATTGTCTGAGCTCAGGGCCAGCTTCTTTGTGTCTAATAAGTTCAAGTGGAGGAGTCTAGTTGGCAGCTGAGCACATGACAGTGGAGCTAAGAGAGGTCATGTCTAGAGACAGACTTGGGAGAGACCAGCAGTCAGGTGATAACTGGAGGCACAGAAATGAATGGGATTGCCCGAGAGAGTATAAAACTGAAAAGGGGGTATGAGCTTTTGGGAACTCCAGCACTTAACAGTCTGTGCAAGTAGGATACACTTGCAAAAGAGACTTAAGAAAAAAAAAAAACAGCCAGAGGGGGGTGCGGTGAGGACAGTGTGGTGTCACCTTCTGACAAACAGAACGCAGAAGACGAGGAAGGGCGTTTTGTAAAGGAAGTGGTCAGACATCACCAGCTTCACAGGTTAGCTGCCAACGGTCCTCAACTCACGGACGTGGTGCAACAAAGATTACTGGTAATCTTGGTGTGACTTGTTTGGGTGGCCCTAGGCAGCAGAAGACCTGGCTGAAATAGGTTCAGAAGGCAGTGGGAAAGGCAGATAGGAGGACAACAGATTCCATGACTTTCAAACAATGGGCTGAAGGGGAAGAGGGACGTAGGTGCCTCACGTTGAGGAAGGGATCTGATCGTGGTTGGAGTTAGTAGACAAATGCCATACTCCAAAATGCTCAAGGCACAAACTTCTTTGGTGACAGCGCTCAATCTGTAACTTGATTGAACTGCTTACCCATCACTTGCCAAATAGACACACATATTTTCTTGATTCCTTTTTCAGAATACTCATAATCTGCCATGCAATCACACTCCCAAGTTTTGAAAAACCAAGCATTCATTGTGCAAGAAATAATTCTGTCCCTACCCACCAAGTGTAAGAGAAAGTAATTCACTTTGCATAATTGCACTTAATGGTCCCACAGTAAACCACTCACACACCGAGCTCTTAACCAGTTCCTACATTAGAAAACAATGGGCACACCTCCAATGTCCTGCCTTCCCTTATCCTTACATTTAAAGGTTTCCTGGGCCAGAAGTCACCTGCAGGAACAGACATCTGAAGTGTCTAGGACTTCACCGGCAGAGGGATAGCACGAGGAGGAGATATCAGCTTCCAGCAAAAATCCTTATCCTACTTGGGTAAACTGCACATCGCAGAAGCTATTTTAGGTTATTAAATGCGGCCAAAAGGTTAGACTAAAGACGCGCATTAACTTAGAACACAAGAAACCTTAGGCATAGCTCCCTACACAATCTCTGCTGTACATAACAGAGCGTGTACAACTAATAGTGTGCATCTGTAAATGACTAAATTAAGTCAGATTTCTCAGAATATTAAGCAAAAAAATCTTTGAGAGAAATGGCTGCGCCTGTCAAAAAGCACACTAAAAACATTTTACATGCAAATATCTATCTTCTTTTAAATAAGCGTCTCACAGTTTTGCATTCTTCTGCTTCCACCACACCAAGCCAGGAGTTCATTTTTTTTTTTTCCGTAGGTGAGAGAAGGGGAGATAGTGAGGCAGACAACCGCATGCTCCTCAACCCTGGTTGGGGCCACAGTTGGTTGTCCATCAGGCAACCCCCCTCTGGGGCCAATGCTCTGACCAACTGAGCCGCTGGCTGAGAAAGGGGAAGAGAGAGAGGAGGGGGAGGGGAGAGGGAGATGGAAGCAGGTGGTCGCTTCTCCCGTGGGCCCTGACCGGGGACTGAAACCGGGATGTCCGTACACTGGGCCCGTGCTCTGTCCACTGAGCCACCAGCTGGGGCCCTCCTGGTAGTTCCTTCCACAGAAGAAACTTCTGAAGCACTTCCCAAGCCCACAACTGTATCAACAGGAACAGCCAACACCTATCGTCCAGCCAAAGAAAAATTACACCTCCTCCAAGCAGACAAGAAAACTCAGTAACTCTAACGTGCTCTGGGTAACTTCATTCATGAGCTCCGGAGATTTGCACCAATTTCCAAACATACACTCCAAGATAATCACATCATGACACCCTTAAGGCAGTCTCCCATAAAAATCAAAGAGTCTGCCTGACCAGGTGGTAGCGCAGTGGATAGAGCATCGAACTGGGATGCGGAAGGACCCAGGTTCGAGACCCCGAGGTCGTCAGCTTGAGCGCGGGCTCATCTGGCTTGAGCAAAGAGCTCACCAGCATGGACCCAGGGTCACTGGCTCCAGCAGGGGGTTACTTGGTCTGCTGAAGGCCCGCGGTCAAGACACATGAGAGAAAGCAATCAATGAACAACTAAGAACATGCAACGAGAAACTGATGATTGATGCTTCTCATCTCTCTCCGTTCCTGTCTGTCTGTCCCTGTCTATCTCTGCCTCTGTAAAAAAAAGAAAAAAAAACCAGAGTCATGCTTTCTTGATTAAAAGTGATGAAAGAATCACTTGGAAGAGACAAAATTTAAGGAAATATGTATGTTTTATATATATATATATATATATATATATATATATATATGTAATATGTTGAGGGATAGGAAGGGGAAGAGCAGGAGCTGAGGGGAGAACCAGGCAGCCATGTTGCTATCATGCCTCAAGAAAGCCCCTCAGCCTGACCAGGCGGTGGAGCAGTGGATAGAGCATCGGACTGGGATGCGGAGGACCCAGGTTCGAGACCCCAAGGTTGCCGGCTTGAGCATGGGCTCATCTGGTTTGAACATAGCTCACCAGCTTAAGCCCAAGGTCGCTGGCTTGAGCAAGGGGTCACTCACTTTGCTGCAGCCCCCTGGTCAAGGCACATATCAGAAAGCAATCAATGAACAACTAAGGTGCTACAATGAAGAATTGATGCTTCTCATCTCTGTCCCCTCCTGTCTGTGTGTCTGTCCCTATCTGTGTCCCTCTCTCTGACTCTCTCTGGCCTGTGGTGGTGCAGTGGATAAAGCGTTGTCAACCTGGAACACTGAGGTCGCCAGTTCAAAACCCTGGGCTTGCCTGGTCGAGGCACATATGGGAGTTGATGTTTACTGCTCCTCCCCCCTTCTCTCTCTCTCTCTCTCTCTCTCTCTCTCTCTCTCTCTCTTTCTCTCCCCCCCCCAAATGAATAAAATCTTTTTAAAAATTTTAAAAAAGAAAAAAGAAAGCCCCTCAAGGTGAGCAGAGATTGGGAGACAGCAAGGGAGAGAGACACGCGGATGTATGCAGAGGAAATACCTCCCCCACAGGACACAGAGTGAGTGTGCAATCCCGGGGAGCCCAGACCAAGCAAGGTCAGAAGGATGGAGGGGAGAGAGACGGGAAGATGAGTTCCGACCGGGCAGCTCCCTACAGGCACCCTGAGGACCCTGGGTTTTACTCTGAGCCGGCTGGGAAGCCAATGAACACCCTGGGTTTTACTCTGAGCCGGCTGGGAAGCCAATGGGGGGGGGGGGTTAAAAATGTATGTCGATGATTCTTTATTAGTTCCTATTTATGTAGATAACCCCATTTCCACAGATTTATACACACGATCAGTAATGTGTAAAATGATCTTGTATGTGTTTTTCTGCATTCTTACTCTGACTTTACAGGTGAGGAAATTGCAACTTGCTCATGTTCGCCTTGCTGCAAATTGGAACCCACACCTGCCCAGCTCAGCACCCTCTCACAGGAGGCACTGCCTGCATCTGGAACAGGATGCTTCTTTGTTGCACGGGACTGGCCGCTGCACTGTAGGAGGGCAGATAGCCACCCCAGTCCCACCACCTCTATGCCAGCAACGTCCTTTGTGACTGTAACCACTGGAAACGTCATCCACCTGGCTTGTGGTCGTGCAGTGGATGGAGTGTCGACCTGGCGTGCTGAGGTCACTGGTTCGAAACCCTGGGCTTGCCTGGTCATGGCACACACGAGAAACGATCAATGAACTATAAAGTAAAGCAACTATGATCTTGCACCTTCTCTCTCTAAAATCAATAATTAAACTCTTTTTTTTTTTTTTTTTGTATTTTTCTGAAGCTGGAAACGGGGAGAGACAGTCAGACAGACTCCCGCATGCGCCCGACCGGGATCCACCTGGCACGCCCACCAGGGGCGATGCTCTGCCCACCAGGGGGCGATGCTCTGCCCCTCCGGGGCATCGCTCTGTCGCGACCAGAGGCAGAGCCGCTCCAGCGCCTGCGGCAGAGGCCAAGGAGCCATCCCCAGCGCCCTGGCCATCTTTGCTCCAATGGAGCCTTGGCTGCGGGAGGGGAAGAGAGAGACAGAGAGGAAGGAGGGGGGGCGGGGGTGGAGAAGCAGATGGGCGCTTCTCCTGTGTGCCCTGGCCGGGAATCAAACCCAGGACTTCTGCACGCCAGGCCGACGCTCTACCACTGAGCCAACCGGCCAGGGCCATTAATTAAACTCTTAAAAGAAAAAAAGATTAACATCCTCCGCATCTTCAACAGTCCCCATCAGGGACGCTATGTCCACTAGCTGGGGCCCCAGATGCAGTCCCTGCCCAGCCTGTCACGTTGCTCTGCGTCCCTTGTTCTGTGCTGCTAGCAGAAAGTCGGCGACTGGAACATTCATAAGAAAGACGGATGAGTGAGTGAGACTCTTTAAAACCGGACTAATTTCTCCACCGGAGCCATTTGTTTTGGACACCCCACCCACTGGTTCCAAATTCTAAAACAACAAACAATCTCACTGTCAAATATCAGAGTTGGAACACACTTGTCCAAGCCAAAGAATAAATAACAGAATATTCTTCAGGTGGAGCTGAGCCTTCAGAGGTCTTGCACTAATAAGACAGTGGCCTTTGGACTTAGGAATACCACGGGCTCCGTGGAAGATACTCAGGTGAGATTTTGTTCAGAACTTTAGGGATATTAAAATGTGCTTGGAGGAAAAATTAATGAAATACTAGGGAATTGTCTATAGCAATGTATAATCATACACATATGATCAATGTATAATCATACAGTCAATCCTTATAAGAGCTGTTATGTCCATGTGACACTACTTACATAAGAAAACACTGAAGCCTGACCAGGTGGTGGCAACAGTGATAGAGCGTCGGCCTGGGACACAGAGGACTCAGGTTCAAAACCCGAGGTCACTGGCTTGAGCGTGGGATCATAGACATGACTCCATGGTCGCTGGCTTGAGTCCAAAGGTCGTTGGTTTGAAGCCCAAGGTCACTGGCTTGAGCCCACAGTTGCTGGCTTGAGCAAGGGGTCACTAGCTCAGCTGTAGCCCCCCAGTCAAGGCACATATGAGAAAGCAATCAATGAACAACTAAGGAGCTGCAACAAAGAATTGATGCTCCTCATCTCTCTCCCTTCAGGTCTGTCTCTGTCTCTCAGTCTCTCTCTCTCTTTCTCTCTTTTGCTAAAGAAAAAAGAAGAAAACACTGAAAATTCATACTGAGACATCAGTTTTCAATAAATCTTTACAAGACAGTCATGAAAAACTATGACTCAAGATATTCAAAGTTGTAGGAACAAATCTGTTATTATCTATGATATTAATTATACTTACAATGAAATTTCATCTTAACTTGAAAATTAGCATAATTTGAAACCAAGCCCAAATCATTAGCATGCAAACAGTGAAAAGCTATGACTCATAACAACGGGTGCTGTGGGGACAAGTCTATATTATCATCTGCCTCAAACATTAACTATGATTACAGCTGAATTTGAAGAGAGCTTGAAGTTTGGCAGAATTTGAAACCAAGCCCGAGCAAGCCTAACTGCTTGCTTCAACAGCAGACATTTCAATGGGCACTTTGTAAATAGCATTTGATCCTAAGAGAAGACAGAATCATGTACTAGATATATTTAAATTTCATATACTAATAGCTTCAACAATAATATTAGTAACAGTGTTCTGCCAACTGATCCCTGATTCAGAACTGAAAATCTAACAACTATGCTTCTCTTAAGTCCTAATAAACAAAACAAAACAGAAACAGAAAACTATCAGTAACATCTATATACAAAATGATTAAATATATGCATCTTTTAAAAGATAATTATGATTTTCTTAAGTCTGAGTCTCCGAAACAAAGTCTCTGCGCTCACGGAGCGTCTATGCTGGAGGAGAAGATGGACACAACAAAGACTCAAACAAATCACAATACACAGACATGCCCCGGTGAGAGGTGCTAATACAGAACTATAAACCCAGCACAGAGAAAACAACACCTTCCTCCTCCCTAATCCGTCAACCAATCACAAGTCGTTTTACAGAGAGGTGGGTCTTGGGCGGCATGCTCTCAGGATCATCCAGGTGGGCTGCAAACTGAGAATGTGGAGGGAGGGAGTGTGAGTGTGTGTGAAAGAGTCACACAATGAAAACGACAAGACGGGCCACCCCTCCTGCTTCCCCGCTTCTCCGAGGAAAGAGATTGCTGTCTGTGCACCCCCAAAAGTGAACCCCTTGCCCCATCACTAGGCCTTTTTATTTCAAGTAGGAGGAGGAGGATGCAGTGATTGTTTTTACTAAATTTGAACAGGCAGCTGATGAAAAGATGGGCTTGCCCCAAAATGCAATTTAAAAATTGCAAGTTATAACAAGGAGATAGAATTTTATACCTATTATGCTGACAAAATAACAATTATATATGACCTAGTACGGGGTATCAGACACATTGATTCACTTTTCTGTCAGTGAAAATTGGTTTAATCTCTTTGGAGGATCTTTTGATAATACCTTTTAAAATTAATTTTAAAAGATACATACATCTTGGACCCTAGAATTTTATTGCTAGGAATTTACTATGACTACATTTTGCACAAATTCAAGGATGATTATTTCAGCATTGGGTTAATAGAGAAAAAAACAACCAAAATCTAAGTACCCTCAGTAGAGCACCCTTTGAATAAATGCTGCATATAGCAAAATATGGCAGAGTTTTAACTGATCAAGATCAACTTGTACACCCTGATACAGACAGATCTTATATGGAGAACATGTTATGAGAAACTCAAAGGCTCAGAAGTAAATAATGTATTATGATGGCATTTTTGTAATCTGGCTAAGGCAATGTGAAGATGTTATCTATAGTTTAACCAAAAGAGATCTTTACAAAGAAACTATGGACTGAAGTTAACCCTAATCATAAAAAATGGGCAAAAGTATTAAAGGGTGGTAATTATACTTCCAGAATGAGCGTGTTTACAAAAACAATTAAGTGATTAACCATGTTAATGATGACATGCTTCATCACACTGCCTTAGTAAAAGTGAATATTTGATTAGTAATAAATTGGGTAAGAGCCAAAGGGTTTTTAATACTTAGAATAGGTTTTGAAATGTTTACATACTGCTAATTTCCTCTTCACCTCATCCTTTCTTTTTTAATCTTCTTTATTAAGGCACAATTCCTATAACTGAAAATTTACCCATTTTATGCGTGTAATTGAATGATGTGTAATTTTCCTGTGTTATGCAACCATCTCCGCACCCTGTTTTTGCAACAGTCATCCTTCCTTTCCAACACCTTTTTTAATAAAATTATAATGTTATGTATTATATAAGCTCTGAACTACATATATGTAATTTCCAGGTAAATAAATGCTTGCTCATACCAATGCAGATAAATGGGGTATATGTTTTTAAAAATATTTAATGATAGAGAAGTATAAACTAACCAAGAAGGACTGTGGCTTTAGGGAACCAATCAAATCCACGTGCGCCGTTATGTAAGCCACACTGGTCTCAGTTCCTTCATCTGCCTCTACAATGCGTTCACTATGGTTACAGAACACCCCGCGCTTGTTTCCGCCCTTGTGCGTATGTGATCCCTGATAACATCCGAGGAAAAGCAGACAGACACACAGCCCTTATAGAGACGAGTGTTTTGGCAATCACATCATCGGAGGTAAGGACTCGTCAACAGGGTTAGTGTCCTGCCGCTAGACCCGTAGACCTGAAGTTCTATAAGATACTGCCTAACCTCCGAGATGCCAGGCTGAATGACAGACACACATACCCACCAATGAAGAATCAGCCTAGAGGCATCTGAATATCAAGGTATCCTATGAAAAAAACAAGACAAAGAAATTACTCCATTCTAAAAATAGCTGTACACTTCCTAACCAATTGCTTTTATCTAAAAGATAGAATCAGGCCTTTTTTCTTTTGGGACTGGTCTGGACTTGGGGCCAAATTGATAGTGTATCCCTCCCTGACCTCATCCTCTGCTTTAACATGACCTCATCTTCACTTTTTCGTTCTTGAGGACTTTTTTGCCTTAATTTTTTTCCTTCACTTTGTTGTGAAGAGTTTTGTTTTGTTGGTGGTGCATAATAAAAATCCTTAAGAAAAATAAAAAGTAAAGTTGAATACAGGTAACTGAGTTGCTTACATTTGTGAGCTTATATGCCAACTCTGCCTAAAATACCTGTTTGTAAGTTAAAATTCCGCCAAAATTCCCAGCACATCATGCGTCCTGCCTGCTTAGTAAAACAGGCTTACAGTCACCAAGATTGAAGTCAGGAGTCCATCTTGTACTACAAAGATGAAATAATTATCTAGATATTTTTTTTTCCACAGAGGAGTTACAGGCCCAATTAATTTTGCAACTAAACTAACATAATACAAACCTTTTATAAGATGCTTTGAGGAGCAATAAATATTTTAAATGCACACTAAATGGAACATAGCAACATTGAAACTAGGACTTCCATCAATCCTGCAGTCATTGTCGGATCTGCTTTTTCAATTAAAGTTCAAATGAAGAGTGACTTAAGAGACCCCTGATCTTTATAAATGAAGACTAGTCTATAGGTTAACCAGCAATTCCCTAGTCATCTCCACAAAGAAACAGTTCATGTTATAAGTTGCTAAAAAAAATAGACACTGTGTGTGTGCAACTGTGTTTTGTAGATGGTGCATAATAAAATCACACACACACACACACACACACGTGCGCAAGAAACACAAAACTGCACTCTTCAAACAATCATTTTCAAATGAAGCCCAGTTAGCCAATGCTATAAAGGGTATCACAAAATAATGTATTTAATGATAACTGTACAAGAAGAATATTATGATGTTTCACATATTAGTACTTAATAACACTAAAATATTTTATGCGACTTCAACCCTAGAAGTATTATTTACCCTGAATAGTAGAATACAGTAGATTATATTGCTGGAATGAAATGTATAATGACCATAATTAGAGGGGAAGAAAAATAAAATAATGAGATTATTTTCCCCAAAGTAATGAAATATTTGTCTAATTTGGTTAACTGGCATAGATAAAGAAATTATCATGTTTTTCACAATCCCCCAAATAAATATTGTTTCCTAACAACGGGGCAATGCAATCTCACACAGACCACACTGGTTTAAATGGGATGGTCAGGTCCAAAGTGCTGTATAATGGTGAACACTTAAGTTTATCACTAGTCTTAAACCTCGGCATGAATTCATTCCAGAAAGGACATAAAGACCAGTCAAGCAAGGATTTTATTTGATAGTCTAGTATCATACATTGCTGACATAAAACTAATGACCCAGCTGGTGAACAGGCAAAGGGGAAGAGAGGAGTTGCGGAGACAAAGAACACATTAGGTTGGAAGGATCCCCCCACCTATGGACCCTGGGAAGGGCAACAGTCCTGCCGTGAGGAGGGCATTGCTGGTCAGAAGGAGTAGCCGACAATCACCTATTGTTCCATTCAATCACAGGGTTAAACGACGATATTGGCACAAGTGACCAGATCAGGGCAGGTGCCCTCTTTTTCTACAGCAGAGACTTGAATACGCCTTCACAAGTAAGCGTGGCCTTCCGAAGGCAGCATCCTTTACAAAATGGTCTTCTAGCAAGACCCTGAACCACAGAGCGTCCCAGGCTTCCGAGCACAAGTAAGAGCGGCACCTGTGTGAAAATCTTGGGACAGGTAGGTAGGTGTGTTTTGGAATTCAGAATGAAAGATTTCAGAAAGGAAGTATGGATATATTACCTAATGACCCGAATGGCGTTGGGAGCAGCAGCAGCCAGCCTACCAAGAGTCGTGCTACATGGGATAAAAAGACCAAAGAGTTCAGGTCAGTTTGCCATCAAATGAGTTTTAAAAAAAAAGAAAAAAGAAAGAAAGAAAGAAAAACTTTCTATTTTCAGAAGTTTTTGAATTCTGAAATTTTCATCGAGATGTATGAAGCAGCAGGAACCATGGATGTCACAGACCAGCAACAAAAATAGACACAGACCGTCAGCCTCTGCACCCTGACCCCAAACTCACACCAGGCTTCATGCTATGGGATGGAGAATGAAGCATCCTGGGGACTTATTCTGGGCCTGTCAGCAAATTACTCCCTTTTATATTAAGACACTACAAACCCACGCTGGGCTCTAGGCAGGGGGAGGGGCGTCCAGAGAGAGAGAACTGCGCATGCCCCAGGGAGGGACCAGGAGGACCCCAACGGGTGTGCAAAGAGAATACTGAAACTTTCATTCCAGGGCTGAGCTAGCGTTTCCGTTTCATTTCTATTTTTGAATATGTTCAATAATATATGTAACATCAGTACCACGGTACATGTGCATAATTTAAAAGTAAATATGTAAACCTCCATTGGGTGTGCCTGCAAGTAGGGCATACTATGCAAAAAGAATGGCGAGGACGCATTTCAAAAGCACCTGAACAATGAAATCCTTTCATCTGCTGGGGGAAAAAAATAATAATAATAACCCATGATACTAAGAATTCGTTTCTCCCCTCCAGGCAAGGGCTATTTTCAGACTGTGTCTCTTTTTTTTCAGAAAGATGTTATTAGGTAATGACTATAATGCAAAGCAGACAAGCTGAAATAGGCACGATGCTTGTTTTTCTGTTTTGAAATGCGTGATTTAAATAGGGTGTTTGGCTACATACCGCTGTCATCTCTGCTAAAGGGTGTTTTTCTCTCGGGGAATTCATGAAGCATTCATTCCTTTCAACAAATGGTTGCATTTGTCTCCGGTTTTAGTCTAACATTTACAAAAGGCGTATGTTCTGTTTCCTTCCTCCACCTGCCCTGTTCAATTAATTTGCATTTTTGGCAGTAGACACAGGTGACTTTCCGGGCACCCAGGTGATGAGGCAAAGGTAGGGAAAACAAAAAGATTTGCATCTCCTTGGAGAGAGGACTCACTCATAATTAGCACAGGAATTCAAACTCCGCCATGTTAAAAGGAACCCATTTAGCTGGTGAGTTGAAGGGGCTCCAGTTCACTGTGAAGTCATAAATAATAACGCATGGGAAATAGAGAGTTCAGGAGACTACAGCTCAATGAAAGATCAATATGCAGAAATGACCATAAATATTCTTTAAGTGGCAATGTTTCAAGAAACGGAATGACTTTTCTTTCTGGTTCTCCCCGGTCACCACAGTCATGCCGCACGGCTGGTGCAGAGGCTAGGTGTCCAGGAGATAAGGTTAAGTGGGGCCCGTTTCTCACAAACTGCAAGTTCCTCTTTTTTTTTTTTTTTTGTATTTTTCTGAAGCTGGAAACCGGGAGGCAGTCAGACAGACTCCTGCATGCGCCCGACCCAGATCCACCCGGCACGCCCACCAGGGGGCGATGCTCTGCCCCTCCGGGGCATCGCTCTGTCCCAACCAGAGCCATCCTAGCGCCTGAGGCAGAGGCCACAGAGCCATCCTCAGGGCCCAGGCCAACTTTTGCTCCAATGGAGCCTTGGCTGTGGGAGGGGAAGAGAGAGACAGAGAGGAAGGAGAGGGGGAAGGGTGGAGAAGCAGATGGGCGCTTTTCCTGTGTGCCCTGGCCGGGAATCGAACCCGGGACTCCTGTACGCCAGGCCGACGCTCTACCAGCAAGTTCCTCCTTTGAATGAACTCCAAGCCTGACTTAGCCTCTTAGATATTCAGCCATCAGTGGTCAAAATGGATGTGGGACATGCATTTTCTGAGGCTTGCGTTGCAAAGGGCATATATTCATGGGGAGAGGGAGACAGTTGCTGCTCAGAGGAAGAGGGGGAGACACCTAAGTGACAAGAATGGGAAACACTAGCTTTTGGGGAATGAGGATTCCAGACAGAGGGAAGAGTCCATGCAAAGCCTTCCACGTGAAGCGTGCTCCCTGCATCCTGGGAATCACGTAGAGGTGGGCGTGACCAGACCTGCGTGATCCGGGGGGCGGCAGGAAGAGATGAGGTCAGAGAAGGAGCTGGGATCAGCAAAGACTTGAGATTTTTATTTTAAGGGTGCTGCCATGGCTGTGGGAGGGGTAGGGAGGTGAAGGTTGGTCAGAGGATGGACCTGCTTTGCTGCCTACATTAAGGATCACGTTGGCATGGGGGGGGGGCGGGGGGGGGGGAGAATGCGCCTCACAGGAAACCAGAGTCAGAAGGGTAAGACCAGATAAAAGCGGAGGATTCCAGGGGCTTCGATGTGCTATTTGCTTCTTCGTGTTTACCTTTCTGGTTATTCAGATTTCGATAAAAAGGCACTGTGGCCCAGCTGGAAATACCAAGCCCAGCATCAGGTCTTACAGTACCTCCTGCCTGCTGTGTCCGCACAGGAAGTAAGAACACAAGGCCATTAGGCTTCCTCTCATAAGCGTCCCTTACTGCACTGAGACTCACACACCCCCAAAAAAAGATACCAGCCCTCGTTCAGTCTGCCTTCCTGGTACTCGCTAGGAATATCAGAATAGCCTCCCAAACTAAACAAAGCCATGCAAATGTTTGCAAGTATTTAGTGGGACAGTCATTTCTGTCTGAAAGGACCCCCACGCATTGCGTAGGTGAACGGCTTAAGGACAAAGTTAAGTACAACATGAATAGAAATGGCTATTCGTTCAACGCTCATGGGGGGAAAGGTATATTTTATTTCTACCCTGTGTCAAAAGTTATTTTGGACCCTCGAACGTGACCCAGTGCCAGGAATTGAAGCAGCTTCCATCTCACCACAGAATCTGTGCTTACACCTCAATCAGTGGGATAAACCAATCTAATCTCTCTTCCAAGTAAAGCAATCAAAATTCCAAAATAAAAAATTAGAAAACCCAAAAGACATTTTTGGAGTGGCGTTATAATTGTTGGTGTAGAGTATAGAGAATTACGAAGGTTCATTTAAAAGTCATGGACTTAAAATATCCTATGAAATAGGCACCAATAAGACACCGAAGAAATTAGAAAGTAACTACATGGACATCCAAATGATATGAAGAAAGCATATGTTGACCCAGGCTGGTGCCTCAGTGGATAGAGCATCAGCCCGGTATATGGAAGTCTCAGGTTCAATCCCAATCAGGGCCCACAGGAGAAGCAACCATCTGTTTCTTCCATTTCCCTTCTTCTACTTCTTTCCCTGTTTCTCTCCCACAGCCAGTGGCTCGATCGGTTTGAGCATGGTCCCAGGTGCTTGAGGATAGCCCCATAGGAGTGCAACAGCCTCAGGCGCTAAAAATAGCTTGGTCTGTAAGCATTGGTCCCAGACTGGTTGCTGGGTGGATCCCAGTCAAGCCGCATGTGGGAGTCTGTCTCTCTATCTCCCTTCTTCTCACTGAAAGAAAGAAGGAAGAGAGAAAGAAAGAAAGAAAGAGAAAGAAAGAAAGAAAGAAGTGGAAGGAAGGAAGGGAGGGAGGAAAGGAAAGGGAAAGGAAAAGAGGAAGGAAGGGAAGGAATAAAGGAAGGAAGGAAGGGAAAGAGAGAGGGAGAGAGGGAGGGAGGGAGGGGAGGAAGGAGAGAGGGAGGGAGGGAGGGAGGAAGGAAGGAGGGAGGGAAGGAAGGAAGGAAGGGAAGAAAAAGAAAGAAAGCATATGTTGTCACTGAACCACCATTTCTCTTATGTCACCCACCACTGTCCCAACCTCATTGTCCACTCATGTGCAACTTTGGTTTTATACAGTTTGAAGCTCGAGTCACTGAAGGTGAAAGTAAACAGTGTCCTTCGGACCATAAAGAACATGTTGAAGGCAGGTGTTGATTTCAACCTACCAATGAACAACAACAACATCAGATTTTTTTTTTAAGCTCCTGAGAAAACATTTTGTTTTTCATCCTTGAACATTAGTGGTTACAATTCTACGAATACTGCATTCGAATTAGAGCTGTGACTTGGAAAGTCAAGGAACTTCCATATTGCTCACGTCTTTTATGAGGTCAACAACCTCATAAAGAGTCATGACGGTATGATTTTTTTTTCTCCCCTAGGCATTAGCTTAAGGAATGAAATATACAACATGCATTCTCCTGAGGAACTCAGGGTTCAGTAGGAGAGAGAGAACACAGCAATCCCAATACAGCACAGTGTGATCTAGGAGGTGGCATGAATAAGACCCTAGTGGAGCATATATTAAGACACATCAACCAGCATGACCTGTGGTGGTGCAGTGGATAAAGTGTCGACCTGGAATGCTGAGGTCGCCGGTTTGAAACCCTGGGCTTGCCTGGTCAAGGCACAGGTGGGAGTTGATGCTTCCTGCTCCTTCCACCCCCTCCTCGTAAAAAAAAAAAAAAAAGGCTGAAAGAGGGAGAAGTTTCAAAGAGGGAGCAATCATTTCAAACACTCCAGAGAACGTGACTGAGAAAGGTGGAGACACATCCATTGTGTTTGGCAAGTGGGAGGGCAGCGGAGACCTTGGGGACACAGGAGCCAGAATGCAAGGAGCTGGGGAAGCAGGGAAACAAGATGTGACAAGAGACACCCTTTTAAGATGCTTTGCATCCTGGTCGGTTGGCTCAGCGGTAGAGCGTCAGCCTGGCATGCAGGGGACCCAGGTTCGATTCCCAGCCAGGGCACATAGGAGAAGTGCCCATTTGCTTCTCCACACCCCCCCTCCTTCCTCTCTGTCTCTCTCTTCCCCTCCCACAGCCAAGGCTCCATTGGAGCAAAGATGGCCCGGGCGCTGGGGATGGCTCCTTGGCCTCTGCCCCAGGCGCTAGAGTGGCTCTGGTCGCGGCAGAGCGACACCCTGGAGGGGCAGAGCATCGCCCCCTGGTGGGCAGAGCGTCACCCCCTGGTGGGCAGAGCGTCGCCCCCTGGTGGGCAGAGCATCGCCCCTGGTGGGCGTGCCGGGTGGATCCCGGTCGGGCGCAGGCGGGAGTCTGTCTGACTGTCTCTCCCTGTTTCCAGCTTCAGGAAAAAAAAAAATGAAAAAAAAAAAAAAAAAGATGCTTTGCTGGGAAGAGAGAGAGCAACTCTGAAATCTTACGCCAGGGAACTTACAACAAATAGTATCATTTGATAAAGATGATAAACTTGATAAATTTTCAAGATCAAACTCATAAATTAAAACTAAGTAGCCATAAATATATGATGCATATTTTAATCACTGACCCCCTCCCCTCAAAAATATCTCATCATTTCCTGTCTCCCTGTGAGTTATAGATTTCATGTCTTATTGTGATGGCAGGCAATCCTATCCAGTCTGGAGACCCAGTGGATTACACTTATAAGTGTAGATGACAGGTTTAACATTTTAGAATTAGAAAAGATTTAACCTGGGTTGTTGTTTTGTTGTTGTTGCTTTTTGTTTTACTTTCAGGGACAAGAAACTGAAACAAGAAACATGAATGGAAAAATTGTAGTGGATATTTCTCTTCTCTGGGGCTCCAGTGCAGCCATCAACCCTTAGCAGAGGCCTAATTATTATCTGTTAAATGGAACTGAAGGTCAAATGGCTAATTAGGGTAGGCCCATGGCTAGAATCTACATATTTGGACTCTCCAGGGAACATTTTTCAATGACAACTCAAAAGGCCGTGTCGTGTGCTTGCAGTAAACTCTTAAAAATTATCCTCAACATCAGCAGTTCTCAACCTGTGGGTCGCGATCCCGGTGGGGGTCGAACGACCAAAACACAGGGGTCGCCTAAAGCCATCGGATTCCGACCCACAGGTTGAGAACTGCTGCTTACCATAATTAACTGTTAGAAAAATGTACACCCAAACCACAAGGAAATACCACCTGACACCCTTTAGGATGGTCACTATTAAAAAATAATAATAAAGGTCAGGGAGGATCTAGAGAAATATGAGTCCTTATGCATTGTTGGTAGAGTGGAAATGTAAAATGGTGTGTCATTACACAAAATAGTAGAACAGTTCCTCAAAAATAAAATAAACAGCCTGACCAGGCAGTGGCACAGTGGATAGAGCATCAGACTGTGACATGGAGGACCCAGGTTCGAAACCCAGCAGTCGCCGGCATGAGCACGGGCTCACCAGCTTAAGCACAGGGTCACTGGCTTGAGCGTGAAATCATAGACATGACCCCATGGTTGCTGGCTTGAAGCCCAAGGTCGCTGGCTTTAGCAAGGGGTCACTCACTCTGCTGTAGCCCCCCACCCAGTCAAGGCACATATGAGAAAGCAATCAATGAACAACTAAGTTGCTGCAGTGAAAAATTGATGCTTCTCATTTCTCTCCCTTCCTGTCTATCCCTATCTGTCCCTCTCTCTGTCTCTCTCTCTGTCTCTGTCTCTGTCAATAAATAAATAAATAAAATAACAGAAAATAAACATAGAATTACCATATGTTCCAGCATTCCACTTCTGGGTATTTACCCCAAGAAAGTGAAAGCAGGGACTCAAAGAGGTATTTGCATACTCGTGACTGTCAATCAAACAAAATTCATCTGAGAATCACCACTTTCAAATCATTTTCCACACTCCTTGCTTTTTATGTCATTATATAAATATCCATGCAGTGCTTCTCCTTTGGCTAAGATATTTGCTAAAACTTGACTACGGGGGCATTTTCTATTGCTTCTCGCTCTATAAATACATACTTGATAGCAATGCACATTGAACGGTACGAGGGAGATGGATTTTTTGTTCAGGACAGTTCGTTTTTGGACTAGAATTGCTGGGCGAGGCTGTCGATTTTGCTATCTGAACCCTATCCTACTGAATTCCATAAATAAGCCTAAAAACCAAAATTGTATTATTTCAGGCCACTTTCCTCTTAACTTTATTACGGCTGTTGGAGTGATTTCACCTTGCAGAGCTCATGCAATTGAATACAAAGACCCTCACTGAGCTGTTAATAAAAGGGAAAACACGCAGCTCTGGGTCTCCATAGGAAGGGATAAATTCACTCAGATGAATTTGTTCTGAAGGTTATTCCATGGTGTTAGTTCTTTGGAGAGCCCTGTGATTGGCCTTAATGTGTTTTTAGATTTAGAGTAATTTAAAGAAAATCTATACAAAAACACGTGGTCCAAAGGCTTCCATACTAACTCCCAAATGTCTGCTCATGCGAAATATTAAATTACCCCATGATCACAGATGACGAATGTGTTGCAGTTTGCACAAGGTGGCAGTTGGGTTCATGTAAAGTACAAATGTACCACGGGGCTAGGAAATCTTGCATAGAACACACTCTATTTCAGCGATGGATTTATAGTGAAACACACACGTCATGAACAGAGAGGAACCACTAATCTCCATTAATGCAGTCATCAAAATTTAATTTTCTGACGCGGTAGAGCCACGTGGAATATGATTTAGTATGTAGTTGTAAATGGAAAACAAACTGTACCACGGTACCTAAACTGTGTTTGCAGCACAGTAGAATGATGCGTGCACACGAACTGGAGTATCAGGGACGTGGACAAACTGGTCATGGCTAGTTTGTTTTTTTTTAATTAATTTTAATGGGGTGACATTGATAAATCAGGGTACATATGTCCAGAGAAAACATCTCTAGGTTATTTTGACATGTGATTATGCTGCATCCCCATCACCCAAAGTCCAATTGTCTTCCGTCACCTTAGCTAGTTTTTTCAAGGCCGAGAATATTTGCTTTTTTTCCTAAATGTTTTCTTTTTTAGCCCCTTTAACATTGACATAATGTGTTTGTGTAATAAATATACAGAAAAATCAAAGTAATGTGTGCGGTGATGTTTTGTGTTTGTGTACGGCTTCCTCCTTTAGTTGTGTCACTTTAGTTGTTCATTGATTGCTCTCTCATCTGTGCCTTGACCAGGGTTTGGGGGGGGGGGGACTCCGGCCAAGCCAGTGACCCCTTGCTCAAGCCAGCGACTTTGGGGCTCAAGTCAGACCCTGCACTCAAGCTGGTGAGCCTGCGCTCAAGCCAGATGAGCCTACACTCAAGCCGGCAACCTTGGGGTTTTGAACCTGGGACCTCAGCATTCCAGATTGATGCTCTATTCACTGTGCCACCACCGATCAAACACCAAGAGCATTTTAACGCTTTCCTCAGAACAATCAACTCAAGAGGCCTTGGCAACTCCAAACACTAATTAGTTCCTGTCCCACAGCCAATAGAGAAAAATCCATGCACACATAGTAGTTTTAGACTTTAGTATCCTAAGAGTAAATTCTTCCAACAAATGCAGTCACTTCTCTCACATGGTACAGACAGGTTTCTGGGAATCACGACAGACACTCATTTAACCTGTTTTAATATCAGGTTGCTATAATTCCTACTTATTTGCAAGAAATTACTCTCATGTTTGTTGCCTGTGTACAGAACAGAAGTTTCTATCCACTGTGCCACTGCCTGGTCAGCAGAACAGACGTTTCTAGAAGGCAAATAGTCTTCATGAGCCCCTGTCTACACAAGACGGGTGCTTGACTAGCATCTAAGTTTGAGTTTTATATTTTATTTAGTCAATTTCTGCTTGCTTACAAAGTTCTATGTAACTGCCTCTTTCTATTCTGAAGGAGCCAGACTGTACTGCTAATTCAGAGTTGATCAATAAGAAATACACAGGATTTGCTCAAGCCACTGGGCGGATTTCCATCGACAAAGCTGCGTTTATTAATTTCCCATAAATACACAAAACACTTCAAACTTCATACGCGACAGAAAAAGGCTAAAAATAAACCCGTAGCTGAAAAGAAGAGGAAGCTCTCATTTCAAGCCGATGTCTTGACACCGTGGGCAGCCTCTTGACTGTGTGAGAATATGACAGGTTAGCATGTCATCAGCAGAGAGCTGAAAGTATCGGGTGAAATTACACACATTTGGGGCGTGAAAGTTAAAGCAAGCGCTGCGTGTGGCTAACCTGCCGCTCTCACCGGAAAGTCAACAGAGAGGGAGCTCTTTGAAGGGCAAAGTTCAGAGGGTTTGTGCCGTGTGGAGGGGGAAGGCCCACGGCCCACGGGGAGGACCTCACCCGAGAGAGGTCATCACCTCCGGGACATTCGGTCTCTCCAGGTCTAACAGCCACGCCCGAATGAACGAAGCAGCCTGCAGCCCCGAAACAAGAAGGAGAAAACGCATGCCACAAACATCTGGGGTGAAGGCCTAGGGACTTTGTTTTTGTCCTGGTTTGGGGCTGGCAGCTATATAATCTGTTCCCATGGGTCACACACCTGGCTCTTTCATGTCCCAGATCAGGCATCACCTCCTTATCAAGCCTGACCCTAACCCTACCTCTAACTCTGACCGTGACCCTGACTCTGACCCTCTAGTATAAAGATACAGTTCTGCACCATAACCTCGTCACACCTGACCGCAATTATGGCCTTCACAATCAAAGTCATTTCATTAGGTTTTTTAACTTGGTCTCCCCAGCCCACCTCCCACCCCATCCCATCCCACCCCACCCCCACCCCCACAGTAACTGAGTCCTCTGAGAAGATGGGACTGTGTTTGCCTCGTGCACAGAGCACTTAGAACCATACCTGGGCCCTGGCCAGTGGCTCAGTGGATAGAGTGTCAGCCTGTCATATGGATGCCCTGGGTTTGATTCCCAGTTAGAGCACACAGGGGAAGCAACCATTTGCTCCCCTCCCCCTTCTCCTTCTCTTCCCCTCCCACAGCCAGTGGCTCAATAGGTTCAAGTGTGGCCTCGGGCACTGAGGATAACTGAGTTGGTCTGAGTGCATCAGCCTCACGCTCTAAAAATAGCTCTGTACTCGAGCATCGGCCCCACATAGGGGTTGCCGGGTGAATCCGGGTCAGGGTCAGGATGCATTCAGGAGTCTGCCTATCTCCCTTTCTCTCACCTAAAAAATAAAAATAAATAAATGGAACAGTACTTGGCACATGGCAGGTATATTCTGATGCAATGAATGAATGAGTGAATTAATTAATTCAGAGGGCAATTCCTTCCACTACTATCATCAGGTTTACAGTGAATATGTGAAACACAGTTTATTCTTATATTATTATAAATCACCATATTCTTTTCCATAGGAACAACTGTAAACCTACTTTTGCCTCACCCTGTACTTCCCAGATCTGTAAGCCTGCCTAGAGACCAGTGCACTCCATCAGCCCAAAAGTCTCAGAGTTAATAAAGGTTTAATCATTCATTAAATGGTGTTGGGTAATATATTTACCGCTCTGTGATAAGCTGCATGAGTAACTTCATGCACTGGATAATACAGAGTGTAACATCAATAACAGTGACCAGTCCCGACATGGCTACCTGAGAGGTGGTTGGGCGTAACCATGGTGAGGACAGAGCAGGCTTTATCTGCAGGCCCCTCCCCTCTGCTTTTCCCTAATCGTTTCCTACTGGAACAACCCACTTGTCTTATCACCTTTACAAATCGGGGTCAACAGTAGATAAGGAAGCCATTGAGCTCCACGCTACAGGGTGAAGCCCACATAACCGACCTCTTCATCAACCGAGAACTGAAGGACCCCAGAACTGGGCGTGACAGACGAAGCCCAGAGGCAACCTGTTCCCTCTCTCCCACCAACACGTGGATTTCAGTAGGCAGAGATGCTGTGTAGTCCTGAGGACCCTGGACACAGCTGAGCCACCTGGCACATCAGGACCAAGAAAGGGCCACGGGCCAGGCCACCAGGGGGCATTCACGAGAAAGTGATTTATGTGCACTCCGGCACCTCTGAACAGATCCACGTGACGAAACAAAATGAGGAAAACGGCTGCAAATGAATTAAAATCACACACACAGTCTTTCCTCGCCTGCGAGTTAAGAAAGGATCTTTTTAAAATATAGATCAATAGATACTTCCAGCATACATGTGAAATACAGTTTATTTGAAAAATATGTTTATAGACTCGTCAGTGAAGCATTCAATTTCTCCAGATCACAGAACTTTTTTTGTCTAAAATACCCAAAGGGGTTACTCACTAGCAGAATGAAGTCAGCACACTTTAGGATTGGTAAGGCATTATTCCGTGATACCTAGCTGTGTCTCTCAAATAAAAATGCAAAGAATACAATTATCAATATTGACACCATCTATATTTTTAAAAGATTATATGGATTCCCCAACCACCACCACCACCACCACTCTGATGTCACCAACGTCGGAGACAGCTTGAGGAGGTGGACACTGTCATTTAGCAGCTTGAACTGAGAATTCCCAGTTGAAGTTGCCCATTTTCCATTGTCTCTCATGCCCTGCAGTTTCCATCTCACTTCACGGACGACTGGTCTGCTAGAGATCGGCTCGGAGTGATCAGAACTAGCCGAAGGCATCTCCCCACTGAGCTAACATACTGCCCAATGAGTTTTTAAAGATGCCCAATGAGTTTTTAAAGATGAAGAAACATTAGGTTCTATCAAGACAGGCAAACTGGACATCCTATCGTTCATTAACACCCAGAGGGAGGGTTTCAACCCCGCAGCCGTTTCAACAGAGCAGCTGCTCCCAGCCCCAGGGTTCAGAGGCATGACTGGGATCTTAGTTGGAAAATGGGTCTTGGAGACGTCCGTCAAGTCTTGTGGTTAAATATCTCTACTGGGAAGCAAGACGGAGTAAAATAGTTAAACTAGGTGTTCCATGGCTTAGAATTAAATACTAGGGGGGAAGAAAGTAAAATTCTATTCAACTGGGTACCCTGCCCAAGTTACTCCGCTTTTCTGAGCCTCAGTGTTCCTTTCTGTAAAATGGGGGGTGACTTTTACCTGAGATCAGGGAATGAATGAATGATTCAGAGGCTTGAGCTCTTGGTGATCAAAGCTAGATACTGGCATGAGGCTGGGAGGTGGGAAGGAGGCAGTTAATAAATAACTGAATACCAATCTGTTATTCATGACCAGGGCCACGCCTTATATGTTCAAACTTTTTTGGGGGGGCGGGGGGGGAGGTCACATAAATAGTTCATGATATTTAAAAACAATTCATCCTGGACATTCTAGGTTCTGCCACGACATCTGCTCAGAGTGACGGGGAACTTCCTGAGCACCTCCTGGATAAAGCAGCTACATGTCCCCTGTGCCCACTCACAGGAGATTTAAACGAACAAAAGAAATGGCAGAGAAATCCTACCTGTTCAGACAGGCCTCAAATGCTGAAAGCAACTTCCGCTGAGGACTCTTACAAAGTTCAAAACACTTCACTATGTAGGAAAAAAGTGCATTAAAAACATACCAGAGGGAAGGTAAGAAGGAAACAGAGGTGGCTTTGTGGGAGTAAAGACTCAAGAGATGGAGGCCCTGGCCAGTTGGCTCAGCAGTAGAGCGTCGGCCTGGCGTGCAGGAGTCCCGGGTTTGATTCCTGGCCAGGGCACACAGGAGAGGCGCCCATCTGCTTCTCCACCCCTCCTCCTCTCCTTCCTCTCTGTCTCTCCCCCTCCCGCAGCCAAGGCTCCATTGGAGCAATGTTTGCCCGGGCGCTGAGGATGGCTCTGTGGCCTCTGCCTCAGGCACTAGAGTGGCTCTGGATGCAACAGAGTGATGCCCCAGAGGGACAGAGCATCACCCCCTGGTGGGCATGCTGGGTGGATCCTGGTCGGGCACATGCGGGAGTCTGTCTGACTGCCTCCCCATTTCCAGCTTCGGAAAAATGCAAAAAAAAAAAAAAAGGCTCAAGAGATGGAGAGACTTGCCCTGGCCGGATGGCTTGTTCAGTTGGAGTGCTACCCGGATGCACAAAGGTTGCGGGTTCAGTCCCTGGTCAGAGCACATACGGGAACAAACTGATGTTTCTCTCTCTCTCTCTCTCTTCCCCTCTCTCTGAAATCAATCAATAAATTTAGTCTGACCAGGCGGTGGTGCAGTGGATAGAGCTCAGACTGGGACGCAGAGGAACTCAGGTTCAAAACCCCGAGGTCGCCAACTTGAGTGCGGGCTCATCTGGCTTGAGTGCAGGCTCATCAGCTTGAGCGTGGGGTCGCTGGTTTGAGCGTGGGATCATAGACATGACCCCATGGTCGCTAGCTTAAGCCCAAAGGTCACTGGCTTGAGCCCACGGTGGCTGGCTTGAACAAGGGGTCGCTCTGTTTGCTGTAGCCCCCGGGGTCAAGGCACATATGAGGAAGCAATCAATGAACAACTAAGGAGCCACAGTGAAAAACTGATGCTTCTCATCTCTCTCCCTTCCTGTCTGTCTGTCTGTCCCTATCTGTCCTTCTCTCTGCCTCTCTCTCCGTCACAATAAATAAATAAATAAATAAATAAATAAATAAATAAATAAATTTTAAAAAGCAAAAAGAGATAGAGAGACTTAATGACACATTCTAGCTATGGACAAGAAGCATTGCAGAGAAGTCTGTCACCACAGTAGGACAAGGAACTAGATACATTTGACTGGACAGACTATGTTACCAACTGACCACATGAGATTAAGCAAGCCAGCAGCATCTCTGGCCCCTGCTGGTTTAAGAAGGGACAACAGAAGGTTGAAGAGCTGACCCCCAAAGATCATTTCCAGACTATAAAAATCTAGAAAGCTAAGCTAATTCTGTATATACAAAATCTTTTACACTAGTCACAATACTTATCACAATCATGTCGGGGACCATAGGGCAAGTAATACAATGTTCTTTCCTGATACATTACTTAAGCTCTCAAACCAAACCCCGACATCTTTCACAATGCTAAAAATAGTTCCCCCTCCACCACCACCACCACCACCCAAACAGAGAAGTATTATTACACAATGATTATTTTTGGTTTATTTGGGGTTGGGTTTCCTTTTTTTTGTTTGTTTGTTTGCTTGCTTGCTTTTCTGTCTCATGCGTTGTCACCTTGGCTGCAACTTGGATCTGAACATTGCTACATTCACCCAGACATATTGAAGACTTTCCTCTTAGTTTTCCTGGTCAGTGTACAGATCTCTCATGAATATTCCCATTTATTAGCTGATTTGTTTTCATGTTTATTTATTGATTTTAGCAAGAGAAAGGGGGGGGGGAAGAGAGGGAAAGAAAGGGAGAGAGAGGAAGAGACAGGAACATAGATCTGCTCTGTGTGTGCCCTGATGAGGGGTCGAACCCGCAACCTCTGCACTTCGGGATGACAGTCCACCCAACCGAGCTATCCAGCCAGGGCTATTAGCTGATTTTTAATACACAAACTTTAAACAGGGTATCCTAACGTTTCAAGTCCTCAGAAGCAATCATCTGTCAATTATAGATCAAAAGAGGAGGAAGAATTTATGATGAACATAAATGATAAGTGTTTTTTGCCTGACCAGGTGATGGCGCAGTGGATAGAGCATCGGACTGGGACGTGGAGGACCCAGGTTAGAAACCCTGAGGTCGCCAGCTTGAGCGTGGGCTCATCTGGTTTGAGCGCAGGGTCACTGGCTTGAGCATAGGATCATAGACATGACCCCATGGTTGCTGGCTTGCAGCCCAAGGTTGCTGGCTTGAGCAAGGGGTCACTCGCTCTGCTGTAGCCCCCAGTCAAGGCACATATGAGAAAACAATCAATGAATAACTAAGGAGCCACAATGAAGAATTGATGCTTCTCATCTCTCTCCTTTCCCGTCTGTCTGTCCCTATCTATCCCTCTCTCTGTCACACACACACACACACACACATGACAAGTGTTTTTAATACAAAATGATCATGAGGGTAGACAGTAAGCATTTTAGATTGTGACAATGGCATGAACTCAAACTCTGAAAACCAGCTTTCAGCAGGTCCCTGGTCACTGTCCTGCCCAGGCCTGCTCTTGTTTGCTTTGGCAGCTAGAGACCTCCTACCAGGGTGGTTCGGGCTATCAACATATGAAAGGCAAAGGGAGTGGAGAATTCCTCTTCTCCCCAATCCTTGGGGAAGTAAATCTTCCCACCTTTCACACAGCATTAAACCTGTTCCTCTGCTGCCTGGCCAGGAGAAGTGTCCCCATTTTTCTCCTGACCTGCTTCCTACCCACCCACCCACTGCCCTTTGGAGACAGCGTTATTCAATTGTTCCTATTATTCAATCTCCCGAATTCTTCAGTAGTCCTGTCACCTGTATTATTCAATTGGCTGGTGGTCAATTACTCAATGACCACCTAAGAGAGACTAGGACTCTCAACCCCCTGGGTTGTTGACCCCTTCTCTGGCCTGCAGACCTTTATCCCAGCCAACCGGCCACAGGAAAGTTCTACCATGGGATCATCCAAGCGTTTTAAAATCACAATGCCCACAAAACTCATTACTCTCTAAAAACAGTCATTTCCTCTAGTCTTGGCTTGTGGTACTGGCACCCACCCAGGGGCCCAAGGCACAAATCTTATCCCTGGCGTTCCCTCTGTCCCCCCACCCACATCCACCTGGTCACCTGTGTCACCTCCCAGATGTCTCTCACACCCTTCCACACCTCTGCTTCCTTATTGCCTTCAGCCACGCCCTACAACCCCGACTCTGAACAATGATAACCTCTTCACAACTCTGCCAGCGACTCAGGACTCACAGCGAGAATGAGGGCATCTCCACACCACTCACCCAGACATCCCTGAGCAAGTCTGTCCCTGTCTGTAGGGATCACGCCTGTCTGGTCACCCCTGTCTTTCCTTCGGGGACCTCACGTGAACATTTAGCACAATGGGGCAAGCAATGAATGACCACAGGCACAATGACCGCAGGGGTGAGACAGCTGGTACTTTCAGAACTAAACTCTGCTGCCAGACAGAAACACAAATTAACATTTATCTAAACATTCGTCTCTGAAGGACAAGTGGAGGCACAGAAACCTGACTTTCACACCCAAAGGCACTGCGGTCTTCCCTCACACTCACAGATACACACATGTATCTACACTTGTATAGTCTTACACTGTTTGACATGACAGGGCTATTCTGCAATAAAATGTATAAAATTGTGGGTGGCAACTGTTTCTTTCTGAAAAAAAAACACAAAAAACAACCTGAAAATACTCCTCTTCTCTGGATACTTTTAAAGACATAATAGCAAAACATAGCATCATCTCCAAGTCCTGTGTGGCTGGGAAGGGCGCTGGCCTTCAGGAGAGAGGCCTCAGTGCTAACATTCAGCTCAAACCCTGGCATTCTCAAACCAGTCTCCCTTCCCCTGCCTGCCACCTGCTGGGAAAGCCCGAGTGAGCCCAAGGTCACGGAGGGAGGCAGGAGCATCCCCATTAGGCAAGCAGAGCTCTGCAATCCTGTCCCTCCGGCTTGTGAAACTTTAAATATTTGCCCTAGACGTGCATGACAATAACATTCTAACCCTGAACCCTGGCACTTGGTCCCTGAAGAAGCAGTTTGTCCCTGAAGAACTTGTTAACCTCAAGTTTTTGTCCACTGAGGTCGTTCCAAGCAGCTTTGGGCCCCCTTCCAGACCTCCCTCACAATCCTGTCCTGAAAGCTCTGGGGCGGGGTGCCAGGCAAGGCCACGCCCACTGTCTGCCAGGCTTTAAATCCCCACAGCTGTGGGACCTAAAGCACCTTCTTGTCTCCGTGCCTGTTTTCTCTCATTGAAACAGGTGACAGGTGACGCCTGGCCTGTGGTGGCGCAGTGGTAATCAACCTGGTCCCTACCGCCCCCTAGTGGTGGTCAACCTGGTCCCTACCGCCCACTAGTGGGCGTTCCAGCTTTCATGGTGGGCGGTAGCGGAGCAACCAAAGTATAAATAAAAAGATAGATTTAACTATAGTAAGTTGTTTTATAAAGATTGATTCTCCCAAACTTAGCGAAAATCCAACATAAAGTACTTGGTAAGTAATTATTATTGTATGCTTTAACTTGCTGTAACTCTGCTTTATAAATTTTATAAAGTAAAGTTAGTTCCCTACTTTATAAATCACCATGACTGTGGAACTGGTGGGCGGTTAGAAAATTTTACTACTAACAGAGATACAGAAGTGGGTGGTAGGTATAAAAAGGTTGACTACCCCTGGAATAAAGCATCGACCTGGAATGCTGAGGTCGCCGGTTCAAAACCCTGGGCTTGCCCGGTCAAGACACGTAAGAGAAGCAACTCCTAGGAGTTGATGCTTCCAGTTCCTCCCCCCTTCCTCTCCCTCTCCCTCTCTTCTCTCTAAAATCAATAAATAAAATCTTTTAAATATATATATATTTTTTAAAAGATAAGAAAGAAATGGAGGTGATGATATAGCCCTACCTGGTCAGACTGTGTGAGTGATTAAAAGAGTTCATAATTCTTAGCGCAATGCCTGGCCCAGTCTGGGCGGCCAGTACATGCCAGCAACAGTGACATACATGATAACTATAGTCCCATATTGATATAGTAGACCTCCTAGCAACCTTTTCCCTTCCCTTGCACCTCCACAGGGGGTCCCTGACCTCCCACAGTTGTCTTACATACTCAGGGCAGTTCTCAGACACATTAGCCCCGGGGTCATGTGCCAGGCTTCGGAGAACCCAGACTGCCGTGTTCCAGCCACTGGGTTTCTGGTGCCGGGGCAGGGTGGGATGGGGACGAGAACACAGATTTCAAACACAGTGACCTCAGGGGTGTGGGTGCTGCTGGTTTGGAAGGACGTGCTGAGAAACACCGAGGGGCTGACGGGGCATCAGTGGAGGAGGGGGGGGTCCAAACGTCCGGGGGCCTTAGTGGTCCTCCACACACCCAGAAGGTCCTTCTCGGGGCCCTCCGGATCGGCAACTCCACCAACCATATTCCAAGGTCAGTCAGCTCAGGCGCCGGGAGCCCTCAGGCTCACACGCCGGCACCTACCGCCCTGGTCTGCCTGCAGTGCACCCAGCTGCAGGAGACTGGGGGCTCCCTGTGGCGATCAGGACTCAGCTAACTCAGTGCCTGGGACACGGGGGACCCTCCATAAAAGGTGAGTGATAGCCCTGGCAGGATAGTCCATTTGGTTAGAGCATCGTCCCAAAGCACAGAGGTTACCGGTTCGATCCCCAGTCAGGGCACATACAGGAACAGCTCAATGTTCCTGTCTTTCTCTCTCTCTCTCTCTCTCTCTCTCTCTCTCTTTCTCTCTCCCCCTCCCTTCTTCTCTAAAATTAATAAAATAAATATTGAAAAAAAACTAAAATAAAATAAACGGTGACAGATAGAATGAAAGCGGAGAGAAACAAAGGTATCCTTGGAGGAACTCCCCAACTAGAGGCCAGTTCAGGGGCCTTCATCTCAGAACAGTTCACGGGACACGAAGTGCCCCAGGCCCCCAGGAGCGTGGCCGGGATCCCTCCCACCCCAGCTGCCAGGATCCCTCCCACCCCAGCTGGAAGTCTCTTCTATGTTCAGTGGACCAGGAGTCATTGCCTCCAACCCACAACTGCTTCTTTCGCTCTTTGAAGGTAACAGAGTGCAGCCTCCGGCCTCATATGGCATAGGTCCAGCCAGTGCGACAAGCTGCTGCAACCAGGAAGCATTTATTTGTGGGCATTTCTGGTAAATTGCCCAAAAAGATCTCAGCAGAGGACGAACACTCCAGCGAACGGTTGTAACTTCTCTCTCTCTCTCTCTTTCTCGTTCTAAATAAGTATGAACTCTCATCACTAAGTTTGCATTCTTTTTCTTAAAAAGGATTCCAAATGTGTTTCTCTTTTTAAATTTGTTTTTTCAATTGCATTTTATATTCAATATTATTTTGTATTAGTTTCAGGCGTTCACCGTTGAGGTCTTATAATAGCTGGACCCGCCTGATGCACACACTTTACATATCCTGCAACCTGGCCCTCTGGCTTGTAGAGGGTTTTCTTAAATTCACCACCCATTCTGCCCTCCAAGGACAGTACCTAACCAAGTCAACCACACCTTTATAAACACCTTCTAGGCAGGATTTCAAATGCTTTCAAGAGGACTTCAAGGTGAGTTATCAAAATCACTGTCCAAAGCGAGATCCAGACAGAATATCCTGTCTGAACCTCCCAACACCGGCATAACAACTTTCTTCAACTCTGAATGCTAATTTAAATATAAAACCCCTCCATTTTTTGTGTGCAATCACCAATGATTATAAGGACGGGTTTTTAGGAAAGCCAAGCACATGTTCTCAGTGTCAGGAAATACTAACTAAAATTCTAAGCACTATTTTCAATCTTATCCCATACAGTATTCATAATTTTAATTTGAAAAGCACTTTTGTGGTTTATACACACCTAAAGAAATTGTCAGTGGAGTTGTTAGGGGTCCTTTCATCACAGACTGAATTAGGAATTCTAGGATTTCTTGCCAGGTAAATTGTAGTACTCTACATTTCCAGGGATAGATGTATGGAAAAATAGATATATCTCTTAAAATAAATACTAGCTATATTTATTCATACATGATTATAGATTTATGCTCAAACACAAAGTGACAACACTGTCTTCTATCCACCTGGAAGCAATGGAAAGAAGCCAAGCTGAAACAGATAAAAGCAAGCTGATTTATATGAGTTATAGAAATCAAGTTGAATTGTAGAAAGCACAATAATATGAAAACTAGCTTTAACTTCAATGTGTGTGATACACAAGTAATTCATACACAGTTTTACTGACTTGCCCACTTGGCTCTATGAGGCCCTTAAAAATGTTAAGAAAGACATAGAATACATTTTATATTTTAAAAAATAGCTGTTCATCTCCTTGTCCCAGATTGGTCAGAGTTCACCACGCAAGTAGAATGAAATCAGTCCTCATTTTATTCATGACGGCTCCTTTAACCCCCAGGATGTGGGCTGCTTATGAGTATAAATTAAAATTCTTGGCCCTGGCCGGTTGGCTCAGCGTCGGCCTGGCGTGCGGGGGACCCGGGTTCGATTCCCGGCCAGGGCACACAGGAGAAGCGCCCATTTGCTTCTCCACACCCCCCCCCTCCTTCCTCTCTGTCTCTCTCTTCCCCTCCCGCAGCCAAGGCTCCATTGGAGCAAAGATGGCCCGGGCGCTGGGGATGGCTCCATGGCCTGTCCCCCAGGCGCTAGAGTGGCTCTGGTCGCTGCAGAGCGACGCCCCGGAGGGGCAGAGCATCGCCCCCTGATGGGCAGAGCGTCGCCCCTGGTGGGCGTGCCAGGTGGATCCCGGTTGGGCGCATGCGGGAGTCTGTCTGACTGTCTCTCCCGGTTTCTAGCTTCAGAAAAATACAAAAAAAAAATTTTTTTTAATTCCTACTTCCATAAAACCTTCCAGATTTAATGTCTCGTGGCAGTGTGGAATAGTGAGAAGGCAGGGCTTCCACAGTCAGAAATATCCACATTCAACTTTTAGACCCACCAGTGACCTTGAACCGAGTGCTAGGATTCTTCCCTGCCTCAGTTTCCCACCTGTCCAGGGAAAGTAACACCTATTTTGCATATTTTATGCAACAAGACAAGGTGCTGGGCACTTGGCCAAGAGTTGATTAGTAATAACCTTATTTTAAGGGTGGTTCCGATAATCCTTGTCACTTTGGATGACAGACCAGGCCAATAACATCCTTCTCCTTGCCTTTAAATGCTCATTACCAGACATGAAAGAGATGCCGCGGAAGCGAAAGAGCAATGTGCCATTGGTCTCTCTCTAAATGCCCGCCTGTGTGGAAGGAGGGCCCTAAAACTCCCCTTTGCGTGAACACCTGTGCGCACCTGGGCGCACCAGCCTGGTTCGCTCAGAGGTCCCTGCTTTAATAGGCCTACAACAAATATTTGTTAAACTGAAAGCCTGCTAGCCCGAGTGAGAAATAAATGTTAATGGGAGTCCTAATTCATGGCCCTGTTCGCGAGGTGGGGCGTCACCGAGGCCGGCTTTCTGAGGTCCCAAGGGTCCCAAGGGTCCCCGGTAAGCTGGTCGGTAACTCTTCAGTGCTCGCTGCTGAGGTCACTCACAGGGGAGCGTCTGGACGCAGCTGAAACCCTCTGACACCGAGCAGGGAGGTTCTAACCTGGTTTAGAGACACACAACCCAGTTCAAACGCCACGGGCATGGGCGCACTATTTGCCTAACAAATGGACAGTGTGCCCAGGAACTAATTGCGGAAGCAATCTCCTCTCGCCTTCACCACCATCCCCTTTTCATCTTTTTTAATGTGACAAGACACTGGCACCTAAGCGATTGGAAGGCTTTCCGCCTTCGTGGGGCTGAGCAGAGGTCTGCACAGGGAACTAAAGTGGCCTCTCCCAGCCCCCACGAAGGGGTCGCATTACATCCCACCCAAGTTCAGGCTGACCTCAGCACAGGGTCCCAGCGGTGGCGGGGACAACTCCGCGGTCCCCAAGAGACCGACTGTGTCCCATCCAACGTAAAGAGATCCGGGGCAGGTCGCCCCCACCGCGTGAGTGCCCAGCGCCCCACACCTACGTCCTCGGCACGACTTTCTGTTCCCTGAACCAGCAGCTCCCGGCTAGAGTAGTCCCTCTGAACTCCCTCCCTGGTCCCCAGCTCCCCACCTGGGTTCAGAGCAGAAGCCCACGCGTGCGGGAGAAAACAGGGAGCGATCACCTCCCGCGCGCGCGCGCTGCCAGGTGAGCTTGGCGCCACCCTCACCTGTCCGAAGCGGCGTCCAGGGAGCTGCAGAGGGGGCGACCGCGCGCCCCTCACGTGCGCGGGACCCGTCGCCGCGGTAGCCACCGCTCAGCTCACCAGCGCAGGGAGCAGCTTGGCCACAGTGGGGGCGGGTGCAGGCCCCGGGCCGCCCCACTTCCTCGACCTCGCCCCGGAGCCCCGCCTTCTCCAGGGGGAGGAGGCGGAGGCCCGCGTCACCTTGGAGCCCTGCGTCCCCTTGGAGTCGCCACCGTGCAAGAGCAGGCGCTGCTGTAGTGACTCTGTGCCGGTGCCAGAAGTCCCCTCCGCTCGCCTGTGGGCGAGAAGGAAGAGGTTCGGGTAGCTCCTTAGCCTGGGTTGGCGCCTAGGAAAAGGAAGGTGTGTCCAAAAGTCTGGCCGTGACTGGGGGAGTTGAGTTCTCTCGCGTTTTAGGTTAGTCAGGAAAGAGGACAGGTGTGGCTTGCCAACGTTAAAATGGCTTAAGATCCTGTGTCCAGTGATCCTCATGTAAGTGCGCCTTGCTCCCAGAAGTCCCGAAGGGTCAGTGGTGAGAGAGCAGCTTCCATTGTAGCGCCCCGACCCTGGCAAGTGGCGCCAGAGCCCGGCAACCTGTGGGAACTGGTGCTACGTGAGCACCAGGCGTATAACGTGATTAGATTTAATTTTCAGATATTAGTGAGAGTTCATCATTTCCATAGCTTAAGGAGAAGCAAATAAACCTCCGAAGCCTGAAATAACCTGCCTGAAGCAAGTTAATAGCCGAGTCAGGGCAGCCTGAAGCCTATATGACAAATCTAGGCTTTTTCCACTGTGCTTTGGACAGAAAAGGGGCCTCTCTTACCTTAAAGAGCAGCGGTAAGGTGGGGGTGGGGGGGTGGGGGGAGGAGATAGAGTGTACCGGAAAGAAGAGAAAGAGCCATAAGGAGAAACAGCAACTATACCTTTAAAGCTGACTAACAACTGAATTCAAATAGTGAGTGAACCCACAATAAAAGCTTTCTTCCCTCCTAACTCCGGCCACAGCGGAGTTCCTGTTCTGCGGTCACGACGCCAACCGCAAGTCAACATTGACTAACAGCGTTTTTCCGTCACTAAACGTTACGAAAAGTGAAACATCTACAGGCCCAGAACTCTAGGATCTGATCTCCTTCCCCTCATCACCATACAGTCCTTTGTCCTGCTTTGTTTTTTTGTTTGTTTGTTTTTTATTTAAGTCTTTTAAACATGTCACCTACCTCTTACTAATATGTTTTAGCCGGGGAATGGTGGAATAATGCTATTGCTTTAACTGATTTAACGTCCCTACGAAGCCACAAGCAGCACTTTGTTTTTTTGTTGTTGTTGTTTTTGTTTGTTTGATTGTTTGTTTTTGTATTTTTCTGAAGCTGAAAACGGGGAGAGACAGTCAGACAGACTCCCGCATGGGCCCGACCTGGATCCACCTGGCACGCCCACCAGGGGGTAACGCTCTGCCCACCAGGGGGCGATGCTCTGCCCCTCCAGGGCATCGCTTTGTTGCGACCAGAGCCACTCTAGCGCCTGGGGCAGAGGCCAAGGAGCCATCCCCAGCGCCCGGGCCATCTTTGCTCCAATGGAGCCTTGCTGCAGGAGGGGAAGAGAGAGACAGAGAGGAAGGAGGGTGGGTGGAGAAGCAAATGGGCGCCTCTCCTGTGTGCCCTGGCCAGGAATCGAACCCGGGACTTCTGCACACCAGGCCGAGGCTCTACCACTGAGCCAACTGGCCAGGGCCACAAGCAGCATTTTGAACAGCAGTTGGACTCCTATGTGGCTGACACATGTTCAATGCACTGTTGTTACAATGAATTTCTTGACTTAAACAGGTTGCGGCTCAGGTCTTGTATTAGAAGCACTATCAATGATGTCATAATCGCTTTTTTAAAAGTAAAAAATCTGCGTTTATCATCAGTGGACTTCTTCTCTGTTTTGCCTTCTGAATTGACATAAGCAACAAGGTACTTGGCCCCCGAAAAACAACCCTATCGTCAATCTGATGACTGGATGGGGACTTTCCTCACCCTCCACACCTGTATTGTTACCAGACCAGATACAACGGATCGTCCATCTTAGCGCCTGCGAGGCTGGTCTTTCAGATTTCAAATGGTGGGCGTGCCTTCTGTGGGACCGAGGTGCCCCTTGGGCTGTCACAGCTGATGCTGCCTGTCACGCATTGGGAAACTGCCGTGGAGGTATGTCAGCAATGTCACTGTGCCTGTCCGGATGAGCCACAGCAGTTTAGACAGGATGTGTTGTGCAGGGCTATAGTCACCTGGAATCCTCCCCCCATGGGGTAGAAGAAGGCGTCTCTAAAAGAAAGAAGGCCCCGATTTGCAAATGCACAGACACAAGAACTCCCAACTCTTCTGTGCTCCTAGGTTACTGGGACAGGCCTGCCTGGATCACCCCGCCAGCACTGGCCACGAGTCAGTCCAGCCCGGCTCTAACTGGAGAACGCAAGGTGAACCTTGTGAGTACAAGTCCCTTCAGTTCCGAAGAAAAAAAGGTGTCTGAGATCTGCTACCAGTGACGTCCGGCATTGGCACCTAGCGGCCCTTACATTTTCCTTCCTTGGCGCCTTTGGTCATTTGGGGGCCAATAAAAACAACCGAGATATAAACACGCAGATCCAGACCGACCAGGGTGTGAAGCCAATGGAATGGTTCAGGCAGAATATGGTCCGCTGTCCGAGTGGCAGATGGTTAGCGTGTGTCATAAGGAAGCATGTTCTTTGCTAATGGCGCTGAGAGAATGGCTTATACCTTTTATTGTTGGTGCAAAGAGTTTTTTTGTTATTATATTTACTCACATTTTCCCCCGTCATATAATTGGCATGACAGATTACAGAAAGAAAGCATATCCCCTTTTTTATAGTAGCAGGTGCAGAGAGACCAAAACTTAGTGACTCACTCCAAACCAAAGTTGGCCACATAACGTGCTATCGGTTTTGGTAGGGTTTGGGCTTCTTGGACAAAGGAGTTTCCCTAACACAAAAGGAGTCTTTCTAACTTCCTCAGAAAGAAGCCTCCTTTTTAAGCCTTTCTTTGGAAACCAACACCAGCATTTGATTGTCTTATAATCCTGTGTAGCAAATTATTTCAAATGCCTAGGCATATCATAGACAAAAGCCAATTAGCTGGAAACATTCACCGTGAGTAACTTGCTCAAAGTTACACTGTTCTGGATATTAGAGTTTTCATTGGGGTAAGAATTCCATAGCCAGGATGAACATCTGGTAGTAGTTGCTTTTAAAAAGTTAAAATGATTTAGAGACATAGAGGGTCAACTTTAAAAGACTTAGTTAGTTCCCCACTTATCAGGTGGGTAAAAACGAACCCAAAGGTACCCTCTTAGGTGAAGCTTAACCTTGCTCAAGCGAACCCTGTAATCGCCAATACTTTTGTCTGGCGACGTGAATTCCATCCAGCTAGCTAATTGCTTCAACCTTCCACAGAGTACCCCGGAGTGAAGGAGGGTTTCTGTACAGCATCGATGTGGTCCCATGTCAGGTCACTTCTGTTGGATTATACGCTACCACGTTGCCATTGGCCATGGTGAGGGGCTCGTTAGGATCAACCTTGAGAAGCAGGTTGTTGGATGTGCACTTGGAATGTAGGTCAGGGTAGTTTTTTTTTGTTGTTGTTTTTTGTTTAAATCAGTGAGAGGAGAGAAGGCAGAGACAGACTCCTTCCTACATGTGCCCTGACTGGGATCCACCCAGCAAACCCACTAGGGGGCGATGCTCTGCCCAATTGAGACCATTGCTCCTTTGCTCCAACCAAGCTGTTCTTAGCACCTGGGGCAGAGGCCATGGAGCCATCCTCAGCGCCCAGGACCAACTCGCTCCTGATTGGAAATTGAACCAGAGACATCCACACATGGAGCCGACGCTCGACCACTGAGCCAACTGGCCAGGGCAGGGTAGTTGTTTTTAAAATTCTGGTATCCGGAGATTATCTGAGGCAGAAGTTTTCGTTTAGCTCAGGAGTTCAAAGCTAGGCATTCCTGCAGCGGCTGGTTGGTTTGTGTTCTCTGGATTCCGCAAATAAAACAACTGATGTTGTGTCTCAGTTTGACTTTGGGAAATGCTAAGAGTGGCTGACCTCTATCCTATATTCAGAAATGCTTTTTTGTATATATATATATCGTACAGTAGAGCTGCATTTTTCTACCTTGCTTTCTCAAGTCTGAGATGAAACTAAAGGAAGTTACAAAGCCAGAACATCAGGATAATGTTCAGTTCTCCATGCAACAGGCTCTCCATTTATCCCCACACATTGATTTGCACAACTAACTCTCCAAAGCAGGTACAACTTGGGTCCCAAACGGCGATGCCCGCAAGGGCCAGGCTGGTGAAATAAATGTGTGATAAGACCACAGACAAGACAGTAGAGACTGTCACAAACTGCAGAGGGCGTGCCCACCCGAAGGCACTGATTTCAACTATTGTTTTATCTCTGTGCTGGCCAAGTAATGCAGGTGGCCAGAAGCCAGGTGGCCCTGTGTGTCCCCTGATCCACAGGGTGTCCAACTCTAAGGTAAACACTATGGAAATAAGACAGCCCTCCAGGTGCTCATACTTTGGTGAAGGGAAAGGGGAAAACACTTGGAAACAAACACTAGAGAGAGTGGGGGGGGGGGTCTGATAGCAGCACCTGCCCAGGCAGCCAGTGAACGAGAGAGTCAAGTTCAGGAGACCAGGTAGGACATATACACACAAGGGAACCTGCAGGAACAGTGGCTCCAGGCAGCCCTGAGTGCAGAGGAGGGAGGTCCTCATGGGTGACCCAGCAGAAGAGCCATCTGAAGAATGAAGCCAGACCTGTTCAGCGCTGTTTCCATAAATAGTCTCGAGTAATCTGAAAATGAAAATATAGATGCAAAGGGAGAAAGAATAGCTACACTCTGGGTTGTAGACATTAACTGAGTTTGGACTTGAAGTCTACAGACTATCCTTGTGACTGACTGGGAGGTATAATTTGGATGTTCTAATTCATCCAGCCTCCCATTTCTGGCTATAGCAACAATTTACAAAGAAAGTAGAGAATCACTAATTAATGGATGAAAAAGTAGTCAGGAAACATCTGGTGTTTTAAGTGCATAATAATATTTTCAAGCCGGCTTGGTCTACAATGACCTCTTTTCTAGATTTCTATTTTTGAGGTACGTCTTTATACTGTCTATTGTTGACACTTCCTAAGAAAATGTGGGCCCAAAATAAAAATAAAATACTAGGAAGGAATGTGACTTGAAGTGAATTTCTTAATTTCCAGGGTACAGGTGCTCAATCTTCTTTTCTTATTGGGAAGCAACTCTACTGAAAATTATACATTCCATACAGGGCTTATTCTTTTTTATTCTTTTTATTTATTTATATATTTTTTTGTATTTTTCTGAAGCTGGAAACGGGGAGGCAGTCAGACAGACTCCTGCATGCACCTGACCGAAATCCACCCGGCATGCCCACCAGGGGGCGATGCTCTGCCCATCCAGGACGTCGCTTCTGTTGCGACCAGAGCCATTCTAGCGCCTGAGGCAGAGGCCACAGAGCCATCCTCAGCGCCCGGGCCAACTTTGCTCCAATGGAGCCTTGGCTGTGGGAGGGGAAGAGAGAGACAGAGAAGAAGGAGAGGGGGAAGGGTGGAGAAGCAGATGGGTGCCTCTCCTGTGTGCCCTGGCCGGGAATCGAACCCGGGACTTCCGCACGCCAGGCCGATGCTCTACCACTGAGCCAACCGGTCAGGGATTATTCTTTAAAAAAAAACAAAACTTTGCTTAGTTTGAACTTCCTAGTAGCCGATTTTAAAAATGAAGAATGGGAAGATTGAAAGCCTATTCAGTTATAAGCACACAATGTATTTTAGGTCATGGAATAGGAAGGGAGTTTCTTAGCTGATTCTCGACGTCAGGTGTACTTGGGTGTAGCCTTGTGAACGTTTACAATGATCTTTGCACCCTTCCCCTCCGAATGGCTTGTGACAGGTCTCCTTTAGCGAGGCTGAGGAATTTTCCAATGTGGCTCTATTCCTGTGTCTCTCGTTTGAAAAGCCCCGCCTCCTTTTGCACACTAAACATGTTTTGCCGTGCAAGTTCATTGGTAACACGTGCTCAGGATGCTAGCAAACCAAGCGAGGAGTTCCAGCTCCGCACAGATTCAGGGCATGAAGACGTCCCGTGGCTTTAAGTTCCCTGTATATAAAGCCTTATTTCAGGGGTCTCAAACTCGCAGCCCGCCGAACAATTTTGTGCGGCCCGCAGACTAATCCACGAAGTTCAAAATATTTTGGATAAAATTAAGTAAGCCTAGGGGCCTACTTGTATTTTTCATTTCTCTAGCATCCTAGCTAGATATTAGCTTAGTTAACAGCAGTTGTGATGCGAACTACAGTTTCTGGTCGTTTTGTGACACTGAGTAAACTGCATGTACGATTGTGCTTGTTGTACTGATTTTTTTTTGTTTTCAACTGCAGTGAGAAAAGTGTTGCGTAACAGTTGCCTTTTGTAGACCTAGTGCGGCCCGCCGAATGGCTGTGATCTTGCTCTGCGGCCCACATGCTGAGTTGAGTTTGAGACCCCTGCCTTATTTCTTATAGATGCTGTCTTTCTCCCTAAGTAACAAAAGCTAATTGCTTTTCTTGAGAATCAAGCAAATCCATACATCCTGTTCCTTTACCCACACAAACTTAATGTATTTTAACATATTACATTAATTTTTTCTTTTTTTTAATGTATAGACACATACTTTTTTTTTACATGGATAGTAATAGTTAACAGTTTTTTTTAAAGATTTAATTTATTGATTTTACAGGGGGGCAGGTGGAGTGAGAAGTATTAACTCATAGATGCTTCACTTTAGCTATTCATTAATTGCTTGTCATATGTGCCTTGACCGGGCAAGCCCAGGGTTTCGAACCCGCAACCTCAGCGTTCCAGGTCAATACTTTATCCACTGCACCACCACAAGCCAGGCTACATATGAATTATTTTTAAAGAGAAGGGGGAGAGAGTGAGAGAAAGAGAAGGTGGAGGGGATGGGAAGCACCAACTTGTAGTAGTTGCTTGCATATGTGCCTTGACCAGGCAAGCCCAGGGTTTCGAACCAGCCACCTCAGTGCTCCAGGTCGACGCTTTATCCACTGCGCCACCACAGGTCAGGTTAGGCTCCCCAATTTCAATTGCGTTAAAGCATCTCTCTCTGAGAGCTGGGTGTCAGAAGGAGGAGTAGGCTCAGAGGACCAGCATTTAAAATGCTAGCGGGGACATTGTCCCGTGGCCTGCTCATGTTCTGTGTGGCTTTAACGGGCACATGTTAGCAAGGTGTTCTTCAGGAGGCTGTGTCCCCAACAAGCTGTAAACATCCAATGGTCACTTCCTGACGAAACGTGGCAGGAGAATTAGCAGCACCACAGAAAGCGTGACTGGACGTCTAAAGGGTGGAAATTAAAAACGAAAAGGCAGGTGATCGATGAGCAGGGCTGGGAAGCAAGCCGGAACTGAAATTGGCTGGGCAGAACTCCGGACCGTCGGGACAAGACACGCAGGCAGTCTGGAGGTCAAATCAGATGGGAGGTCACGTGGGCCCAATACAATCAAAGTGCAGACCGTGTGCTGTGTGTGTTGTGGTCAGTCAGACAAGAAAATGGATTTTTCTTCTTTGCGGTCACACCTCGCTCAAGATGTTACTGCTGTCCCTGTGGTTGTTGGAAATACAGCCGCACTTGTCTTCATGGAGATTGACCTTGGGGCAACGCTTTCCGTTTACACAGGCCTTTGGGGAGAGCATGAGCTAGCTCTTTGGCCATTTGGGGGAGCGAGCAGGTTTGCTTTGGGGGTGAGCACTGCTCATGATAAAACGCCTGGGGTGCAGCCTCCTCAGCTTCCCTTATGGGGCCGAGATTGCTTCTGGCTTCTGTGGAGCCAGGAAGCGGCTGTGTCCCCTGCTCAGCCGAAGCCACTGGGTTCTGGGTCTTAGTTGACGAGGCCACAACCACCTCCCACTTTCTGCTGACTTGACACTGGAACTTTGACCCTTATCTGTGAAACTCTATGAAGCTTTTCCATAGGTAGCCCAATGTCTTGGTCAGATTTCATCTCAGATTGCAAGATTTCTTCCTTCTCACCACTCCTATATATGAAATCTAGTGCCGATTCCATTTGACAACCCTTTACTGCACATCTTTATTTCTTCCTCCTTTTTTTTCCAAGTGAGAGGAGAGGAGATAAAGAGACAGACTCCGCACGTGCCCCAACCACGATCTGCCCAGCATCCCCTGTCTACGGCCGATGCTCTGCCCATCTTGGGCATGCTCGCAACTGAGCTATTTTTAGCGCCTGAGGCAGAGGCTCCACAGAGTCATCCTCAGTGCCCAGGGCCAATGCATTTGAACCAATCAAGCCATGGCTGCAGGAGGGAAAGAGAGAGAGAGAAGGTTGGGGTAGGGGGAGAGAAGCAGATGGTCACATATGTGTGCCCTAAGTGGGAACGGAACCCAGGACATTCACAGGCTGGGCCGATGCTCTACCATTGAGCCAACCAGCCAGGGCCTACTACACATCTTATATCAGGATAAGCACAAGGAATCCAAAGAGGAATAAAATAATACGCATGTTCTTATTAAGGATAGTTTTCCCAATCTGGCAAAATTGTGGCTCCCATACAGATGTAAAATGGACTCGTGTCAGAAATTTTATTATTTTTTTTAGTGAGGGGACCCTACTTAAATATTACAACCAGTTCAATGAAAGAAGCCAAAAGAAAGCCCACAGATTTATGTGGATGTTGGTTCACAAACCAGTCCCCATCCACAAAAGGGCAAGGATGAACCAAAGAAATAGGCGGGGCACTTTAGACCGGTAGGCGGCAGGCTGAACAAGAAGGGGACGTCCGGATGAAGCTGTCCGTACTTACCGGGACCTTCAGAATTTATCGGGAGGCCTTAATGTGGGTCCATCCCAAATACCATCTGGATGGTCTCAGTAACCCCCTGTTCTCTCAAGGTTATTATGCCCTTGATAATGGCTCCCACTGTGACAGGGGACAGAAGGTACATTCTACAGAAAAGCAGACAGGAGTCTCTGATTGCCTGGGTCCTACCCAAGAGGCCACTGGTGTTCACACTGTCCCCAACAATGAAGTAGAAGAATGTTGAAATGAAGTTAAATAGACGTAAAGCCATCTCTGTTAATGGTGGAAGGAAAGCTTGTTCCTCCACTGGACAGACTTAGTTTGTATAACTCTATACAATCATTACACTGTGTTGCTATTAATCATCTAAAATTTACCAAATTGTAATATTGTTCAAGGGCAAGGAAAGGCCAACATCATATAACCTGGAAGGTTCTGCTCTAGACAATATATAGTTTCCTATGAACGTATGTATTTTTCTCTGCACCTGAATGAGAAAAGATATTAAGACTTAACTAGTACCTATGTGTGGTCACAGTGCTAAACACTATCAAATCGTCCCGTCCACCTTGAAAGATTAGCTATTAGCATCTAATGTTATTATTAAAACATGCCATAGAGAAATGTTCCAAGTCCCTGCTAGTAAGTTGGAAAGGTAGGAATTATTTATATTTAATGATTCCAAAGACTACTCTTCAGTCTATAAACTACAGGCCACCCCCCTCAAAAAAAAGGTGAGGTATAATGAAGTGGACAGATCGTACTTAGAGTCCCTGTATACCTCTCATCCAACTTAACTGTTTAACTGCTGGTAATGTCTTAGAATACCCTGGTGCATTTGTCACGATTAAGAAGCTCGCATTGGTATTTACTGTCACCTAATTTCCAGATATTATTTAGAGTTCATCTATTTTTCCATTAATGGGCTTTTTCTGCCCCAGGATGCAGACCAGGTACAACATTCTGTTGACCTGCTGTGTCTCTCCAGTCTCCTCTGATCTGGGACAGTTTCCTTGGTGTTCATGACCTTGACAATTTTCAGGAGTCCTGGCCAGGTGTAGAATGACCTTCAATCAATCTGGGTTGGCCTGTTGCTGTTCTTTTGATTAGAATGGAGTCTAGTGTTTTAAGACAGGTACATCTAGGGCAGTGGTTCTCTCAACCTCTCTAATGCCGTGACCCCGCCGCAATACAGTTCCTCATGTTGCGTCACCCAAACCAAAAAATAATTTTGGTGGCTACTTCATAACTGTAATTTTGCTACAGTTATGATTCGGAATGTAAATACCTGATATGCATTATGTATTCTCATTGCCTCTCCGCCTCCTAGGCTTCTGTCCTCCGGCACTTGCTGCACCTGCCCACTGATGACGTCAGCAAGCGCCGGACACACGTAATGCGCTGCTGTGGACTGTGGAGCGTGCGCCCCCTTCCCCCACCCCTTAGGCCCCGGACGGATGATGCAATCACGTCTGCGCATGACCGCAGACAGTAGCGCGGCTTCTCAGCGGCTAAAGCCGTGGGAAATATGTATTTTCCGATGGCTTTAGGCGACCCCTATGTTTTGGTCATGCGACCCCCGCCGGGGTCGCGACCCCACAGGTTGAGAACCGCTGATCTAGGGGAACTGCCTTGACTGTCACATTCAGTTGGGGGGGTACACAGGGTACATATAGTCACAGGCTGTCAGCTGTGATGTTACCATCAGAGAAGAATTTCTCAGAATTTTTCAGAATGCATTTTGGACCTCATGTGGGTCTTTCTTCACAGGCAGGCAGAGCGTGGGGCTTAGAAAGGAGGTATTCCATGCTCTGGCTGTTTCCACTGTCCGTGAGTCAGTCACTTGGCGCACCCTACCTTCAGTGCCCTCCTCTAAACAGGAAAGAGCAAGAAAAACCACCAGCCCAATGAAACGGAACTCGGCTTCTCCCTGCACAAGCCCAGAGCGGGCGGGACACTGGGCCTTCCAGTAATGGGCAGAGAAACTGCAGAGTCATGCCGTGCCCCGCCTCCCGCCTGCTCCGGGACTCAGACCATCTCCCCGGCAGAGGCAAGGCTCCGCTGCTGTGACAGGCGAGGTACCCAGCTGTGTCTCAGAGACTCCCCCCTCCCTGCCCTCTTAGACATATCTAGTGTTACTGATAGATTTCTAGGAGTCTAGGTTGCCCTTTTTTTTTTAAAGGATCAAAAGATCTCACCTCCAACAGAGCCTCCTGATAAAGTCATGTGACCAAGGTGTTTTTCTAAAGCACCGTGTGTATGATGGACTAAAGGTGATCTCTTTTGCCCTGGCTCAGTTGGTTAGAGCAGTGGTCCCCAACCTTTTTTGGGCTACGGACCGGTTTAATGTTAGAAAATATTTTCACGGACCGGCCTTTAGGGGGAGACGGATAAATGCACAAAATAAAATTATGCGACCGGCGTAAAAGCTGTGGTATTTTTAAATATAATTGTTGAACTTATGATATTTATTGGGCTGAGTTAAAGGAGGAACGAGCATGTCCTCGTTATTTAAATTTGTTATTCTGACAACGTTTTACGTCTGACATCAATATGTAATATGATAGGTTCAGGCTCGCTACCAATCACGAACCTACGACAATAAAAATAAACATGAATCCACTGTGTACTCGTATGCAACTTTATTAGAAGCGTCCTCTTAACATCGCACCAGCAACATAACATGAGTAACACCCTCTCTGCCTCCAAACACTTTCCAGTCGCTATGGTAACGTTTAAACATGCCTTAAAAATAAGATACAGGCCCTGGCCGGTTGGCTCAATGGTAGAGCATTGGCCTGGTGTGCAGGAGTCCCGGGTTCGATTCCCAGCCAGGGCACACAGGAGAAGCGCCCATCTGCTTCTCCACCCCTCCCCTTCTCCTTCCTCTCTGTCTCCCTCTTCCCCTCCCACAGCCAAGGCTCCATTGGAGCAAAGTTGGCCCAAGCACTGAGGATGGCTCTGTGGCCACTGCCTCAGGCGCTAGAATGGCCCTGGTTGCAACAGAGCAGTGCCCCAGATGGGCAGAGCATTGCCCCCTGGTGGGCATACCGGGTGGATCCTGGTCAGGCGCATGCAGGAGTCTGTCTGACTGCCTCCCCCTTTCCAACTTCAGAAAAATACAAAAAAAAAAAAATACAACTCACCATTGTTATGAATATTGTAAGTTAAGGGTTATTTATTATAATCTTTATATAGAATGAGAGATAGTAGCCTATCTCTCAATGACCATAACGCTAAATCAGTGGGAGCCCTGAGCTTGTTTCTCTGCAACGAGACGGTCCCATCTAGGGCTAATGAGAGACAACGACACCCGAAGTGTGTTGCTTATGTCCAGTCTATTCTGTAATTTTGTTTTGGTTGCTGTCACTGCAGAAAATCCCGCTTCACACAAATAGGATGTCGGAAATGGCAACAGGGTTTTAGTGCTTTTGTGGCGATCTTGGGGTATTCTGCCATGACTTTAATCCAGAACACGGGCAGAGTTGTAGTCTCGAACATATTTTTAAGGCCATTGTCATTTGCGATCTCCAGTAGTTGATCCTCTTCTTGCATAGACACGCTGGATTCACCTGGTTTGTTGACAAATGGATCGCAGATCCATTCCTTGGCAAATCGTGGGTCTTTTGTGATTGGGAAGTAGCATTCAAACTCTTTTAAAAGCAAATACAGGTGATCGTGCACCAGCTGGGACAATGAAGGCTTGGGCTCAGTCTCTTCCAAAATTCCCACGAATGTTTGAAACATGTCAACTATACCCCTGTTCACGCATTGTCCCCATAAACCCAGTTTGGCTTTAAATGCAGCTACTTTATCTGCCAACTTAAAGACAGTTGTCATTTTCCCCTGAAGTGACTGATTGAGTTCATTGAGGAGGTTAAATATGTCGCACAGGTAAGCGAGTTTTGCAACCCATTCCTCGTCACTGAAATGTGCTGCTAGCGGTGACTTTTTTTCTGAGAGAAATCTCTGCAGCGGCTCTCGTACTTCAAACACTCTGGCCAGGGACCTCCCTCGGGATAACCATCTTATTTCTCTGTATAAGAGAAGGTGTCTGTGCTCCGCGTTCATTTCCTCACAAAGCCGCTAGAACAGGCGCGAGTGAAGGGTGTGTGCTTTGATGTGGTTAATAACTTTAACGACATCATTCAATACACTGTTAAGTTCTGGTGGTATATTTTGGCTAGCCAGCATTTTCAGGTGCAACCTCCTTAATCCGAGTAGTTAAACCAGACATCCTTCTGGTCATGATGGCAGCTCCATCTGTGCATATGCCGACACAAAAAGACCATCTCAGTTTTCCTGATATATAGTCATCCAGCGATTTAAATAGTTCTGCGGCTGTGGTTTTGGTTGGCAATGATAATGCACATAACATATCCTCGTGCACATCCTCTTGATAAAGATAACGCACGTAAACAAGTAGCATTGCCTTGTTGTCAATATCTGTAGATTCGTCGACCTGGAGAGCGTACCACGGTGATTTATTAATCCTTTCCAACAATTGTGATTCAATGTCCTCTGCTATTTCCTCAATGCACGTGTGATGGTGGTAGCCGAAAGAGGCATCTGTGCTATCTTTTAACCGCAGCCTCTCCTAGAAGTTCACGATAAATGTCTTTAGTGGTTGGAAGGATCAGTTCTTCACCAATGGTGAATGGCTTCCTAGCCTTAGCAATACGTTTAGCCACCAAGTATGATGCTCTCAGTGCACTCGCATTTATTGATGTAGTGGCCACCAGTAATTGTTTCTGTCCTTCTTGTTCATGCTTGTTTCTTTTGAAATACTCAGAAGGCTTGTCTTTTAAAGTAGGGTGCTTGGTCTCCAAGTGGCGAAGCAGTTTTGAAGGCTTCATTGCCTCATTACTTAGCTGGTCGCCACATATTATGCAGAGCGGCCTTGGTGCGCGAGAATCACCAGTTGCGCTAAATTCATACTTCAAGTAGTACTTCTAGTATTGTCTGTCAAATGAAGCCTTCTTTTTCTTCAAGGTCGTAGGTTCTTCTTCTGTCTCCTCACTGGCCCTTTCCACTTTGCAAAAAAACTTTCGATGGAATTTTTTTTCACTCATTTTGCTAGTTTATGGGTTTAATTTTAGCGGCAACGTATCACGTGACCGAGACAAGCGTCAAGAGTGAGTCTTAGACGGATGTAACAGAGGGAATCTGGTCATTTTTAAAAAATAAAACATCATTCAGACTTAAATATAAATAAAACAGAAATAATGTAAGTTATTTATTCTTTCTCTGTAACCGGTACCAAATGGCCCACGGACCGGTACCGGTTTGCGGCCCAGGGGTTGGGGACCACTGGGTTAGAGCATCGTCCAGACACACAAGGGTTGCAGGTTCAATCCAGGGTCAGGGCACCTACAGGAACAGATCTCTCCCTCTCTCTCTCTTTCTCTCCCTCTCTTTCCCTCCCTCCCTCCCTCTTTCCCTTCCTCTTTTTCTCCTCCCTCCCTTCCCCTCTCTCCCTTTCTCACTTCCTCTCTCTCTCTCAAATCAATAAATTAAAACAATCTCTCTCTTTTTAAGTTTTATTTCCTTCACTTGGCTAGCCTGTACCTAGGCAGTTTTTCGTGATAAAGATGACAGCTTTTAAGGAAATAAATCTCCGCAGGTACAGATCTTTTGACATTGAAACCCTATTTCAGGTAAGTGGGCGGGGCTAAGAAACAAAGGAAAGTGAATTTTTAAAAATTTGCTTATAGTGTATGTGGTTTAAAATAGACGGTGCCACTTCCTCTTAGAAATATGAAGAGACTATGCTTAAATAAAAGGTGGCATTAGGCTGACACCAGCGTCTTACAGGCTGAACCCCAGGGAATGGAGGGGCCCCGGATTGCACAGTGACAAGGATATGCTGCTGAAATGACAACTTCACTGAGAGACACATTTCTCAGTGGCATCTGTAGCAGGCTTTTGTTGTGTTCCTATTTTTTATATATTTTTTAATTAGAGACTAGGAAGACTAGCACAGATCACAGCATTTAACTAAATCTTAAAAATGAAACATTTTAATAAGTCTGTTAACTAGGCGAATTCCATTTTGTTAGATGAATTCAGAAGGGATCATCAAAGCACTCTTTGCACAGAACGTTGTAAACTTGAAAATTCATTTTGTTGGGTTCAAGTGTATTAAGAGGGTGATTTTTAAAAATAAATCTTACACTAGTATTTCTTGGAACTCTTACTTAAAACAAAAACAAATTAAGCTAGCGCTGGACAGTGGCGTAGTGGATAGAGCACCATCCCGGAGCACTGAGGTCGCCGGTTTGATCCTGAGGTCCTGTCTGGATCCTGAAGGCACCAGCTCAACCCCGAGGTTACCAGTTCGAGCCCCGGTCAGGGCACATATGAGAAGCAATCAATGACACAACTAAGTGGAACAGGAGTCGATGCTTCTCTCTCTCTCTCTGCCCTCCTTCTTTTCTTTCTCCTTCCCCCTTTCTCTCCCTCTCTCTCTCTCAAAAAAAAAAAAAAAAAAGCTATAAATTTTGCCAGAATTAACCAGTTCAGATTTTCCTTAGAAGGCATGTTTTTAACTAAAAGTTTAATTTTTTTTGGATAGATTCAAGGCCACTTAGATGACCTATTTCTTCTTGCACAAGGATTGTCATTCGAGAAACCTTTCAGATTAATCTATAATGTTAAATTTATTGAAATAGAGTTATTTGTAAAATTCTCTGATATTCACTATTATCTGTAGAGTTCAGTGTGATATCTGTCCCATTGTCACTTGGGTCTTCCCTCTCTCTCCTTTTTTTTCTACATCATATCTGGCTATTTTGTCAACATTCTATATTATCAATTAAAAAAAATTTAAGTTTATTTATTTTCTCTATTACTTCCTCTGCTTTCTAGTTCATTGATTTTCATTTTAATCTTTATATTTGCTCTCTTCTTCTTTTGATTTAAAGGTTCTCTTCCTTTTTCTAAATTCGTAAGGAAGAAACATAAGTCATCGATCTGAGAAATTTGTTTTGTTTAAAAGGATTGTTTAGTACAATCAATACAACCCTAATGTTTTACAGCATTCAGCAAGTTTTAATATTGTTATTTTCTTTTTCCATTCAAAACATTTCCTGATTCTCCGCTGATTGCTTCTTTGACACGTGGATTACTCAGATGTATGTTATTTAGTTTCTGTAGTTGAGGACTTTTCAAGAGAGCTTTCTGTTCTTGAACCCTAATTTAATTCTGACGTTTTCACAGAACACACATATCTTGCTTGATGTGAATTTTTCAGTGTTTTCAGATCATTTTCTGGCCCAGGTTATATCTTCATAAATATCCCACATGCGATAGAAAAGAATGGATTTTTCTATACACGTCAGATAAGCCAAGTTTCCTGATCATTTTGTTCAGCATCCCTATATCCTTGTTCATTTCATGTCAGCTTGTTCCATTAATTATTGAGGGAGGGGCGTTAGAAAAACCTCTGAAAATGTTTCTGAGTTGCAATCTCCTTGTTGCAATAGCTTTTGCTTTGTGAATTTTAAAGCTCTGTTTAGATGCATAAACATTTTGGATTGTTTTGTCCTATAGGTTGACATTTTATCCTCATGACATTACCTATTTCTCACTGTTAATATTCTTTGAAATTTTTTTGTGGGATGTTAATAGACCCATTCTACCTTATTTTTATTTTAAATGTTAACATGGTAAATCTTTTCCATCCTTTTATTTTGAATCTCTTTGCATCATTATCAAGTTCATTTTTCCAGGGTGGGTCTTGCTTTTGGGTCTAATCTGACATGTTGCTTTGTAAGTGGGGTGTTTGAGCTATTGACCTTTAAGGCGATTGCTGATGACTGGGTTTGAAGCTGTTGTTCGCTCTTTGTTTGCTGTTTGTCCATCTGGTCTTTGTCCCCTTTCCTACCTTTGAGATTAATGGAATGGGATTTTGTGGTTCCATTTTTGTCTCCTTCTTGGCTCGTTTGCGATACTATAATTTTTGTTATTTTTAGTCATTCCTGTAGGGTTTGACTTCAACTTAACCACGGTCAATTTTCTTTCTTTCTTTCTTTCTTTCTTTCTTTCTTTCTTTCTTTCTTTCTTTTTTAAGATTTTATTTATTCATTTTAGAGAGTATAGAGAGAAAAAGGCAGGGCAGGGTGGGGAAGAGCAAGGAGCATCAATTTGTAGTTGCTTCTTTTGTGTGCCCTGACCAGGCAAGCCCGGGGTTTCAAACCAGCAACCTCAGCATTCCAGGTCGACACTCTATCCACTGAGCCACCACAGGTCAGGCAAACCTTCACGTGATATCGTATACTTGCATGTGGCGTGGAACCTGTGACTGCCCACCTCCACTTCTCCCCTCCTGACTTCTGTTTGTTGCATACATTATACTTAAATAGAAATAAGAAGAAAGCAACAAAGAAAGAAAAGAGAGTGTGCATACAGAAATCGGGCTGCAATCCCTTATCTGCAATTCCAAAACCCAGGCAGTTCTGAAAACCAGCAGGTTTTCATGACCCATTTTACAGCGACATGTGACTTTTTCTGTGTTGATCTGGTGCCAAGCAAAGTTGACCTGTGGTGGCACAAAATCAGTTGCAGCCTTGATCCTTCCCGGTGTGATTATGCATACGTTTTGCTACAGAAAGTTGTGCTCAAAGAGTGAGTCCGGCAGACCTGAGACTGTCATTCTTAGGTATGTCTCCGTGCACAGCCGGCCCGTGACTAGCGTCTAGGAACTTGGGTTTCGGGAGGTTGCTCCCCTCCCCGCACCCTTAAGAGCAGCTCCCTGCGCCTACACTGGCCATTGCAATGCTGTGGTTTATGCTGAAAACCCTGTTTATCCCTCTGGGAGTCTTGAATGTTGGAGTGTGCTAGGCAGAGGGTGTTTATGTGTAGAGCCCCCAGTAAAAACCCCGGGACCTGAGTCTCTAATGAGCTCCTGTGGCAGACAGCATGTCACAGGCGTGGTCACAATTTGTAGCCGCAGGAATTAAGGGCGTCCTGTGTGGCTCCACTGGGAGGGGCCTCTTGGAAGCTGATGCCTGATTTCCTCTGGATGTTGCCCCCTGAGCCTGTCATTTTGGCCGGTTTTGCTTTGTGTCCTGTCGCTGTAATAAATCATACAGCCCTGAGCACAAGTGCGTGCTGAGGTCTGTGAATCATCTCTGCAGATCGCGGAGTGGGAAGAGGGATTGGGGACACCCCCCCTCCCACATGATTGATGGCAAGAAGCGCCTGTCCGGAGCTGGTGGGGACCGCTGTGAACGTGGGCTCTGGCTAGCTTGTCTGAAATCCCAAAAGTCCTAAATTCCAAATATCCTGATTTTTGTATAAAAAGGTAGTACAGGCCCTGGCCAGTTGGCTCAGTGGTAGAGCATTGGCCCAGCATGTGGAAGTCCCTGTTCGATTCCCAGCCAGGGCACACAGGAGAAGCGCCCATCTGCTTCTCCACCCCTCCCCCTCTCCTTCCTCTCTCTGTCTCTCTCTTCCCCTCCTGCAGCCAAGGCTCCACTGGAGCAAAGTTGGCCTGGGCGCTGAGGATGACTCCATGACCTCCATCTCAGGTACTAGAATGGCTCCAGTTGCAATGGAGCAACGCCCCAGATGGGCAGAGCATCGCCCCCTGGTGGGCGTGCCGGGTGGACCCCAGTCGGGTGCATGCAGGAGTCTGTCTCTCTGCTTCCCTGCTTCTTACTTCAGAGAGAGAAAAAAAGAAAGGTAGTACAACTCTGTCCACAAACACACACCCAATGAAACAGAAAGTTTACATTTCAAATGAGTTGAGATGTTTTTATTACTGATTCTTTCCAGCTTGGGATAAATAATGATCCCTCAAGTCAAGACAATGATGAAGAAGCTACTAGTAATTCAAAATAATAACAGTAACAGCTACCGTGTCTGAAGTTGTCATGCCCAGCATCAGACGCTGTGTTTGAACTCCATGATAGCTCAGTGCAGCACATATTATTATTATTACTCGTTTTCCTGTTGAATAGAAACTCAGGCCCCAGATTGGTTATGCAACATGACGAATGTCAAACAGTCTGCAGGGGTGGAGACCGGCTCTCACCCCCGGGCCCCTGGCCGGATGCCTGAGGCCCGATCGCCGTGGCACAGGAGGTGAGTGCTCTGTGTGGAGTTCGTTTCTCTCTCCTCTTTCGTTTGCTCTGTCTCCGTCAGACTCACAGGTTCACTTCTGGGCTGTGCTGCCCGCTAATTTGCAGAACTCGCCAAACTGTTTGCTCCTCCCGGGGCTGGGGGGCGGCCACAGAGAAGTGCCTCAGGTCCCCTCGCTGGGCTTTGTTCCTTAACCGGGTAATCTCCACCACATGTTGGCTCCCTTTCCACACAAGTGGCCTGGTATTGCATTCAATCATTTTCTGAGTGCGGACAGAGGCGGGTTTCGTCCATCCCTCTTCTATAGTAAACAAAACCGAGTCACAGGGCAGAGGGGGAATCACAGGAGTCGGACCGGAAGCTAGAACTCAGATCTCAAGTGGGGCGGGGTCAAGAGCAGGGAGGCGGGGTCAAGAGCAGGGAGGCGGGGTCAAGACCGGGCTGACTTCCAGGCCCTCTGAGAAGGGTCCTAGAAGGGCATTTGAGGTTGTAGGAAATAGGCCGCACCTGGAGATCATGGGGTGGGGGTGGGGTAGGGGGTAGAAGATACTGACCCTGGCCACACCCCCAGACATATAACGTTCTGATTTCATTGGTCACAGGTGCGGTCTGGACAGCAGGCACTTTCAAAACTTTCCAGCTGATTTTATTGTGCAGAAGTTATCAATAACTTCCCTGAGGAATGTCAGTCTTGGTTTATATTAGAAAAGAGACATTCAATTCATTCATTCAGTAAACATCAACTGAGTATCTGCTGTAACCCAAGCCCCAGACTAGGTACAGGGCCTACAGATACACAGCGGACAGAGGGAGGAGAATGGTCACAATGATAACTAATGAAGTGACCAGCGTCCCAGCAAACAGAGCGCTGGTCACTGTATGTGGAGGGCGATGAGGTTCAAGTGCAAATGGCTTTCGTGAAGAACCCTGAAATGCGCTTTGAAGAATGAGTATGTCTCACAGGTGGAGAAGGAGAGAGAACATTCCAGGGAGGGCCTGGGGTTGGGGAAGGACGCAGTGTGTGTTCACAGCTGTTGTCAGGGGCAGGAGCCCGGCCTCCGTGGAGTGTAGGGAGGTGGGAGAAATAGTCTAGAATCAGGCTTCAGACTTCATCTCACGACCCTGGGGACATTTTGGAGATACTAGGAGGGAAGTGGTATAAATAAATTTGGTCGCTGGCTGCATCAGGAGGGAGGAAGACCTCCCAATCTTATCTAGAATATTCTCCAGATAGAGACACCAGAACATCACAGCATAATAGAGTGACCAAGACACCGGCTTCCTTCTCTGTAGCTAATTCTAAACTTTCTGATTTCAGTTTTGAGAGAGAAGAAGGATGCAATTGTTCCTATTCCCAAGTCTACCTGTTGGGAAATGCGGGTAGAAAAAAGGTTAAATGGGGGAGAAAAAAAAAGACACCAGAGAGAGAAAAAGGGACTAGGAACAGGGGATGAAGATGGCAGAGAGGTCTAAACTGGTGCAGATGGAGGAATGAAAATGAAAGCTGGGAAAACAAGTTTCCCATCTGTTTCTGCTTTTCTCCTTACCTCTGAAACTGGTTTCCAGGGAAGGCCAAAGGCCACATCTGGAGGCCTGCTCTGCCCCCTGCTGGTAGAAATCCCCAAACAGCAGCAATTGAATCCACCTAAATTTTACCCTTGTATGTCACCAATTCGACCTCCAGCTGGGCCATCGTGTTACTCCTCTGTGCTTCCTATTTCAGACTAGCTTTGAAATGACTCCTTTTTTCTTTTGACAGAGAGAGTTAGAGAGAGGGACAGATAGGGACAGACTGACAGGAAGGGAGAGAGATGAGAAGCATCAATTCTTCATTGTGGCTCCTTCGTTGTTCATTGATTGCTTTCTCATATGTGCCTTTATGGCGGGGGGGGGGGGGGCTACAGCAGAGCCAGTGACCCCTTGCTCAAGTCAGCGACCTTGACCTTCAAGCCAGCGACTATGGGGTTACGTCTATGATCAGACACTCAAGCCAGCAACCCTGCGCTCGAGCTGGTGAGCCCAAGCTCAAGCCGGTGACCTCGGGGCTTTGAACTTGAGTCCTCCACATTCCAGCCTGACACTCTATCCACTGCGCCACCACCTGGTCAGGCTGACATGAGTACTTTTTAATCTTAATTTTTACATGAAATCAGAACGTGTCTTGGACTTGGTGGTCTGTCTGTTTGATCAGCAGATTTATTTTCCTTTGTTGCACTTGAAGGAGCACCTTAGACTCGGAGAAACTGTGGCAATGTTTATTTTGTGTATATCGAAGGTGTGGACTGAAAGGAAAACTATCACTTTTTTATTTTTTAGTGTGACAGACCTACTGTCACCTTGAATCTCTAGAATCCCTTTCTTAACTTCCGGATCTCCATATGTCGGTCAAATAAGTTTGTCAATACGATGTATATGTTTGCTCACTTACAGTTTGCATGGGGAGGCTGGGCAATGCCAGACATAGCGGTCTGTGAGGTTGCGGGTCGCCTTCCTGCTCGGGAGGGGCCGTTGTCTCGCTAATGTTTACTGGAAGGGAGATTCTGCCCCCCCCCCCCCCCCGGACAGGTGCAGGTGGATTTCTTTTTTCTCTCCTCTCCCTGATCCCTTGCCCTCCATGGGAAAATTTTCCCTTGGCTTTTCTTGTGGCTGGCCTGTCCTGGTGAGACACCAATGCACAGAATGGCCCACCATCCTCCGACTCGTCTTTCCTTTACCGTCTGCCTGAATTCAACGAGAACCTCCGTGTGAATGGCCACGATGGCAGTGGCGGCCCCTGGCCTTACACCAGGGATCCCCAAACTTTTTACACAGGGGGCCAGTTCACTGTCCCTCAGACCGTTGGAGGGCCGGACTATAAAAAAAACTATGCACACTGCTCAAATCTTATTTTAAAGTAAAAAAAGAAAATGGGAGCAAATACAATATTTAAAATAAAGAACAAGTAAATTTAAATCAACAAACTGACCAGTATTTCAATGGGAACTATGCTCCTCTCACTGACCACCAATGAAAGAGGTGCCCCTTCCGGAAGTGCGGCGGGGGCCGGATAAATGGACTCAGGGGGCCGCATGTGGCCTGCGGGCCGTAGTTTGGGGACCCCTGCCTTACACCATCCTTTGCTAACTATTTTATTTTTGGAAGTCAAATACCTCTCTGAGCCTCCAGTTCTTCATCTCATACTATAAAGTCTCTGACCCGGCTTGGTGACACTTCCATAAGTGACATATATAACGTCCTTGATTGTCCCCTACCTCGTACATTAAAGCACTACTGTCACTTCCAAATTAAAAGCCTCAAAAAACCAATAGCAGCTCCTCCACTACCTGAGTGAAGGCGTGGGGACAAAACTGCTCTCTGTCCTCAGAACAGGCCGTGGCATCCCAAACGCGTCGCGGGCAGTTAATCCCGCGGGGGGTTTGAGAGAATGACTGCTGAGTGGCCAGCTTTATGCTGATACCGAAAGGCGTCGGGGTTCAGATGGAGTCCGGGGGGCATTTATTTTTAGTGCCCCTATTTGGCTTTTCAAAGTCTTCAGCAGAAAACCCAGCTATCTCCGGCTGCTCTAATTCAAGACCTCCTCTCAGCGGGCTCTGCTTTTTTCCCTGTGCCCTAAAAACTCGCCAGACTGCCTTCTGCTTTATTCTGATAAACCGGGAAGGGCAGAGCTCAGCCTGTTAAGGGAAATGGCTTTCCCAGTCTGTAAGGCGGCCGACAGAAGTGTAAGGGACAATGACAGTAATCACAGGGAACCCCGCTGTCATCTGCTGGATGCGGTCTGCACTCCCCCAGTCATCACAGAACAAACTGACCCTCGCGTGGCGGGCCAGCATCTCTGATCGCGGCCACAGGGCGGGACAGGGACGTGGTAAGCAGCCTGGTCTTGAAGCCCCCACCGCTCCGCGGGGGCAGCTCTGAGGAGCACCCCGATGGGGAAGGAGCTCGTAGAGACGTCCCGGACAAGGGTTTCCTGATTGCCACGTGGCTGCCCCTTGAACTCCCGAATCCCCCTGCTTTATTGAGCGATACACAATCGTGCAGTTCCAGCTGTCGGCGTGAGTCCCAGGAAGAGAAAAGCGGTGGACGGACAGGAGGACATGGCGGTCCCCCTGGTGGCCGCCCCCGGCTTCCCCTGCCTGGGAGCCTTGTTGCATTTCTAGGGCTTGTGTTGGAAGCAGGAGCAGAAGGGAAAAGATGGAGATCTTCAGAGCCTCCTGCCGCCTGGCCCCCGCCCATCTGCCGGCCCGGCTGCTTCCTACATTTTACCCGCACAACCAGCTCATGAGGCATTCCACTCACTGGGTACCGGGCATATTCGTGAGAGAAGCAAGTGGCCGATAAATAAACAGGTTCAGTAGTGACCTGGATGGGATGGATCTGACATGACTCATCTCCGAAGGGCTATTTCGGGAACACCTTTTCAGTATTGCCAGGTCTCCTCATTTTTCTAAGAGCTGTCAGTAGTCCCAACATCAGTGTGAAGTCTGTGAGATTTTCTTTCTTTCTCTTCTTTCTTTCTTTTTCTTTCTTTCTTTCTTTCTTTCTTTCTTTCTTTCTTTCTTTCTTTCTTTCTTTCGGTGAGGAGAGATAGTGAGGCAGACTCCCACATGCACTCCAACCAGGATCCACCTGGCAACCACTGTCTGGTGCCAATGCTTGAGTACTGAGCTATTTTTAGTGCCTGAGGCTGACTGTTCAGACCAATCAAGCTGTCTGTGGGAGGGGAAGAGAGGAGGGAGAGAATCAAATGCTATATTTTCCTGTGCGCCCTGACCAGGAATTGAACCCAGGACATCCACACACTGAGCCAACACTCAATCCACTGGCCACCAGCCAGGACCATCTGAGTTTTTCAGTGTTGACAGGAGTGTGACTCTGTGCCCATCAGTAGGTGCGTTGTGCATCCTTTAAGCCGGTCAGGGAGCCTCTTAACCTCCTTGGAGCTCTGCTGTGATCAGTGGCCCCAAAGGCAAGTTCATAGAAATGTCATTTGTTGAACAAAGAGTACTTGAACCCAAGTCTGCTGGTCCCCACCGCCGTGTGGACAGCTTCTGAAACCTTTATTCTGAAATGAAAGAGATCTTAGATGGTGGAGAGCGAGGATGTGAGTATATGTTAGTATCTGACACGGTTTGAATCTGCATCTTATTTTAATCCTCTGCGTTTAAATATATATGATAAAATCCAAAAATGGGGGACAGCTAACCTAGAAAAAATTTTTGTATCTTTTATACTCCCCTCCAGACATTAGACTAGCCTTCTGTGAATTAAATTTTTGCAAAAAGCTTTAAAAAAATTAGCAGGAGGAAGCCTGACCAGTGGTGGTGCAGTAGATAGAGTGTCAACCTGAGACCCTGAAGTTCCAGGTTCGAAACCCTGAGGTGGCCGGCTTGAGTGCAGGATCATTGACATGATCTCAGGGTCACTGGCTTGATCCCAGGGTCGCTGGCTTGAAGCCCAAGGTCACTGGCTTGAGCAAGGGGTCACTGGCTTGGCCTGAGCCCCCAGGTCAAGGCACAATATGAGAAGCAATCAATGAACAACTAAAGTGACACAACCACAAGTTGATGCTTCTCTTCTTTCTCCCTTCCTGTCTGTCTGTCTCTCTGTCTCCAACCCCCCCCCACCACCACCACCACCAATATTAACAGGAAGAGAGATCAAGCAACACATCAGAAAGTCCAGTCGTGGTAACACATCAGTCGGGAGTGCAGACACGTTGACTTCTAGCCATTGACAGCTGTTTTCCCACCGTATCTATTTCGAGGACAAGCTTGAAATTCCCAGCTTAACAGAAAATGTAAAATATCTGCAGGGGAAACGGTGAGGAATCCATCATTGCTCAGACCCGGTGCTCAGCCTGGAGCAGAATTTAATATTCATCTTGACAGAGGCACGTCCGCAGCGGGACGGAGAGTAAGACGCACGCGGAGGATTTATTTTATTGCATGTGCCGCAAGAGGAAATATGTCCGCGGGCTGTTTTTCTTCTGCAATAGATGATTAGGGGAGGGAGCAAAGAAAAGCTTAAAATTGGTGTCGAGCTCCTTCGTCCAGCCATTTGGGACTCACTGGGAGAGAAATACGCATCTTTTCATAGGGGCAACCGGTCCTGATGAGATTGGAGAGATGGAGGGGAGAAAGAGTCCTGGGCAGACGGGCTCTGGGAGGGCCGAGCCGATGTCTGTGCACCTCCGGCGGGAGGGTGTCAGGCAGTCATGTTTCATCGGGGAGTTCCTCCCACTGAGTTTGATACACTAGCTGACTGCAACCCTAAACCAATTCTACCAGGGAATAACTGTTACAGAATGAGACTCTATTACTCCTTCCCGCCTGAGATTTAACGATAGCAGCATTTTTCTTGTCTGTTAACAAAACCAACAATACCAGAAAACGTTGGTCTTTGTCAAACGTGTGCTCAGTTGCGACTGTGAAATTAGATTAGTATTAATAGGCTGTTTCTTCTTCTTCCCATATTAGTAAAAGAAAAGCTGTCAATATTTATACTACACATACTTAAATTTTTTATTTATTGGTTAGAGAGAGAGAGAGAGAGAGATTTGTTGTCCCACCTCTTCATGCATTCATTGGTTGGTTCCTGTATGTGCCCTGACCAGGGATTGAACCCACAACCTTGGTGTATCAGGACGATGTTCTAACCCACTGAGCTATGCAGCCAGGGCCAACACTACACTTTTTTTTTTTAAAGATAAAGGTTCCACAATAGCATCTCAAAAATTGCCCATTGTTCTACTGGGTTGAATCAAAAGGTGTAATTGGGGACAAAGATGGCAGCCACAGTGATATTCTCTTTTCACACTCATTTCTCAGTGTCCCCAGGAAGCTCCCATCTCTGTTGCTATTTGGGAGGTATTAGAGCTTTTCTCTTCACTTTCTACATTTCATGACGGCCTGCCCTGGGCAGGACTGTCACTCAGGGTCGGCGACCTTGTGAACAAGGAACTGGGGAGAGAAGAGGAAAGTCGTACAACGGGAATTTGGCGTCTGTGGGCTCCTGCAGTC